>NC_088371.1:40565857-40600857 GCF_034508935.2 Berghia stephanieae | reverse complement strand
TTGCTGGGTGACGTGACATCAGACCATTGAATCCAATTGGGGCACATTTGAGTCATTGACCGTAGCCCTATAGACCTATAACCTATAGACAGTATGCGCTGACCTAGAATTTCAAAACATTGCCATCCGGAAGTATAACGGACCAATACACAAAAAAACTCTGTGTAACCTTAAACTTTTACAGTCTGGATAATACAGTTCAATGAGAATTACTCATAAACGTGGATGGCAAAAAACAATAACAAAGACCCGAGTGACGTCAACTCTCCTGTCATTTTGTTTTTTTTCAATTTTCGATATGCGACCTTTTGCCTTCAGACTGCACCACGGATTTCTCGCAACTCGGAACAAAAACAAAAAATACAAAACAAAACATGGATTTAGAATTTTGGCCAGAAAACTCGGCCTTCAAATATCCATGGATAAAAATGACTCTCATAACTCCCAAACCTAGGACGTCCCTCAAGACTTATGTGAAGTCTCAGGTTTGAGAGATTTTTTTGATAAGACAAAGAGTTATTTTATTCGATGGAATGGATAGCTTGTAGGACGATCTTTCTGACCAAATTTAAAAAAAAAAAGTAAATGTTTCGTTTCAGACTAAATCAGTGTTATGGTTGTTGTTTTGGGTTTTTTGTTGTTGTTGATTGTTGTTTTTTTTCGTTGTTGATTTTCTTGTTGTTGTTGTTGTTGTTACTGGTATGTTTGTGTTGTTGTTTGACGTCATGACGCATTCTGTCCTAACCCCCATCGTCACTGATGACCGAATCGCGTGTCAAATCTGTTTGTTCATTTCTGGGCCACGCCCATGAATCGGTAGGATTATTCCTGCTCAGATCCGGCACTGATTATAAATTCTACACAATAGAAACTATCTGGATCAACGTGTACTTATTTACAGGTCCGATAACCCAAATCCTAGGGGCCCCGATAGCTCAGTTGGTAGAGCACTCGCTGTACATTCAAATAAGACAACGTTGATTCTAGGTGTTGTCGAGACTTCTCCCCCCTTCCTCCTCCCCCCCCCCCCCAACCCAACTTCCTTAAATCTTTCCTTACCAGCCATTTTCAGAATTTCCCCAAAAATTTCACACCCACCCAACATAAACATAGAATTTTCTTACTCAAACAGAAAAGCAACAAATACATTCTATGCATAATATTGATCATCAAAATGAACTCTACAACACAGTGTCACGTTTTTATAGCTAGAATAAAACATTTGTCTTGAAATTGTGTGATTTACAAAAGAAATCTGAATGATAAAAGTGTTGGTTAGATCGTAACGAATGTGACGATTTTCCTATGGTTGGTATTGAGAGGGTTAACCACGCTGCGTTGATGGGTACCTGAATATTTTACGATCAGGCGGACAAAGTACTTTGGGATAGCATTGTACCATATCCAAAGGATAGCAAGCAATTGGTATTACACTACAGAATGCGTGATCACTCCGGCCGTAGCCATAGTAAAGAAAAATAGCCTGACACCGGAGCCATCGCTGACACTGACCAAAAAATGACGTCAAAATGCCAGTTTTTGGCCACAAAAGAAAACAAATCGTGAATTCACTTGTTTCCTTGAGCTCTACTAACGACAACTCACTAGACGCTACACAAACCTAAAAAAATGACGTCAAAATGCCAGTTTTTGGCCACAAAAGAAAACAAATCGTGAATTCACTTGTTTCCTTGAGCTCTACTAACGACAACTCACTAGACGCTACACAAACCTAAAAAAATTACGTCCACGCCTTGTGTCAGGCTTTTATGTTTTTTTTTCTATCCGCTTTTATGAGTAATTCTCACTGGACTGCATTAACCCGACTATAAAAGTTCACGGATACACACAGTTTTGTGTGTTGGTTCGTTATAATTCCGGATGGCAATGTTGTGAACTTCTAAGGCAAGTGTATAGATAGAATGCGCTTGGCCAAGGAGTTCACAACATTGCCATCCGGAAGTATAACGGACCAACACACAAACTCTGTGTAACCATGAACTTTTATAGTCTGGTTAATACAGTTTAGTGAGAACAACTCACAAACGCGGATGGCAAAAACAATAACAGAGGCCTGAGTGACGTCATCTGCATACTATCTATACTATCTATAGATAGTATGCGCTTGGCTAAGAAGCTCATAACATTGCCATCCGGAAGTAAAAATGACCAACACACAAAACTGTGTGTATCCATGAACGTTTATAGTCGGGTTAATACAGTTCAGTGAGCATTACTCATAAACGCGGATGGCAAAAAAAAAAAAAAAAAAAAAAAAAAAAAAAAAAAAAAAAAAAAATAACAAAGACCTGAGTGACGTCATCTTCGAACTATCTATAGATAGTATGCAGATGACGTCACTTAGGCCTTTGTTATTGTTTTTGCCATCCGCGTTTGTGAGTTGTTCTCACTAAACTGTATCAACCAGACTATAAAAGTTCATGGTTACACAGAGTTTGTGTGTTGGTCCGTTATACTTCCGGATGGCAATGTTGTGAACTCCTTGGCCAAGCGCATTCTATCTATCGTTTAACGAAGGCAGTGGAAGTATCAGAGGACTCATAGTTCGACTCCATCAATTTAGATAGAGTGAACTCTCGGTCCGCCCCAATCCCATAATAACACCCCACGTTATGTAACCTCCCCTCGTTCTGATGACCCAGCAGTGAATGTGGGTCACTGGGTCCGTTAGGTCTGGCGGGAAAAAATAAACATACAATAAAACAAACTTGGCGATAAATTAGCCACCTATCCAAATAGTAGCAAGCAATTGTAAATGCCTCTTTCATGTGACATAATCCGTGAAAAACTCCTGCTCTACGTGCCCTAATGGATTTGAAGCCCTAGTTTTGCCCTACCTTCATACTCTCCTCTTTCCTATTACGTTCTTTTGTTCCATCTCCCCCCCCCCCCCCCCCCCCCCCCTGATGCCATCGTTTATCTCAATGAGCCCCTCCATCCATCCATCCATCCATCCGTCCATCAATTTAGATAGTGTGAAGTCTCGTTCCGTCCCATTCCGATTATAACACCCGACGTTATATAATCTCCCCTGGTTCTCATAACCAGCAGTGAATTTGTGTCACTGGGCTCGTTAGATCTGGCGATAAACAAACACGAAAAAGAAATCCAACTACAAAAAAAAAACCCAAACAAACTTGGCGACAGATTAGACACCTATCCAAATAGTAGCAAGCAATTGTAAATGCCCGTTCCATGTGACATAAACCGTGATAAACTCTTGCTCTAATGGATCTGAAGCCCCAGTATTGCTCTACCTCCACACTGTCCTCTTTCCTATTACCGTACGATCCTTTGTTACACCCCCCCCCCCTAAATGACATCCTTTACATCTTCATCTCAATAACTCATCCATCCACCCATCCACCCATCCGTTCATCCATCCTTCCATCCATTCATCCATCCATCCATCCATCCATCCATCCATCCATCCATCCATCCATCCATCCATCCATCCACATCACCATCCCATTCACCATCCATCCATCCATCCACATCCATCCCCACCCCCCATCCACCCATCCCTCCATCCATCCATCCATCCATCCATCCATCCATCCCCATCCATCCATCCACCACCATCCATCCATCCATCCCATCCATCCATCCATCCATCACCCATCCATCCCATCCATCCATACCACCCACCCATCCATCCATCCATCCACCCATCCATCCATCCATCCACATCCATCCACCCATCCATCCTCATCCATCCACCCATCCATCCATCCACTCCACCATCCATTCATTCCATCCATCCCATCCATCCATCCATCCATCCGTTCATCCATCCATCCATCCGTTCATCCATCCATCCATCCATCCATCCATCCATCCATCCATTCATCCATCCATCCATCCATCCATCCATCCATCCATCCATCCATCCGTCCATCCATCCATCCATCCATCCGTTCATCCATCCGTTCATCCATCCATCCATCCATCCATCCACCCACCCACCCATCCATCCATCCATCCATCCATCCATCCATCCATCCATCCGTTCATCCATCCATCCATCCATCCATCCGTTCATCCATCCATCCATCCATCCATCCATCCATCCATCCATCCATCCACCCATCCATCCATCCATCCATTCATCCCCCCATCCATCCATCCACCCATCCACCCATCCATCCATCCATCCATCCACCCATCCATCCATCCGTCCATCCGTCCATCCATCCATCCATCCATCCATCCATCAGGCTACCCACCCACCATCCATCCATCCATCCCTCCGTCCGTCCATCCATCCATCCATCCATCCATCCATCCATCCACCCATCCATCCATCCATCCATCCATCCGTCCATCCATCCATCCATCCACCCATCCATCCATCCATCCATCCATCCATCCATCCATCCGTCCATCCATCCATCCATCCATCCATCCATCAGGCTACCCACCCACCATCCATCCATCCATCCATCCATCCGTCCATCCATCCATCCACCCATCAATACATCCTGTCACAGTAAAGGTTGTTCACAATTATCTTATTAAATTTTATTTTATTAAGAACTGAATTCATCTCACTCCAGTTATATTTCGGTAGGCTTAGATAAACTTTACCTTCTAATATTAGATCGTCTTTCCTTTTATAGCCTTCCCTCGAATTAATTTCTAATTAGTGAATACTTTTCGTTCTACATTCTGTCACGTAGCCACTTATTATAAAAGCTGATAGGTCTAACATTCGACACTCACTTTCTCTCCACAATCTATGCCGGACGGCCAGTCGTTCTATTCCTATATATATACTGGAAGATTTTTATCTTTTGGGACTTTGTAGATATTATATCTACACCATTAAGACGCCGGATCTTTTAACTTTGATTGTATAATCTTCAAGGATCAAACCCAAGCCCGCCGTCAAAGGACTACACAATAACCTCTTACCAATTGCCTGGAAGTGGAATTTTACGAGTCCGATCCTGTTATCAGAGGAATAGATCATCCAAGCCCATCAACTGCCTGGAAACGTAAACTTATGAACCTGACATATTATCATAAGTTACGTAAAATATTCATATCTCTATTTATAACTGTCACGATCACTGTTTATCTCTTTTAATTAAATTTCATCATTATTTTTTATTTCATTGTAAACAAATCATTAATTGTTTTTCATTTATAGTAACTAGTAAATTCTGGGGCCTCATTCTACATATATCTTTATGCATAGTCGAGTAGCTCTTTACTCACTTGAGACCATGACATTTTGGAGGGGACACATATAAAGAATTGAATTTATTTAGTTACTTATATCTATTTCATCTAACCTTAAAGTTTAAATTGTAAAACTCTTAATTGCCCCACTTGATCATATTTTAATTGAACTCCCTATTTACAGGATTAATTTTTTTTTCTTTTTCATTTCTTCATTTAAATGGAATAGCAATTTATCCATTCATTCTTTCATTCAAATTGAATAGAATTTTATTGATTCATTCCTTCATTCATTTATTCATTTATAAATTATTCATTCATTCATTGTTCATTCATTTATTTATTCATCCATTCATTCGTTTATTCACTCATTTATCCAATCATTCATACATTAATTCCTCCCTTCATTCTTTCATTCATACATTATCCATTCATTCATTCATCTATTCACTCAGTTTTTCATTCATTCATTCATTCCTTGTCCACTTTGTTATTACATCACTCATTTCATTTTGTTGTTTGCCTCATTCATGAATTGTTTTCAATATGTTTACATTCCATAACGATTCATTCACCTGTCATCCAATCACTCAGTGTTGTGAACACATTTTGTAACTATTGTAAATCTTACGATATTTTATTGTTTTGTATTTCAGACATCACTGTTAAACACTCTTCAATGCCTAATTACAATTGTTGAACAACCATTGAACAAGAGAGAGGTCCCAGCCACGAACTGAGTTGGTAAATATATCCTTCATTATTCTCTTTTACATGAGTTGGGCATCACATAGTAACTATAGACATCATGATTTGTTTTGCATAGTGATTTGTTTTAAATGCATTTTTGGCATATTACTGTTACCGAAAACCACTTATATATTATGTTCTGAAAAGTGAGTCTTTAAAAACTAAATAATAATAAAAGGAGTCTACTAGCCGTCGTGTTATATTTAGTGATAGATAACTTGGGATTATTTTGGCATCCTATTATTGTTATCACACTCTAGTATATTAGCATCATTGCGAATAATTGTACACAAACTAACGACGAGTCACACACATTGGTGATACATTTTTCGTAGTAACATAGTTTAGAGTACACGCGATTGACACATTGTTATTGACACAAGTCATAATAACTCCGCATTGTATTGACACATTGCTTTATAAGATATAACGATAAAAGGCATCAAATTCAACATACATAATAAGTTGAAATAAGAGAGAGAGATTTCTAAAAATAGAACAGTTCATTCCAGTAAGTGTAAATAAATAAAATAGTAACAGTATCCTGTCAATATAATATATATATAAATAAAATATCGTAACTAATTTATTGCAACATGGAAGCATATAAAAGATACTTAAGTCTCGCAAAGGACTTAGAAATACCCCAGGAAAGAATATTTTCATGGTGCGAAGAGAAAGTAAAAGAAGAAAAAGAACATGAAGAAAGAATTCGTAGAGAAGAAAAAGAACACGAAGAAAGAATTCGTAAGAGAGAAATTGAAGAAATAATTCGTAGAGAAGAAAAAGAACACGAAGAAAGAATTCGTAGAGAAGAAAATGAAGAAAGAATACGTAGAGAAGAACGAGAAGAAAGAGTCCAAGAAAGGGAACTAAAAAGACAAATAGCTTTAGCAGAAGAAGAAACCAAAAGGACCCAAATGATGCTGGAAATTGAAAAAACAATAACCGGTCATGAAAGAAAACATAATAATAGTGATGAATTTTTCGTGAAACTTCCACGCATGCCAACATACGATGAACGCTCAGACTGTCTAGAATCCTTCTTACACCGATTCGAAGTTCAGGCTAAAGGTTATCGTTGGCCAGAAAGCAAATGGGCCACAGCCTTGATTAACTGCTTATCTGGAGAACCGCTAAAAGTTTTCTATACCTTAACAACTGAAGATGCAGATGATTATGGAAAAATTAAAGACGCTCTACTAAAAAGATTTAGATTAACGGAAGATGGTTACCAGGAAAGGTTTCACACTGCAAAACCGGAAAGTGGAGAAGACTTTAATACATTCGTGAACCGAATTACTCAATTTCTAAATCGGTGGCTTGAGTTGGCAAACGTAAAACAAGACGACTTTGCAGGCCTTTACTATCTCACGCTGAAGAATCGAATCTATCAAGCTTGCAACCCAGATTTAGTCGCATTCTTTAAAGAGAGAAAGCCAGAAAACTTGGACAAATTAAAAATCTACGCAGAAAACTTTAACAGCGCACATCCATTGACACCCCTTAGCAGAACATTGAAGGAACCATACTACGCTGCCGCTGCTCAGAGTCCATGTACACCTAAAGTTCAGTACTCAAATAGAACGAGCCGATCAATCACTCGGAACACGCAAGTGAAACAAGATGATCATAGTAACAAACCATGGAACAAACAGCTCAATAGAGACCATAGCCGACCCTATCAAAACAAAACAAGAAATAGCACTGACAATAATACTGAGTATAAGAAAACCAACAAACCTATAATTAAATGTCAATATTGTGGAATGAAAGGCCACACAGCAGACAAATGTTACAAAATCGTGGGATATCCGAAAGAAACTGCAAATGCATCACTCCAAACAAGTGTAAGCAATCAGACACGAGTAATGTCAGGAGAAAATATAAATGTGTATTGCGTGAAAGGTATGTCACTTTTAACACAAACTCACAAATCAGGATCGCTATTTTTTTGTGAAGGCAAAGCTAATGGAACTGATTGCAAAATATTGAGAGACACAGGATGCAGTACAGTAGGAATAAAAGCATCTTTGATCAATGACGAAGACAAAACTGGAAAAACGGTACAATGCATCACATTCAGTGGCACAGTCGAAACCTTTGAAACAGCTAATGTGTACATAGAAACCCCATACTATACAGGAATAGTGGAATGCTGTATACTTCCCAACCCCGTCGCTGATGTTATTGTTGGCAATATAAAAGGTCTTAAAGACAACCCAACAGATGTAAAAGAATGGTCATTAACCCAAGAAACAGCTTGTCTAGCAGAAACAAGAAAGATGACTAAGACAACAGAGAAGCCAATGACTATTTCTCTTGAACCACAACAATTTGACAGGAACACGTTCATTGAAGAACAGAAAAAGGACCCGACTTTAACACCATATTTCAATATCGCAAACATAGGGACGAAATCAAAAGTTGAATACATCATTGAAAAAGATATTCTGTTCAGGTTACATAGGAAAAGAAACAAAATAGCTAAACAACTGGTCACGCCGAGTATTTACAGAAACAAAATCCTTGGAATAGCGCACGATTCAATAACTTCTGGACATCTTGGGAGCTCTTCCACATTGAAGAGAATATCCGAGAATTTCACATGGCCTGGAATTACTAAAGACGTCCGAGAATATGTGAAATCGTGTGACACATGCCAAAGAAGAGTCGCAAAAGGCAGAATACCGAGATTGCCATTAGAGACAAACCCAGTTATTGAAAAAGTTTTTCAAAAAGTTGCAATTGACATTATAGGCCCTTTAACAAAATCAGATAGAAACCATACACACATACTAACACTAGTCGATTACGCAACCAGGTGGCCAGAAGCGATAGCATTGAAATCAACTACATCGGATCACATAGCTGAAGCATTGATGACAATTTTTACTAGAATAGGCATACCAAATGAGATACTGTCGGACAATGGACCCCAATTTACATCACATATGATGCATGAAACCATGAAACTCATGGGAATCCAACACTCATTCACAACCCCCTACCACCCCCAAGCAAATGGTCTTTGTGAAAGATTTAATGGCACTCTAAAGAATATGTTAAGAAAAGTGTCAGCAGAAAAACCAGATGATTGGGACAGATACTTACCAGCAATCCTATTTGCATATAGAGAAATACCCCAAGAATCTACAGGCTTCTCCCCATTTGAGTTGATGTATGGACGATCACCTCGCGGCCCGATCAATATAGTAGCCGACATTTGTAAAGGGAATGAGGAGGACAATAACGAAATTATGTTTGCTTACGAATATGTAAGAAACCTGAAAGACAGAATAGAGGACACATGTAAGCTAGCACAGGAATCCGTCACTAAAAAAGCAGAGAAATACAAGGAATACCCCGATCGAAAAAGCAAGTCAAGAAAATTTGAGATTGGTGACAAAGTACTAATACTCTTACCCGATGACTCGAGTAAACTTTTAGCTACATGGAAAGGACCATTCAGAATAACAGCAGTAAAATCTAATGTTAATTACGAGATTAAAATTAACAACACAACAAAGACATTCCATGCAAATATGCTAAAAAAATATTTTGATAGAGACACAGTGTCGCAACCTATGTTTACTAATATCGAAGCTTCAAATGCAGGATCAATCATACCGTTGGTCATGGGACACAGACACCCGAGATAGAAAAACAAACAAAAATCGCACAATTGCAACCACCTAAGACAAAAAAAGAAGTACGCAAAGTACTTGGGCTCCTAAATTTTTACAGGAAATACATTTACAACTTCGAGCACATCGCGACACCGCTAACAAATCTGACAAAGAATGGGTCACCGAACAAAATTGTTTGGACAGAAGCGTGTCAGAATAGCTTTAACCAATTAAAGGCATTACTCTGTTCAGAACCAATTCTTAAATTACCCGACATATCAAAAGAATTTGTTGTAAGAACTGACGCGTCTGATAAGGGCATCGCAGGTGTACTATTACAGGATCATGAGGGAACTCTAATGCGTTGCTTATATGCAAGCAGAAAATTATTGGACAGAGAATCACGATACTCTGTAATAGAGCGTGAAGGACTGGCCATCGTCTTTACTTTAAAGACATTCAGCAGATATCTACTGCTAAAAGAGTTTGTGGTCGAAACGGACCATAAACCACTCACGTACATAAGAAATAACAAAATGAATAATAGTAGAGTACTAAGGTGGAGTCTATTTTTGCAAAATTACACTTTCAGTATCTCTCACATACCAGGCTGTGAAAATATTCACGCCGACCTACTTTCTCGATTAGTATAAACACGTGAGAAGGGTATAACTTAACCTCCCATGCATACTGTTAGTTACCTCGCAAATTATGCCAAATCAGAACGCACAATTTCGATAATTTTATTTGTAAACATGATGACCCAACTTAATGTAACATTGAGTATTGTTTGGATATATATACCATACCCATTCATGATTTGGGAAATCTTCTCTTTATCTATTATTGTTATGAATTTTCACTCATTTATGATTAATAATTGAAATGTCAATATTCCATTTAAATTTTCATTCATTTCATTCAGTAAATTACCTTCATATCATCGACTTAAATCATGCTTCATTGCCATCACTATTGTTTATCACAATGATTTGTAATCACATTGCCATCATGTTGTTCATCACAATGATTTGTAATCACAATCTTTCATTGTTATTATCACCCATTCATATACCTACGTTAATATAAACATTTCCATGTCTAGTTAATAAGTAATTTAATTGTAGCACAAATCATAACAATGGATTAATGCTAGAGTATCATGATAGTAAATTTACTTCCGTTTGTAAAATCTATCTTTCCCATAATGGTTAAAGAGTATATTTTAAACGTGGGTGGGGGGTGTCACAGTAAAGGTTGTTCACAATTATCTTATTAAATTTTATTTTATTAAGAACTGAATTCATCTCACTCCAGTTATATTTCGGTAGGCTTAGATAAACTTTACCTTCTAATATTAGATCGTCTTTCCTTTTATAGCCTTCCCTCGAATTAATTTCTAATTAGTGAATACTTTTCGTTCTACATTCTGTCACGTAGCCACTTATTATAAAAGCTGATAGGTCTAACATTCGACACTCACTTTCTCTCCACAATCTATGCCGGACGGCCAGTCGTTCTATTCCTATATATATACTGGAAGATTTTTATCTTTTGGGACTTTGTAGATATTATATATATCTACACCATTAAGACGCCGGAGCTTTTAACTTTGATTGTATAATCTTCAAGGATCAAACCCAAGCCCGCTGTCAAAGGACTACACAATAACCTCTTACCAATTGCCTGGAAGTGGAATTTTACGAGTCCGATCCTGTTATCAGAGGAATAGATCATCCAAACCCATCAACTGCCTGGAAACGTAAACTTATGAACCTGACATATTATCATAAGTTACGTAAAATATTCATATCTCTATTTATAACTGTCACGATCACTGTTTATCTCTTTTAATTAAATTTCATCATTATTTTTTATTTCATTGTAAACAAATCATTAATTGTTTTTCATTTATAGTAACTAGTAAATTCTGGGGCCTCATTCTACATATATCTTTATGCATAGTCGAGTAGCTCTTTACTCACTTGAGACCATGACACATCCACCCACCCATCCATCCATCCACCCTTCCATCCATCCATCCATCCATCCATCCATCACACCGTCAATGTATACTCTAGTGTAACACAGTCCCATGACACCTCGTGTTATAAAATCGTCCCCTTGTTCTAATAGCCCAGTTTTTACATCACCCAAATATCGATCGTATACATTCACGACTCGCGTAACAAAGCAGTATACTATAGATATATTATATATAACCCAAATAAAACAAAAAAACTCTTAGATACAACACGTATATTTATGATTTTGACCATAAAACTCGTCCTTCAAATATATCGACCGATTAAAAATGACCCTCATCTCGGCAAAAGTCTCAGACATGACCAATTTCCTTGCCCCCCCCCCTTTCTGTCTATGAGTGGCTGTGTCTGTCAGGTCTGGCGCAAAATAACATGTGTGATAGCAATTGCTATTGTTAGTAAAATATAATCGTAGTGAAGAAGAAGAAGAAGAAGGAGAAGGAGAAGGAGAAGGAGAAAAGAAGAAGAAGGAGGAGGAGGAGGAGGAGGAGGAGGAGGAGGAGGAGGAGGAGGAGGAGGAGGAGAAGAAGAAGAAGAAGAAGTTGAAGAAGAAGAAGAAGAAGAAGAAGAGGAAGAAAAAGAAGAAGAAGAAGAATGATTTAGTTCTACACACTAACAGATTGTTTACAAAAGTCCAACGGGGAGACTCAAACTGAAGGCCTTCCTGTCAATCAGGAAAAGACAACTCACGAAGGACGAGTTTTCTGGCCAAAATTTTAAATACGTGTTTTGATTAAATGTCGTCTCCAAATTACGTCCACTAGAATACTGACCTTCTCCTCCAGAAAGGTCATCCATTGATAGCCGGCCGGTCGGGCCATCGATGATAGCCTGGGCATCTATTGTTCTGGCATCTCTTTGGGACCCCAACCAAATCCTGGTCAAGGACAAAGTCCGTTCATGTTCATTGTATTGAACTTTGGACAATGTAGGGAGACGATAATTGGTCGCATGCAGACCCAGACTCGTTGTTCGAGTTATCGACGACATCATTTCATAGAACTCGGAACAACGAGCCGTTGGAACAATTTATAGAACAACGTCTCATTAGTTGTTGCTGTATTAAAAAAAAACCAACAAACTTTTCTTCAAAATTTCAAATTCTTTATCAACCATTTCAAATTACTTGCACTTTAACATGTTCAGGAATGAGGGGGGGGGGGTACTGATAGTTCAGTTGATAGAGCACTCGTTTTATGAGCAAAGGGATCGGGATCGATCCCCATGTGAAGTCGAGGTTTTCATTTTATAACTACTCCGCCCCCCCTCCATTCTGTCTATGAGTGGCTGTGACTGTTAGATATGGCGGAGAATAACAAAATTTGTGCTAGCAATTGGATTCAGTAGTCTGATGTCACGCCGCCCGGCAACGGCGGCCATCTTGGTTCTAAACAAAGAAAATCATTACTTTTTATTCTTCATGCTGGCTAGAACATTTTATATGTCTTGTGCTCAGAATGTGTTAAAGTCACAACATGATCAAATGTATAGGTTTTTTTTTTCCTCTGGATACGCTTTGATGCCCGTCGGAGAAATATTTCATACGGGCGTCCGCCATTGTTACTATAGTTTAGAGTCAGTGTTACTAAGTTACCATGCGTCATTAGGAAGGAAGTGACGTTACGACTGTTGAAGAGTATTGCTTTTGTCCGTAAATATTCTCGAATCGACGGGCTGTTGGAACAATCTGTAGAAATACGTCTCAATTATTTTTGCTGGTCTTTACTAAAAATATAATTTTCTTTATTAAGCTTTGAGCTATTTTTGAGTTTTTACATAGCGCAATATCCACTAAACGTGCTCAGAGCTCTTTGCAGGGGGTCCCTAGCCAACAGCAACACTTAACATGTAGGATGAGACATGACGCCTGCTAGGCGATATTACAATTTTTTTCGGACAAAGACAACGCTGTTGGCGACCCGGTACTCATTTCACACCTGAGTACGGTGAGAGAATGTGAGTAAAGAGCCTTTTTCCCAGGACTCAATTATGCGCCAAGCGAGGCTCGAACCCAGGACCTTCCGATCCGAAAGCGAGTGTCATACCACTAGACCACATTGTCGCACAATATATAGAAAAACCTCTCATTTCTTGTTGCTGATCCTTACTAAAAATACCGATGTCTTTATTGATGTTGCCAACGATTTCATTTGAACCTTAAAATACGTGACAATACAGAATGGGGTCATGAAGAGTTCAGACGGTAGAGCACTGGCTGATGCAGCAAAGGGACCGAGAACCAGAAGATAAATTGATAGGGGGCTCGAACCGGCGATCTTACTGTTACGACAACTCCGCCTGACCGGGTAAAGCTGACTCTAATGTGTGAGCTATTCGTAACCCTGGCGTCAGCCGAAGTGCAACGTCGCAAACTGAGCTAGGCAGGCAGGGCGAAGTGACTTGCTCAAGGCCATAATTTAGCGCAGCGGGTGTATTCGAACTCGTGATTTTCGAGTACGAAGCAAAGACCGTACCGCTGAGCCACGACCCCCCCCCCCCCCCACCCCCTGATAACTTAAGTCGCCATTGCGATAAAGATAAAAGTAATGATATTCTTCTGGGTGGGGTTCCTGACATCCCATAGTGTGCAGGGAGGTACTTACTGTGTCTTCTATCCCCTTATATCTCTTTTCTAACATGCTTTCTGTCTTTGTCTTGTCAAACTAAGTAGCCTACATTGGTGGTATGTTCTTGGAATCTACATCTGATACCTATTTGTTCCCAGTTCCCCGTTGTCTTACTTTTTCTTGGGTAATTTAATTGTAATTCTAGAACTTTTAACTATCCAATATTCTTTCTTTTTACTGGCGCTGATATATCCAAAATGTGTTGCAAGCGCAGTAAAACCCTTAAAAACAAACACAACCAAGACATTGGCCGTGAATCCATTTGCTAATGGAATACCGCTGTCCTCCTTCTACACACAAACACACCCCTGACCCAAAGTCACACAAAGGCCTACTAAAATAAACACACAGAACTATCACGTGACCGCTTAATGTGCTCCAATGTCCACAAGTATCTTGTACTGAGACGATAACAAATCAAAACAAAACAAAACCATGAAAAAAAACACAAAATTTCTCCAAAAACTTTTACGTTTCGTATACTTGTATTTGCATGTCTGATTAAAAAAAAACCAAAACAACAAAACAAAACAAACAAAAAAAAAAAACCACACTCACAAAAACCAAACAAACAAAATAACTTGAGCTTATCCACTAAACGTGCTCAAAGCGCTTCACAAAGGGTCCCTGACCAACAGCAACGCTTAACATGTAGGACGTGACATGAATGACGCCTGTTAGGCGATATTACAATTGTTTTTCGGACAGAGACATCGCTGTTATCGGTCAGTCACTCCTTTTATACCTGAGTACGGTGAGAGAATGTGAGTAAAGAGCCTTTTTCAAAGGACTCAACTATGTGTAGCTCAGAGCGAGGCTCGAACCCAAGACCTTCCGATTGGAAAGCCAGTGTCATACCATTAGATCACAATGCCGCACAAAACCCAAATGATCATGGACTGGTTGGTAGGCCTCAACAGTTGTATTGCCGCATGGTAACTTATTTTTTTGTTTGTTTGTTGCTTTAGGTCTCTTCCAACACAATTGAGGTTATATGAGAGACCGCTGAAACAAAAAAACAAGCAATCTAACAAAAATAGTACAAATGTAAATCAAAATCATAACCTAAAGATATCATAAGCTAAATTATAAATATCCAAGGACAAACAGGCAGAAGATTTACAGAAAAAAAAATATCCCCTGTCAAAAATACAATCACAAACCAAAGAAGCAGGATAGGCTAGTAAAGAGAAGAAGAAACGACATCACTATCGGATCGTACACCCATGCAAACATCATAGGTATATGATTCAAGGGTGATGCTCCCATCCAACCACCCGCTCATAGTAACTTAGTAACTGGTTCTAAACTATCGGAACAATGGCGGACGCCCTTATGAAATACTCTGACGAGCATAAAAGTGTATCCAGATGAAAAAAAAAACATTATAAATCTGATCATGTTTTGACTTTTATACATTCTGATCACATGACTTGTTAAAAAGTTCTATCCAGCATAAAGAATAAAAAATACCGACTTTTTTTGTTTAGAACTAATCTGCTGGTTGCTGGGCGGACGTGACATCAGACTATTGAATTCTATTGGAGGAATTGGTCTATCATTTGTCAGACGTTCTACTCTTCCATTTCCTCAATCCTTGGAAGTGTGTATGTATGTAACCAGTCCTTTGGAGTACTAATAATGAATGGGTTATGATTTCCTCAATCCTTGGAAGTGTGTATGTATGTAACCAGTCCTTTGGAGTACTAATAATGAATGGGTTATGATTTCCTCAATCCTTGGAAGTGTGTATGTATGTAACCAGTTATTTGGTGAATAGGTTATGACGTAAAAGGTGGCATCACTATTTCAGTAGCAGGATCTATAGGCAGATTCTATGAATTACGGAACGTAAAAGAGCGAGGATGGATGTTTTTTATTGACGACCAGTGTATTTTTGTTTGTTTTTAAGGTTTTACGGCGCTCGCAACACATTTAGGTTTGTTTGTTTGTTTTTAAGGGTTTTACGGCGCTTGCAACACATTTAGGTCATATCAGCGCCAGTAAAAAGGAAGAAAAAGGGATAGTAAAAAGTTCTAGAATTACAATTAAATCACCCAAGAAAAAGTAAGACAAAGGGAAACAGAACAAATAGGGATCAGATGTAGATTCCAAGAGCATACCCCAATGTACTTAGTTTGAGATCACCTATAAGTCTCATCCGGACACAAGCACAAAATCCAACAAAGAGGAATACACTCAAATGCTTACATTTCATTATAAATTCAAAATAACAAACATAATAATACATAACAGAGGGATGATTTACAAAGAAAAAAAAATATCATCTCCCAAAACATTAACTCTGCATTTGACTGTTTCCCTCCCTGCCAAGGACTCCGACCAGGGTCAGGACAAAACCAAGCAATCCCACACTAAGACAAAGACAGAAAGCAAATTGGAAAACAGCTATAAGGGGATAGAAGACATGATAAGTACCTCCCTGCCCACTGTGGAGGTAGGGGACGACCAGTGTATATTTAGACTAGAAAATAAGATGCCATCACTTTGACACCAGAAGATCATTTAACAAGGTATGTATTCAGTCCTCCGGATGACTGGTTTTACACTTCCAATGGGATTGGAACCAGTTATTTGACACCGCACGTTTGTTCCCTATAGCGTTTCGTTACAAGAACTGCTAATGAGTATACGTTGGTTCATTGTCAATTCCTCTTCCTCTGATTCCACGAAAAAACAAACAAACCCAAAAACCATCGACAAACAATGAAATGATAACTTCAGGCATTGGTAAAAATATTTTTTAAAAAAAAGTAGTCCTTCAGAGCCTTTATGCCCATAAAACCGGAGTTTACCCGGCGTCTATAGCGTGAGACGGACAATAGCAATTGCTTGCTACCCTTTGGATAGGACGCTAGTCTATCGCAAAGCACTTTCCACCAGATCTAACAGATCCAGCTACCTAATTACTGTTGGGTCGGGATGAATAAATCTCGCCTGAATCCGGGGATCGGTCTCGGTTCCTTTGCGTCTGAAACGAGTGCTCTACCAATTGAGCTATCGGGACATCCCAGTATATAGATAAATAATGTAAAGCTAAAGATACAGATAGTGGTGAATATATCCCCTAGGCCTAATGGAATGTCGCTGTTCTCCTTCCTTCCACATAAACACACCGTCACACAAAACACACCGTCACACAAACACACCGTCACACAAACACACCGTCACACAAAACACACCGTCACACAAACACACCGTCACACATAACAAACCGTCACACATAACACACCGTCACACAAACACACCGTCACACAAAACACACCGTCACACATAACACACCGTCACACAAACACACCGTCACACATAACACAACGTCACACAAAACACACCGTCACACATAACACACCGTCACACAAACACACCGTCACACATAACACACCGTCACACAAACACACCGTCACACATAACACACCGTCACACATAACACACCGTCACACATAACACCCCGTCACACAAACACACCGTCACACAAACACACCGTCACACATAACACACCGTCACACATAACACACCGTCACACATAACACACCGTCACACATAACAAACCGTCACACAAACACACCGTCACACAAACACACCGTCACACATAACACACCGTCACACATAACACACCGTCACACAAACACACCGTCACACAAAACACCGTCACACAAAACACACACGTCACACAAACACACACCGTCACACATAACACACCGTCACACATAACACACCGTCACACATAACACACCGTCACACATAACACACCGACACCGTCACACATAACACACCGTCACACATAACACACCGTCACACATAACACACCGTCACACATAACACACCGTCACACATAACACACCGACACCGTCACACATAACACACCGTCACACATAACACACCGTCACACAAAACACACCGTCACACAAAACACACCGTCACACAAACACACCGTCACACATAACACACCGTCACACATAACATACCGTCACACAAACACACCGTCACACAAACACACCGTCACACAAACACACCGTCACACAAACACACCGTCACACAAACACACCCACACAAACACACCGTCACACATAACACACCATTACACAAACACACCGTCACACAAACACACAGTCACACAAACACACCGTCACACAAAACACACCGTCACACAAAACACACCGTCACACAAAACACACCGTCACACAAACACACCGTCACACAAACACACCGTCACACAAACACACCGTCACACAAACACACCGTCACACAAACACACCGTCACACAAACACACCGTCACACAAACACACCGTCACACATAACACACCGTCACATAAATACAACGTCACACAAAACACACCGTCACACATAACACACCGTCACACAAACACACCGTCACATAAATACAACGTAAAACAAAACACACCGTCACACGTAACACACCGTCACACAAAACACACCGTCACACATAACACACCGTCACACAAACACACCGTCACACAAACACACCGTCACATAAATACAACGTCACACAAAACACACCGTCACACATAACACACCGTCACACAAAACACACCGTCACACATAACACACCGTCACACAAAACACACCGTCACACATAACACACCGTCACACATAACACATCGTCACACAAACACACCGTCACACATAACACAACGTCACACAAAACACACCGTCACACAAAACACACCGTCACACATAACACACCGTCACATATAACACACCGTCACACAAACCAACCGTCACACATAACACACCGTCACACAAACACACCGTCACATAAATACAACGTCACACAAAACACACCGTCCACATAACACACCGTCACACAAAACACACCGTCACACATAACACACCGTCACACAAAACACACCGGCACACATAACACACCGTCACACAAAACACACCGTCACACATAACACACCGTCACAAAACACACCGTCACACAAAACACACCGTCACACAAACACACCGTCACACAAAACACACCGTCACACAAACACACCGTCACACAAACACACCGTCACACAAACACACCGTCACACAAACACACCGACACCGTCACACATAAGACACCGTCACACATAAGACACCGTCACACACAAAACGCCTACCAAACTAAACACACCAAATAACTCGCGATGTTCCAGTTTCAACAGTTCTGTCGTGTCAGTCAAAACATCCAGAAAAACAAACAAACAAATGGGGAAAAAAAATCAAAGAAGAAAGATAAATCCCCCCAAAAATCCCCCCCCCCCCCCAAAAAAAAAAAACAACAACAAAAAACAAAAAAACAAAAAAAAACAAAAAACAAAAAAAACAAAAACAAAACAAAACCAAACCACAACTCGCGCTATTTTAAAAACATTTCATCATTGCTAGGCTATAGATAGAATGCGCTTGGCCAAGGAGTTCACAACATTGCCATCCGGAAGTATAACGGACCAACACACAAACTCTGTGTAACCATGAACTTTTATAGTCTGGTTAATACAGTTTAGTGAGAACAACTCACAAACGCGGATGGCAAAAACAATAACAAAGGCCCGAGTGACGTCATCTTCGAACTATCTATGGATAGAACGAAGGTGACGTCACTCAGGTCGTTGTTATTGCTTTTTGACATCCGCGTTAATGAGTAATTCTCACTAAACTTAGCCAAGCGCATGCTATCTAACTATATAGAGTATGCGCTTGGCTAAGAAACTCACAACATTACCATCCGGAAGTATAACGGACCAACACACAAAACTGTGTGTATCCATGAACGTTTATATTCGGGTTAAGACAGTTCAGTGAGCATTACTCACAAACGCGGATGGCAAAAAAAAAAATAACAAAGACCTGAGTGACGTCATATTCGAGCTATCTATAGAGTATGCGCTTGGCTAAGAAACTCACAACATTACCATCCGGAAGTATAACGGACCAACACACAAAACTGTGTGTATCCATGAACGTTTATATTCGGGTTAAGACAGTTCAGTGAGCATTACTCACAAACGCGGATGGCAAAAAAAAAAAAATAACAAAGACCTGAGTGACGTCATCTTCGAACTATCTATAGAGTATGCGCTTGGCTAAGAAACTCACAACATTACCATCCGGAAGTATAACGGACCAACACACAATACAAAACTCTATGTAACCACGAACGTTCATAGTGTGGTTAATACAGTTTAGTGAGAAGTACTCATAAACGCAGATGGCAAAAACAATAATAAGAAAGACCTGAGTGACGTCATCTTCGTTCTGTCTATAAAAACAATAACAATAATCAGAGAGGTCGATTTCATTCACGTTACCGTTTATAAACAACCAACTATGTTTGTCCGAGCACGTGTGAAGGTGTGTCACAAATTCCATGTTTTGATTGGTTAAACATCTACTGGTTAATTAGGCCTTGGTCTTTAGCCAGGCAGGTGTTGGGGACAAAATCTATGGCTTGGAATACAATCAAAATTAATTATGAAAAAAAAAAGAAAAAAAGAAAGGAAGAAAAACAAACTCACGACCTTGGCCTTGGGAATCTGTTTATGTTTGACTCTGTCCTTATGACATTATCCCAAAACTTCACACTCACCCAACACACACACACACACACTCTCACACACACACAAACACACACACAGACACACACTAAAACAATATTTTATACTCAATTAGAAAAACAACAAGTGAAAATGTGTGAATGAAAGGTGCCAAACAAAGCAAGAAAGAAAAATACAAAAAAAAAAAAAAAAAAAACCCCCAAAAAAAACAAAAAAAAAAACTTCCCAAAAAATCAGTCCAGTCTACCTCGTCCAGGGATCGAACCTGAGACCTTCTTATTACCGTACTCAGGTGCAAAATGAGTACATGGCCGTTAACAGCGTTGTCTCTGTCCGATAAAAAAAAAAAAAATGTAATATCGCCTAACAGGCGTCATCATGCCCCGTCGTTCATGTTAAATGTTGCTGTTGGTCAATTTTAGCACGATTAGCGGATGGTTTGATTAAAGCTCATTTATATAGCTTATTTACCATAGTCAATGCGCTTAGCAATATTTCAATTATTACACTTTCAGGCCATAATGGAACCTTATACAATTTCCATTCCATAAGTACCAGTCGCCTGTTAAGCGTCGTGATTTTCGTACTACAACACTTACAATGCCCGTGACTGCCTATAGCCACACCTGAGTTGAGTGGGGTAATCATTCATTACCCAACCCCTTCAACAACCCCTGATCATCATATGGGAACAATTTTTATCTGCGCTATTTTAGGGTTCTCCGTCACCACCCAGGTTGTTTCTCCATCCTTCTCTCTTTTCACAGAGTTCCGTCGGCAGAATCTGCTCCATTACCATCTGGGGCTATGAGACTTGTGTAACTATGCACACACACACACACACACACACACACACACACACACACACACACACACACACACACGTCGCTGCTGCTATCCCAAACAAAGCGAAATCCCCTGACATTGATACCGATACGACTCGATGCTATTCAAAGAAGATCTGGATAACTCGCATCACGATTAAATGCCCTCCTGGTGAATAAATGTGACCTTCCATCTCAAAGCGGTATTATGTCGGGATCCACTCGGTGAGGGAAACTGAATTCATTGCCACACATAACAAACTTGGGTTTAATTTCTCTACGTCATGCTGGAGTATAAATACTATTTCTTGCATTACAAAAACTTCTACGGTCCAATTTCTCATCATTCTATCTCTAAATTCACTTTTTGGGGTCTGAATCAGCCCGACATAATACCGTTTTGAGGCGGATGGTCATATATATAAAAAAAATAATAAGGCCTGGTCTCGTCCGTGTAATATAATAATAATAATAATAATAATAATAATAATAATAATAATAATAATAATAATAATAATAATAATAATAAAAATAATAAAATAATAATAATAATAATAATAATAATAATAATAATAATAATAATAATAATAATAATAATAATAATAATAATAATAATAATAATAATAATAATATAACATAACCGGATATGTAATTGACAATGAAACAAAACAGAGCAAAACAGAAACCAAACGAAAAACAATACAGAAAAGTGGTCGTTATATTATCATAATGGGGGTCATAACAATATCGGGTGTCGTACCGTAGATTCCATTACTGTAAAACATCTAACGTTGTGTTCCGTAATCTGATGCTATTAATAGCTATTTACTATCGTACTCTGTTTTTTAAAAAAACATATTTAACAATTTGGCCAGAAAACTCGTCCTTCAAATATCGATCGATTTAAATAACCCTCATCTTGGAAAAAAAATAAACTCTCAAACCTGGGGCTTCAGGAAGCCCCAGGTTTGAGAATTTATTTTTTTCCAAGATGAGGGTTATTTAAATCGATCGATATTTGAAGGACGAGTTTTCTGGCCAAATTTTTTAATGTTTATGTTTTCCACATTACGATAGTTTCGTCTCTTTGTCTTTGCTAACGATAACAGAATAGCAGTGACCTAGATAGATAAAATTGATTCCAGCCATTTAGCCATTAACTATTTAAATAAAGAGACAACACATATCATCGACATTGACAACAATGAAGCAGGCTAGATACACAGACATGCCAAGGACTACGAAAAAGTCGTAGAAATACGAATCTTTTTTGGCTCGAGTTCCTGAACAGCATTCGCCTCTTTTGACTCGATCAACCTTGTTGAGAAGGAAAGTTTAGTTCCTTAGACCCTATAGATAGTATGCGCTTGGCTAAGAAGTTCACAACATTGCCATCCGAAAGTATAACGGACCAACACACAAAACTATGTGTAACCTTGAACTTTTATAGTTTGGTTAATACAGTCTAGTGAGAATTACTCACAAATCTGAATGGCAAAAAACAATAACAAAGACCCGAGTGACGTCATCTTCGTTCTATATATATATATATATATATATATATATATATATATATATATATATATATATTCAGGAGCATTTTTGGACCATGCTGAGGGCAAATTGTCTATTTCTAAATCAATAGATAGAATGAAATTGACGTCACTTAGGTCTTTGTTATTACTTTTTGCCATCCATGTTTATGAGTAATTCTCACTAAACTGTATTTACCAGATTATAAACGTTCAAGGTTAGACATAGTTTTGTGCGTTGGTTCGCTATACTTCCGGCAATGTTCTGAACTTCTTATACAAGCGTATACTATCTATTTAAAGTGATTTTTTTCTACCCCCCCCCCCCCTTTTGGAAACTACGAATCTATGAAATTTCAATGTAGGGAATGAGATTAGCGGAAGAGTAGCGTCCCTTGATTGAACGTCACCCATAGTCTGTGACTTCACCGGCGGAAAAGTTATTAGAGAGAGAACGTCATGTTGGTTGTGCGCATGCGTCTCTCGTCCTCGCTTCCGGTGAAAGCGGCTTGAGACACTTCAAAACCAAATTGATGTTCTCTCTGTAAGGTGACGTCTAATCAAGGGACGCTACTCTTCCGCTTATCTCATTCCCTATTGGCAGCTCTGTATAGGATGTTATATGGTAGAAGCCGTAATGTCTTTTTGAGGGTAATAAACCAAATCTGGATAATATACGTTTGATAGACGCCATTGTGACGTCACTATTATAGAAACGAACACAAGGGAGAGAATTGACAGTAATGACCTTGACCTATGTGTGTACTTGTTCCATTGATGAGTGTTGTGGTAGTAACCCACTTTTCCATATCTCATTGGTTGTAATGGGAAATGGTATGGAATAAAAATTATGTTATATCCATTATATATGATGAGGAGAGGAAGCAATTAGTAGATTGTCAAATGTCATATGACCGACGTCTACATATATACAGGTCTGACATCCGAAACCATTTATTTTTATATTGTTGTAATGGATTATATTTTGCGTCCTTAAAAAAAAATAAAAATATTTCCATTACAACAATTAAATGAGCCCATAAACATTTGGGTTATCAAACCTGCAACTAAGTGTACGTCTATGTTTAACATTATTATTATTATTATTATCATCATCATCATCATCATCATCATCACCATCATCATCATCATCATCATCATCATCATCATCACCATCATCATCATCATCATCACCATCATCATCATCATCATCATCATGAATGAAATCCAAACTACCATCCGGAGTTGACTCTTTTACACCCTCATGTCTTTACCCCGAGACTTCATCATCGTGTCATATCATTCGTCATTATAGATAGTATGCGCTTGGCTAAGAAACTCATAACATTGCCATCCGGAAGTATAACGAACCAACACACAAAACTGTGTGTATCCATGAACGTTTATAGTCAGGTTAATACAGTTCAGTGAGCATTACTCATAAACGCGGATGGCAAAAATACAATAACAAAGACCTGAGTGACGTCATCTTCGAACTATCTATAGATAGTATGCAGATAACGTCACTCAGGCCTGTGTTATTGTTTTTGCCATCCGCGTTTGTGAGTTGTTCTCACTAAACAGTATTAACCAGACTATAAAAGTTCATGGTTACACAGAGTTTATGTGTTGGTCCGTTATACTTCCGGATGGCAATGTTGTGAACTCCTTGGCCATGCGCATTCTATCTATAGAACCTTTTCAAACTACCATTGGCCTTTCTTGGATTATTTGAATACAAAATCATCTGCTGCTATTTCCATTGGAGACAAAATGACGTCATGGGTGTTTGCTTTTACAGGACCAATCGTCGTCCATGCCATTGTGTGGTTATGTGGTCTAGTCGTATGACACCCGCTTTCAGATCGGAAGCTCCTGGGTTCGAGCCTCGCTCGCTCGGCGCATAGTTGAATCCTTGAAAAAAGGCTCGCTCTTTACTCACATTCTCTTACCGTGCTCAGGTGTAAAATGAATACCTGGTCGTTAACAGCGTTGTGTCTGTCCGAAGAAAAATGTGTAATTATCGCCTAAACGGGTCATGGCTAAGTGTTACATGTTGCTGTTGGCCAGGGACCCCTTGTAAAGCGCTTTGAGCACATTTAGTGGATATTGCACTATATAAAAGCTGAAGTTGTTTTTTTTTTTTTTTTTTTTTTTTTTGTATTTTTTACTTATTTGATTGAGAAAATAACTAAATTGTTTTAAGGAACCTCAGATGGTTCCTAATCCACGAGTTTCAAAATGGGACGTTGTCATGGAAATGTGGCTGCTCGAAGCTCCGATGGAAATGTGGCTGCTCGAAGCTCCGATGGAAATGTGGCTGCTCGAAGCTCCGATGGAAAAGTGGCTGCTCGAAGCTCCGATGGAAATGTGGCTGCTCGAAGCTCCGATGGAAAAGTGGCTGCTCGAAGCTCCGATGGAAATGTGGCTTCTCGAAGCTCCGATGGAAATGTTGCTGCTCGAAGCTCCGATGGAAAAGTGGCTGCTCGAAGCTCCGATGGAAATGTGGCTGCTCGAAGCTCCGATGGAAATATGGCTGCTCGAAGCTCCGATGGAAATGTTGCTGCTCGAAGCTCCGATTGAAAAGTGGCTGCTCGAAGCTCCGATGGAAATGTGGCTGCTCGAAGCTCCGATGGAAAAGTGGCTTCTCGAAGCTCCGATGGAAATGTTGCTGCTCGAAGTTCCGATGGAAATGTTGCTGCTCCAAGCTCCGATGGAAATGTGGCTGCTCGGAGCTCCAATGGAAAAGTGGCTGCTCGAAGCTCCGAGAAATAAATAACAATGTGAAATTGAATATAAGCTTCAATTCAATAGACGAAGACAGTTAATGTGGACGTTTCAGGTTTCCCCTATATCAACGAAAGAGGATTAATAAAACACTACAGACGAATGAGATAATGTGGCGTTGGGACTGAAAACTTAAAACAGAAATTGCTTTCTTTCTAAAAACAAACAACCCCCCCCCCCACCCCCCCCCCCCAAAGAAAAAACAAAAACAAAAACAAAAACAAAACACAAAAAAAACTCAAGAGAAGAAACGGAATTGACGTCACTCAGCTCTTTGTTATTGTGTTTGGACATCCATCTTAATTATTATTAATCTCTGAAATACGTCAATCAGACTATAAACGGTCAAGGTCACACAAAGTTTTGTGTCATGTTTTAAGTTATATCCGACTGGCGGATGTTGTGATTATTTTACCTAAACGAATAGCGTCAAAAAATAATGACAACAATAGCATTGATGTAATGCGTCTAGGTAAAATACCCACGCCCCATATAATTATAGCACCCACGTGCGAAACTTTTGTCTAACCTTTTTATCGTTTATCGTCTGATGTTTAGAAAGAATTCAATGTGAACGAATCACCAACATGTCTGTCTAAACAACAACAACAACAACAACAACAACAAAAAGGTGAATGATGTCATTTTCATTCTTTCTATAAAAGATGACGTCATTCTAATTTCTCTGAGTCTGAGTGGTTGTTAAACAGACAAAGGTTGGGAGACATTCTAAATATAGAAATTATTCTCGATTCTATTTGAAAATGTGACGAGATAAACGATCAAAACATGATGGTCTTTACCGATCATTTTCAGTATTTTCCCAAAATGGCAGGCTTACCCAGCAGAAAATTTGATTCTTTGAACTAAGAAAAGCTCTCTACAAAACAACAGTATGTAGTTATTAATAAAACAAAGATCATTCTTCAAAGTTTGTGATGTACAAAATAAATCTGAATAAGACAAAATGAATATTGTGTCATAAGAAACGTGACGATATTGCTGTAGGTGGTGGGGAGATGGTGAAATACAAAGCCCCGTGGAGGCGGTGATAATGACAGTTCTGTGTAACGTCATGCGGCGGATGTGTGCGGCTATGTGGTATACTGGCATTACACTCGCTTTCCGATCGGAAGGTCCTGGGTTCGAGCCTCGCTCGGCGCATAGTTGAGTCCTTGGAAAAGGCCTTTACTCACATTCTCTCACCGTGCTCGGGTGTAAAATGAGTACATGGCCGTTAACAGCGTTGTCTTTGTCAGAAAAGAATATGCAATATCGCCTAACAGGCGTCATGTCTCGTCCTACATGCTCCGTATTGCTGTTGACTAGGTACCCCTTGTAAAGCACTTTGAGCACGTTTAGTGGATATTGCGCTATAAAAAAGCTCAAGTCCAAAATTTTGGTCGGTCATCCTTTCTTAAAACAATACAGATATAGCATTGTGGAGAACATTGTGCTTATTTGAGTCAATAAAAAAAATGATACGGCGCACAACTCTACTGAAAGATTTGAAAATTAGAAATGTATTTTTTACAGATAGATAAACAGATAACTTGGTTTTTCTTTTATAATTTAAAGTCAGTTTGAAAGTTCGTTGAGTCACACAGATATCATAAAATACGTACCGACGACTCTAATCAACCAATTTCGTCACTGTAAAAAGTTGTCAGTTTGCGTCATCTATTTATGGTATCAAGTATTATTATTATTACTTCCGTTGTGTTGTTGATTTTGCGGTGATCAGTATTGTTATGTAGTAGTATGTTCTAATTGTGTGCATGTTTGTGTGTGTGCGTGTGTGTGTGTTTGTGTGTGTGTTGTGTGTGGTGTATACATGTGTCTGTGTGTGTGTTGGCATTTTTCAGCAAATCGTGGCATTTATAGTGATATTATTCATTTGATCACATGAAGGTATTCGGATTTACACACATTTTAAACAAGTTTCACCGATTAACAACGTCAACTAATATTACTGCTGATATTACAGTCGTTTCTATGCCATCGATGTGATAATTATTGCCCTGAGAAATATTTAGTTAAACGTTGTCGGCAAACTGTCAATTGTATCTGTCTAGTCTAGCCCGAACAAACTTGATATTTTTCGCGTCTGCTTCAGATTTTCATTTGACCTCACATAAGTTAGGTAAAGGGGAGACATTCTGATAGCTTCTACATCCCCAGTATACTTTCAATTTGTATTTTCACCGTAGATCTTTTGTCAGGCGTTTATTTATTCAATTTGGCATCATAAAGAAGCATTTTAAAAACGCTAGAACAAACCTTGATAGATTTGTGAAAGTTTAAAATTTCCTAATTTGACCATTGTTTTGATTCTCGGCCGCCATTTTAATTTGTGAGGTATTGAAAGGTAGTGCAAAGCAGTCCGAGGGGTTTTTTTTCTATTAGGGTTAGTCATAATGCTAGGGTGTTTATTTTCCTATTAGGGTTGGTTAAAGGTAGTCTAGGTTTTACTCTTTCTTGGGGTTAGCTGAGGGAATATTATTTAAGTTGTTTCCCTTTGTAGGAGCTTTCGGAAGGCCTCCCAAGTCAAGCGTGGTAAAGACTTGTGACTTATTGATATTGATATCTACTGACTGATAAACTAAAATCATGCCAAATAAAGCATGGCAGCGACGACAAGCACATCGATTAAAATGTGCATCTAATCGTAATCAAGCTAATCAAGAAAATGATTCTGGCAATATCGAATGAAAATAAAAAAATAATTTAAAATTGAGCTTTTATATAGCGCAATATCCACTTAACGTGCTCAAAGCGCTTTACAAGGGGTCCCTTGGTCAACAGCAACATTTAACGTGTAGGACGAGACATGACGCCTGTTAGGCGATATTACAATTTTTCGGACATAGACAACGCTGTTAACGGCCAGGTACTCATTTTACACCTGAGTACGGTGAGAGAATGTGAGTAAAGAGCCTTTTTCCAAGGACTCAACTATGCGTCGAGCGAGGCTCGAACCCAGGACCTTCCGATCCGAAAGCGAGTGTCATACCACTAGACGACATAGCCAAATAGTTCTTTCCCCGTGAAATTGCCGGCTTTTTACTAGTTTTTAAAAAGATAAAACTCTGTTCCGTCAACGGACGATTTTTAACATTTTATTTATTTTTTTAAAAACTAGTCCTTCAGATCCAATGGGCCCGTGGAGATGGAGTTTATCCCGGTTTCTACAGCGTGAAAAGGACAAAAGAAATTGTTTGCTATTCTTTGGATAAGATGCTAGTCTATCGCAAAGTACTTTCCGCTAAATCAAACAGATCCAGCTACCCATTTAATGATGGGTGGACAGGGGGTCGGGAAAAAAATATCGACTGCTTACAGGATCAAATTTGGTCCCTTTGGGTGGAGAAGCGAGTGCTCTACCAACTGAGCTACCGAGATCCCCCTCCACCCCCCCCCCCCCTTCTTGCCCCAATTTACAATGGTTTTCCAATTTGACTATTTGGGAGGCCGTAGAGAGTCATGATCGATTGTCGTCTGTTTGCTTTGAATACAAAAACCACCCTCTGTCTCTATCTCTCTCTCTCTCTCTCTCTCTCTCTCTCTCTCTCTGTGTGTGTGTGTCTCTCTCCCTCTCTCTCTCTCTCTCTGTGTGTCTCTGTCCCTCTCTCTCTCTGTGTCTCTCTCTCTCTGTGTCTCTCTCCCCCTCTCTCTCTCTCTGTCTCTCTCTCTGTCCTCTCTCCCTATCTATCTATCTATCTATCTATCTATCTATCTATCTATCTATCTATCTATCTATCTGTCTCTCAAGCCACTCTCCCTCCCTCTCTCTCCATGTCTCAAGCCTTCACCCTCTCTCTCTCTCTCTCTCTCTCTTTCTATCTACCTATCTATCTATCTATCTATCTATCTATCTATCTATCTATCTATCTCTCAAGCCGACCTCCCTCCCCCTCTCTCCATGTATCAAGCCTTCCCCCCCCCCCCTCTCTCTCTCTCTCAGACACACACAAACACACACACACACATATACATATATAAACAGCCCTCCAGCAATGAGAGCAACCCCATCATTTCCCTCATTGTGAAAGAGAGAGAGAGCTTTAGCATGATCTATTATTCTGCCATACTCTTGAATAAACACATATTTAGAAATTTGGCCAGAAAACTCGTCCTTCAAATATCGATCGATTTAAATTACCCTTATCTTAGCAAAAACTGTCAAACCTGGGACTTCGCGAAGGATTATACGGCCCACATTTATATGGAACCACTCTGTACTTTAGACAACAGAAAAAAAAAAACAAACAAAAAAAAAACAACACAACAAAAAACCAAAAAAAAAAAACGCGCGCACACACACACACACATACACATTCACACACACACACACACACACACACACACACACACACACACACATAAGGATCCAAACCAACAAAGAGAAACAAGGAATTTAAAAAATAATAATAATAATAAAATAAATGGGTCCACATATTGAGCTGTACTTTAGAGCATAAATTAAAATTTAAAAAAAAAACGAAACAAAACCAAAAACAAAAGTAAAATGAATGTTTTGATTGTTGAAATACTCTCTACTTTAAAGAACAACAGTAACAGTAACAACAACAACAACAACAACAACAACAACAACAACAACAACAACAACAAATGAAAAGAAAAAAAGAAAAACTAATTTTTCTTTTTAAAAAGAGAGAAATGATAAAAAAGATTTACCCTTTTCCATTCCTAATGGGATTTTTTTCTATACTCTTATCCCAGGGCAATCTGATATTTTCTAGGCGTTAGCCGCAGTGCGGCCGTCGCAAGGTGAGTTTGTTATAGATGACCTGCTCAAGATTAAACAGCGCGAAGGAAGTTATGAAAAAAACAACAACTCGGATGTCTTTGTGTACAAGGCGACGTGCACTAATCTGCAGGTCTGATAACCCAATTCCTTACAGCCTCATTGTCGTAACGAAAATCTCAAAAAAAAAATTGTTTTTAATGATGCAAAACATAGTTAATTACAAGAATCATTAAAAATTAAAATATATAAAATTCCCTTTATTCATCCCATAGGGGAAATTTGTCTCAAGGGTCTATTCCAGGGGAAGACTGGAATAATCCAGGCGTCAACCTCAGTGCAGCGCCGCAAAATGAGCTAGAGCGAGGTGACTTGCTCAAGGCCAAACAGCACAGCGCATCGGTGGGTGATCGAACTCGTTACCTTTCGGGTACGAAGCAAATGCCTGTACCACTGCACCACGCTTGCTCATCCAGACCCAGTCTTTCCATTACAACAATGAATGGGCCTAGAACTATTTGGTTAATCAGACATCGAGTTCAGTTCCGTCCTTGGAAAATATTCGGTACCGTCATCAGGGGTGACTTCGCCTCCACCGATGTGGAGCATTTGGAGTATTCTCAGGCTTGTTGTAGTTATTTCCCTTATTAGAGGACTTGATTTTTCATCAAAAGAAATAACTGTTACAAAACTAGGTATAATCCAGTATGTCCAACTCTGTTTTGTTTGTTTTTGTTTTTCAGGGTTTTACGGCGCTTGCAACACATTAAGGTCATATCAGCGCCAGTAAAAAGGTAGAAAATGGGATAGTTAAAAGTTATAGAATTACAATTAAAGCACCCAAGTAAAAGTAAGACATAGGGGAACTGGGAACAAATAGGGATCAGATGTAGATTCCAAGAGCACACCACCAATGTACTTGGTTTGAAATCACCTATAAGTCTCATCCAGAAACAAGCACAAAATCCAACAAAGAGAAATACACTCAAATGCTTACACTATACATTCAAAATAAAAAATATAATAATACATAACAGAGAGATGATTTACAAGGAAAAAAAATATCATCTCCCAAAACAATAACTATGCATTTGACTGTTTCCCTCCCAGCTAGGACTCCGGCCAGTGCCAGGACAAAACCAAGTAATCTCATTCCATTTCTTGCCGTACTAAGGTGAAAAATAAATACCTGGACGTGAACGGCTTTGTCTTTGTCAGAAAAAGAATCTTAATATCGCCCAACAGGCTTCATGCCTCATCCTATCTGATAAGTGTTGCTGTTGCTTTCTCTCTCTCTCTTTCTCTCTCTCTCTTTCTCTCTCTCTCTCTTTCTCTCTCTCTCTCTCTCTCTCTATATATATATATATATATATATATCTCACTCCCTCTCTCTCTCTCTATCTCTCTATCTATATATCTCTCTATCTCTCTCTCTCTCTATCTATATCTCTCTCTATCTCTCTATCTATATATCTCTCTCTATCTCTCTCTCTATCTCTCTATCTATATATCTCTCTATCTCTCTCTCTCTCTATCTATATCTCTCTCTATCTCTCTCTCTCTATCTCTCTATCTATATATCTCTCTCTATCTCTCTCTCACTCTCTCTCTATCTCTCTATCTATATCTCTCTCTATCTCTCTGTCTATCTATCTCTCTCTATCTCTCTCTCTCCCTCTATATATATCTCTCTCTCTATCTCTCTATCTATATCTCTCTCTATCTCTCTCTCTCTATCTATATATATATCTCTCTCTCTCTATCTCTCTATCTATATCTCTCTCTATCTCTCTCTCTATCTATATCTCTCTCTATCTCTCTCTCTCTATCTCTCTCTATCTATATATATATATATAATATATATATATATATATCTCTCTATCTCTCTATCTATATCTCTCTCTATCTCTCTCTCTCTATCTATATCTCTCTCTATCTCTCTCTCTATCTCTCTATCTATATCTCTCTCTCTCACTCTCTATCTCTCTCTCTATCTATCTCTCTCTCTCACACACACACACTCTCTCTCTCTATCTTTATCACTCTCTCTCTCTATCTCTAAATCTCTCTATCTATATCTCTCTCTATCTCTCTTTATCTTTCTCTCTCTCTCTCTCTCTCTCTCTCTCTCTCTCTCTCTCTTTTTATATATATATATATATATATATATATATATATATATATATATATATTTATGAGTGTTGGTGGGTACTTGTAGGTACGAAAGAGCTCGATAATGGTGGTTAGAGCTAATATATAATGTAAATTTTCACTCACATTTTTTGTGAATAAATTTGAAAATTTACATTATATATATATATATATATATATATATATATATATATATATATATATATATATATATATATATATATCTTCAAGTTTTTCTGCAATAGTCAAACATCATTTTTTAAATCTAATACTCATATTGCTATTCCCTCGTTATTTTTCATTAGTAAGAGTTCTAATTTGATACTTAACACCAAAAGACAAAATATTTTGAAAAAATACCCAACAAAAAACAAAAAACAAAACAAAAACAAACCAAAGAAAGAAGAAAAAAAGAAAAGAAAAGAAAAACCAACAAAACCTCCGTAACATTGTTGTGTGTTATAGCTAGAGGGGTAGGCGTCTATTTTGGGCTAAAATTAGACGCATTACAGCAATCTGTCTAATTCTAACATTATTGATATTTCAAAAGTTATCAGGTAAATAAATGGTTTTCCAATTGGCACAGCCAATGCTTTCTGACAACAACAAGACACGTAGCCACGTGATATCATGACGTGGGAAGACGGATCACATTCTTCTATCTTGTTGGTGTAATGATATCTACATCTTACAAGTGGCACTTGAGACTTCCAAGATGAGGACAGTGCCAAGACTAATATTGTTGTTCATTTATGTCTGTACATACGCATGTATCAATGTTATAGACAGTGTTCGTTTGGCTAAGAAACTCACTACATTACCATCCGGAGATAAAGACGGACCAACACACAAGAAGAAGAAGAAGAAGAAGAAGAAGAAGAAGAAGAAGAAGAAGAAGAAGAAGAAGAAGAAGAAGAAGAAGAAGAAGAAGAAGAAGAAGAAGAAGAAGAAGAATAATATGTGAAGAATATAATAAAGATAGATTAGATTAGAAAGAAGAAGAAAAGTAAAGAAGAAAGAATATATGTATTTATATAGTAATGAATGATAGAAATAGAAGAGTAGATTATGATAAGAAGAATATAATTAGAATAGAAGAAGAAAGAAGAAGAAGAAGAAGAAGAAGAAGAAGAAGAAGAAGAAAGAAGAAGAAGAAGAAGAAGAAGAAGAAAGAAGAAGAAGAAGAAGAAGAAGAAGAAGAAGAAGAAGAAGAAAGAAGAAGAAGAAGAAGAAGAAGAAAAGAAAAGAAGAAGAAGAAGAAAGAAGAAAAGAAGAAGAAGAAGAAAAGAAGAAGAAGAAGAAGAAGAAGAAGAAGAAGAAGAAAGAAGAAGAAGAAGAAAAGAAGAAGAAGAAGAGAAGAAGAAGAAGAAGAAGAAGAAGAAGAAGAAGAAGAAAGAAGAAGAAGAAGAAGAAGAAGAAGAAAAGAAGAAGAAGAAGAAGAAGAAGAAGAAGAAGAAGAAGAAGAAGAAGAAGAAGAAGAAGAAAGAAGAAGAAGAAGAAGAAGAAGAAGAAGAAGAAGAGAAGAAGAAAGAAGAAGAAGAAGAAGAAGAAGAAGAAGAAGAAGAAGAAGAAGAAGAAGAGAAGAAGAAGAAGAAGAAGAAGAAGAAGAGAGAAGAAGAAGAAGAAGAAAGAAGAAGAAGAAGAAGAAGAAGAAGAAGAAGAGAAGAAGAAGAAGAAGAAGAAGAAGAAGAAGAAGAAGAAGAAGAAGAAGAAGAAGAAAGAAGAAGAAAAGAAGAAAAGAAGAAGAGAGAAGAAGAGAAGAAGAAGAGAAAAGAAGAAGAAGAAAGAAGAAGAAGAAGAAGAGAAGAAGAAAGAAGAAAGAAGAAGAAGAAGAAGAAGAAGAAGAAAAGAAGAAGAAGAAGAAGAAGAAGAAAGAAGAAAGAAGAAGAAGAAGAAGAAGAAGAAGAAGAAGAAGAAGAAGAAGAAGAAGAAGAAGAAGAAGAGAGAAGAAGAAGAAGAGAAGAAGAAGAAGAAGAAGAAGAGAAGAAGAAGAAGAAGAAGAAGAAGAAGGAAGAAGAAGAAGAAGAAGAGAAGAAGAAGAAGAAAAGAAAGAAGAAGAAGAAGAAGAAGAAGAAGAAGAAGAAGAAGAAGAAGAAGAAGAAGAAGAAGAAG
>NC_088371.1:40545857-40558357 GCF_034508935.2 Berghia stephanieae | reverse complement strand
TATATGTGTGTGTGTGTGTGTGTGTGTGTGTGTGTGTGTGCTCTGTTATTTGAGACCTAATCTTGCAAATGTCCAAGCCATTAGATTAATGTAGGAGGAGATATTTTCCTGGTTCAGATCCTACATCCCCATGAATTTAGATCGTGTATGAATTAATGTCTGCATTCTCCTGACGCTTTTCATCGCTTGTTTTCATCTCAATTATTATTTCAAGAAGGAAATAAAAGATACGTTGGAATTCATTGAAACCCTTTGCTTACCAACTATAGATAGTATGCGCTTGGCTAAGAAACTCACAACATTGCCATCCGGAAGTCTAACGGACCAACACACAAAACTATGTGTAACCTTGAACGTTTATAGTCGGGTTATACAGTTTAGTGAGAATTACTCTTAAACGCGGATGGCAAAAATAAACAATACCAAAGACCTGAGTGACGTTAACTTCGAACTATCTATAGATAGAATGCGCTTGGCCAAGGAGTTCACAACATTGCCATCCGGAAGTATAATGGACCAACACACAAACTCTGTGTAACCATGAACTTTTATAGTCTTGTTAATACAGTTTAGTGATAACAACTCACAAACGCGGATGGCAAAAACAATAACAAAGGCCTGAGTGACGTCATCTGCATACTATCTATAGGGAATGAGATTAGCGGAAGAGTAACGTCCCTTGCGTCTCTCGTCCTCGCGACTCGCATACGCACAACCAACAGAACGTTCTCTCTCTAATAACTTTTCCGCCGGTGACGTCACTGACTATGGGTGACGTCCAATCAAGGGACGCTACTCTTCCGCTAATCTCATTCCCTAAAATAATATCATCATTGTATTTTATGTTGACATCGATGTGAAACAAAATCAATTTCCATTTCTCTGGAAAAGCAAGTTATAATTTTTTTTTTTTAAATCTCTTATCCAGATTCATTTTATTTTTTAAAAAAATAAAAATATAAAGAAATAAACTTTGTTATATGTATTTATTTATTTGTTTTTTGGGTTTTTTTGTGTGTGTTCTATTAATGTTTTGTTTTTGTGTTTTAAATTGAGTTTGACCTTTAATGTTGTGTGTTGTATTTCGTATGGCATGTCAGTAATAAAAATAAATCTTGAAAATGGTGTGTAATAGCAGAAGTTTAAGCAACATTTCGCAATGTTTAATAGAAAAGATGTAGGGATAAGGATATTATGATACCGTGATAGGTGAGGAGAACGTTAAATTATAAAACGTGCGGCTATGTGGTCTTGTGGTATGACACTCGCTTTCGGATCGGAAGGTCCTGGTTTCGAGATTCTCTCGGCGCACAGTTGAGTCCTTGGAAAAGGCTCCTTACTCAAATTCTCTCACTGTACGCAGGTGTAAAATGAGTACCTGGCCGTTGAGAGCGTTGTCTCTGTCAGAAATAAAATTGAAATATCGCCTAACAGGCGTCATGGTTCGTTCTACACGTTACGTGTTACTGTTGGTCAGGACCCCCTTATAAAGCCCTTTAAGCGCATTTATTGGATATTGAGCTATATAAAAGCTGAATATTTATATTTAAATTGAAGAAAATAAAAGCTGCTTTGGCATTTAAATAAATAGAAATGTGAAATTGAATGTAAGCTTCAATTTAATGAACGGAAACGAAAATTCCAGCGGAATTACACAATTTCAAACTCAAAATTATGCAAAATTATGCGACAAAAAATGGCAAATTATGCCAGAAATTATCAATGCTGATTTGGAAATAGTCACAAAGGTGGGAGAACAAACATTACAATAAAGAATTGATGTCAGTGAAATTGTTGTAATAAAGAAATATCAAAGTTTTCAGGCTTGCAAATTTCGCAAAAATAAAAATTAAAATTAAAGAATTTGTCAAAAATTTGCAAAAAGTGCAGATTTTGCGGTTGCAAGGCGTGCAAGTCAGAAAACTTTTCCTAATTTTGCGGCCGCAAGCTTTGAAAAAAACAAAAACAAACCAAAAAAAAAAAACAAACCCCGCGAGGCCAGCACAAAACGAGTCCCTGCCAAAATCAGGGTCATTTAAATCGATCGATACTTGTGTGGCTACATGGTCTTGTTGGTATGACACTCGCTTTCGGATCGGAAGGTCCTGAGTTCAAGCCTCGCTCAACGCATAGTCGAGTCCTTGAAAAATAAAAAAAGACTCTTTACTCACGCTTGTCCAGTTCTTTAATTGAGAATATTGAGCGTTAGTTTTAGGAATAATGCTGCTTCTTCTTCTTCTTCTTCTTCTTCTTCTTCTTCTTCTTCTTCTTCTTCTTCTTGTGGAAACCCCCAATATGATCGAGGTTACTGCACAGTTTGTAGGATAGTAAAGCACTTAGGGCATGTTTAGTGGATATTATTTTTAAAAATTATTCTTACTTAAAGATCCAATAATACTGGCCATTTGTGACCCCTCGTCTCAAAACAGAATTATGTCGGGATGGACCAGATGCTAAAAAGTCCAATTATAATTAAACTGGTCAAAAATATAAAACGTTGGTATTTAGCACAGTAAAATATGATATTCTTTCTCCTCTATAAAACAGATAAACTCAACGTAAGCATGATATTTCTGGCTACAAATTCCATTTTCAGCATCTTAATCATCCCGACTTAATACCGTTTTGAGACGAGGGGTCACATTAAAAAAAGAAAGTACCTTTCCAAATTGCTGCCGCTAACTTGTAAATGTTTAGATTAGACGAAGAACGCGTACTTTCATTTTTCGATTACGTCCTATCTCAACTCCCCCCCCCCCCCCCTCTCCCTTTAACTCTTATCCTCTATAATGAAAATCGGGCTATTGGGAAGAGGTCAAATGTCGCGAAAAGGGGCCAAACGTTACACGCGAATAAGCCAGACTCCATCGCCGATAATCCAATCAAATTTGTCCCTGACATCAAAAGCGAGGCTCATGAATACGGACAATGGCGGAGTTTCGGTCTCAATTTTATTATTTATTTTCCCGGCGGCCCGCGATAGGACAGACAGACAGACAGACAGACAGACAGACAGACAGCCCTTTGTAAGAGCGGCGAGAGTTCTGAAGCAACCATTCGATATCAGGCTATGAGGCCTGGATAGTCAACTAGACAACAAAATACAGGGGAGATAACACAATCAATCCTGGAGTACATAAACACAGCAAGACAGCCATTGAATGCCGAGAATGTTTGCTCTATATCTTTTTTAAAACGATGATTTTGTTTCTCATTTGTCTCTTTAGATTTTTAAATAATAATAAATACGTCTAGCTTTTACCACTTTTGAGACATTTTTTGATGTTTTCGACGCAGAAATAGTCCAAATATATCTTTTAGAAAATTTGTTGTTACATAATGTTATAGATCCAGATGAAAAGAGTAATAGAGTTACTCTCTTCATCTTTATACACAACTAGCTCGTAAAAAGCCCGCAATTTCGCAGGGAAAGAACTATTTTCATTCGATATTGCCAGAATCATTTTCATGATTAGCTTGATTACGATTAGATGCACATTTTAATCGATGTGCTTGTTGTCGCTGCCATGCTTTATTCGGCATGATTTTAGTTTATCAGTCAGTAGATATCAATATCAATAAGTCGCAAGTCTTTACCACGCTTTACTTGGGAGTGCTTTGCACTACCTTCAATACTTCACAAATTAAAATGGCGGCCGAGAATCAAAACAATGGTCAAATTAGGACATTTTAAACTTTCACAAATCTATCAAGGTTTGTTCTAGAGTTTTTAAAACGCTTTTATATGATGACAAATTGAATAAATAAACGCCTAACAAAAGATCAACGGTGAAAATACAAATTGAAAGAATACTGGGGATGTAGGAGCTTTCGGAATGTCCCCCTTTACTTAACTTATGTGAGGTCAAATGAAAATCTGAAGCAGACGCGAAAAATATCAAGTCCCCAAATCTGTCTACTTTTGGTTTGTTCGGGCTAGAAGTTAGACAGAACCAATTGACAGTTTGCCGAAACGTTTAACTAAATATTTCCCAGGGCAATAATTATCACATCGATGGCATAAAAACGACAGTAATATCAGCAGTAATATTTGTTGATGTTGTTAATCGGTGAAACTTGTTTAAAATTTCTGTAAATCCGAAAACCGTCATGTGATCAAGTCAATTATATCACTATGAATGCCACGATTTGCTGAAAAATCTGACAGTTCCTAGCAAACACCCCCCCCCCCCCTTGCTCAGGAATTTCTCTACTTGATGGACACCCCCCCCCCTTTTTTTTTCTTCCACGCAACCACATTCCAAAACACACACACACACATGAATACATCACACACATGTATACACCACACACACACACACACACACGCACACACATAAACATACATGCAATGAGAACACACTACTATATAACAACACTGATCACCGCTAAATCAACACAACGGAAGTAAGGACTCTACTGGACAGATAGAGTTGAGGGTGTGGCCATGAGATGTTAGTGTCTTCAGTAATTTTTTATGATATCTGTTTGACTTAACGAACTTTCAAACTGACTTTAAATTATAAAAGGAAATCAAGTTATCTGTTTATCTATCTGTAAAAAATACATTTCTATTTTTCAAATCTTTCAGTAGAGTTGTGCGCCGTATCATTTTTTTTATTGACTCAAATAAGCACAATGTTCTCCACAATGCTATATCTTTTTAAAGAAAGGATGTGTAAGCACAATGATGTATCTCATATAAAAGGAAGCAAGACAAGACAAACATCGTTTCGGACCTTGACCTTCGTCAGGCGACAAACAATCAAGACACAAGACCATATTATATTTACAGAAAAATCATTTATATATAAAAATTAAAAACACATACACACACACATATATATATATATATATATATATATATATATATATGTGTGTGTGTGTGTGTGTGTGTGTGTGTGTGTTTATAGTCAGGTTAATACGGTTTAGGGAGAATTACTCATAAAAGAGGATGGTAAAAACCAATAACAAAGACCTGAGTGATGTCAACTTCGAACTGTCTATGCGTTTAAGATTACACACAGTTCTGTGTGTTGGTCCGTTATACTTCCGGATGGCAATGTAGTGAACATCTTAGCCAAGCGCATACGATGTATATTAAGGGACATCCATGCCACCACTGTTGTGGCTTACCACTTCTAAGACCTGTGTGATTGATGACTTGTACTCCAAGATGGAAACCATTGAGGCCCTGTAATGTGTGTTGTTTTAACCCTCTTCTTACCACCCACTGGAAAATCGTCACATTCGTTACGATGCAGCCAACAATTTTCTTCTTCTGATTTCATTTTGTTATAGTTATAGCTATAAAAACTCAACACTGTGTTGCAGAGCTCATTTTTTTCTGAATAAAATATAGCATATAGATAGTTCGAAGATGACGTCACTCAGGTCTTTGTTATTGTTTTTTGCCATCCGTGTTTATGAGTAATGCTCACTGAACTCTATTAACCAGACTATAAACGTTCATGGATACACACAGTTTTGTGTGTTGGTCCGTTATACTTCCGGATGGCAATGTTATGAGCTTCTTAGCCAAGCGCATACTATCTATAGCTCGTTATTACTCTGTTTAAAAAAATATATTGTTGTGTTGGGTGAATATAAAGTTTTGGGTAACATTCTAAAAATAGCTGGTAGGGAGAGAGTTAACGTGAGCTGTGCTCATGAAAGAGATCCCCAGTTTGGACACATGATACTCAGCGACAAAAACATTTCCCCAGACAATACAGGGGTTGACGAACTCGACATGGTCCCATGCGGCCCGAATAGACGTGAATCTCTCCAAACCACAGACATTTATGGCCCATTTGGACGGACAGACCTCGTACGAGGTCCGACCAACATGCATTTGACCGTCGCCATCGTTGACTTATAGATAGAATGCGCTTGGCCAAGGAGTTCACAACATTGCCATCCGGAAGTATAACGGACCAACACACAAACTCTGTGTAACAATGAACTTTTATAGTCTGGTAAATACAGTTTAGTGAGAACAACTCACAAACGCGGATGGCAAAAACAATAACAAAGGCCTGAGTGACGTCATCTGCATACTATCTATAGATTGTACGAAGATGACGTCGCTCAGGTCTTTGTTATTGGTTTTTGCCATCCGCGTTTATGAGTAATGTTCACTGAACTGTATTAACCCGACTATAAACGTTCAAGGATACACATAGTTTTGTGTGTTGGTCCGTTGTACTTCCGGATGGTAATGGTGTCAGCGACTTAGCCAAGCGTATACGATCTATAAATAGATCGAAGTTAACGTCAGTCGGGTCTTTGCTATTGTTTTTTAGCAGGCACGTTTATGAGTAATTCTCTCCGGAAGTATAACGGACCTACACACAAAACTTGAACTTCTATAGATAGTATGCAGATGACGTCACTCAGGCCTTTCTTATGGTTTTTGCCACGCGGATGGCAAAAACAATAACAAAAGCCTGAGTGACGTCATCTGCATACTATCTATACTTCCGGATGGCAATGTTGTGAACTCCTTGGCCAAGCGCATTCTATCTATAGTCTGAATAATACAGTTAAGTGAGAATTCCTCATAAACATGGCTGGCAAATAACAATAATGATCCGAGTGACGTCAATTTTATACTATTTATACCAATAACTGCCATTGGTTACATTATGACGACTGTCCGAGAGGCGTGGCTATCGATGTGTCTATTATGGAAGTTTCTGGTACAAAAAAAAACAACGTTGTCAGCACAACAATAAACAAATGAACATTGGAAGTTTTTCAACGTTCATTTGTTTATCGTTGTGCTGACAAAGGGTTTTTGTCCCGAACCTTGACTAAGAAGCAAACAACATTGCCATTCGGAAGTAAAACGGACCAACACACAACACTATGTGTAACCTTGAACGTTTATAGCTTTATTAACACAGTTTAGTGAGTTTAGTTTTTTGCTCATAAAAGTGGATGGCAAAAAACAATAATAAAAACCCGAGTGACGTCAACGTTGTTCTATCTATAGACCACAAATGCCACTATCATACAGACCCAGCTACCCAATAAACCAACTTCCTGTGTGGACATGTGTGGGGCGGGTCGACACCATGGGCCCCGTGTCGGTCTCGGACCCTTTGCGTGTGAAGCGGGTGCTCTACCTACTGGGCTATGGGGACCTCCGGATGTTGTGGGTATTCTACCTAAATGCATAGCATCATGCATAAAGCCTCTCCTGGGTCGACGGACTGTAGATAGTTCGAAGATGACGTCACTCAGGTCTTTGTTATTGTTTTTTGCCATCCGCGTTTATGAGTAATGCTCACTGAAGTGTATTAACCTGACTTTAAACGATCATGGTTACACACAGTTTTGTGTGTTGGTCCGTTATACTTCCGGAATGCAATGTTGTGAGCTTCTTAGCCAAGCGCATACTATATATATATATATATATATATATATATATATATATATATATATATATATATATATATATATATATATATATATGGTCCCATGCGACCTGAATGGACGTGAATATCTCTGACTATAGTCCATAAATGACACTATAATACATATTGATGAAGCTAATCTTTGCCCTCGGTAAAACCACTAAGCACTATTATAGATACTGAAGAGATAAAGGGGGTGGGGTGGGGGGACTATTGATGCTATGTGACGTGTATACATATAAGCAAGTCTGACATCCGGACCCAATGGAGTTGATGTATATTACACTTTCCATGTGCTCGGAGTCATTGGTCACATGACAAAATGGGCTCAACGTGGCCAACATAGTGAAAAGTGTTCACAGTTTTTGGACTATCCAAAGATATCACTTTTGGTCATTTTGTTCAGCTTGACACATGTGTATGTTTACAACTTCCATAAACAAAGCAGCGTGTTTACATTTATTAAGAAATATCCAATCCTTCATACAGCAGCATGTCATGTGATCGATGACTCGGTTGGACGAAAACATGAATTTAGAACGCTCCCATTAATCAGTGGATTTTGGACCAATTAGAACACGGCATTTGTGACACACGTGCTCGGACAAACGTGTTTAGTTGTTTATAAACAATTGGGTTCAACATTTGTGACGCTTTGACAATAATAAAAGTGTATCCAGAGGAGAGAAACATTATAAATCTGATTATATTTTTGACTTTTATACATTCTGATCACATGACACGTGAAAAAGTTCTAGCCATCATAAAGAATAAAAATACCGATTTTCTTTGTTTAGAACTAAGCTGCTCGTTACTGGGCGGACGTGACATCAAGACTATTGAATCCAAATGGAGCGATCTGTATTCATGTTTTCATCCAGCCAGCCTTGTCATCGATCACGTGATTTGTTGCTGTACAACGATTGGATTTTATTCAATAAATGTAAACACGCTGCTTTGTTTATGAAAGTTGTAAACAAACCCATGAATCATGCTGAGTAAAATGACCAATTATTGTGACGTTGGATATTTCTCAAAATGTGAACACTTTTCACTATGTGGGTCATTTTGAATACACGTTGCAATGTGACCAATGACCTCGAGCACATGGAAATGCAATATAGATATTATGCGCTTGTCTAAAAAACTCACAACATACAGAAAAATAACGGACCAACACACAAAACTATGTATAACGTTGAACGTTTTTGTCTGGTTAATACGGTTTAGTGAGAATAACTCATAAATGCAGATGGCAAAAAAAACAATAACAAGGACTTGAGTGACGTCATATTCAAACTATCTATAGACCATCCCCATAACCTGAATGAACTCAACCTCTTACAGCCAGAGGACTCTTTTGAACCATACCGTCTCTTTCCTTTGATGGCGGTTGTGGCAGGACGCTCCTAACTTCCTTCGATGTATCTTCTTACGGAAAACATCGGGCTTAAACCGTCTCCCTGTGGAGTTCCTACATTGGTTTTCATCGTTTTTATAGTTGTGGTCCAGTGAAATTTTGGACTGATGGTGATGTTGTTCAGCAGAAATCGTATGATTCTTGGTTTTTCCTCGTCCACTACTTCCTGAGGTCTTCCCAAAAGCTTGTTTCGTTCTATGGAGATAGAGATGCATTGGCCATGTTTGTCGGATGAAGGATGGAGCAGTTGGGAAAAAAACAACGCTCAGTTGGACACCGTAAGGTAATCGCTGTAGGGGAAGACCACTGGAAACGTGGAGAAGATCGGTGGAAAGAAAGATGACATCCATCGGTTGGACCTGAGGTGAGGTCCGGAAGCTGGCAGGAGACAGAAGTCACTGGCGCTCCTTAATGTCAACATTGTTTTTTTTTTGTTTTTTTTTTTTTGTTTTTTTTAATGAGTTTTACGGCGCTTGCAACACGTTTAGGTCATATCAGTGCCAGTAAATAGGAAGAAAAGTGGGTAGTAAAAAGTTCTAGAATTAAGATTAAAGTACCCAAGATAAAGTAAGACAAATGGGAATTGGTTCAAATACGGAACAGATGTAGATTCCAAGAGCAGATAACCATCAGTGGAATTAGTTTGAATTCACCTAAATGTCTCATCCTGACATAAGCACAGGTCCCCGCTGAAGGGAAGGCACTCCAATGTTTATAACACACACACACACACACACACACACACACACACAAATGTATATGTATATATGTATAACATTACAGTGCATAACAGAGAGATGATTTACAAGACAAAAAAATACCATCTCCCAAAACTATATATATATATATATATATATATATATATATTATATATATATATATATATATATACATTTGACTGTTCCCCTCTCAGCCAGGGTATCCGGCCAGGACCAGGACAAAACCAAGAAATCTCATTCCAAGACAAAGACAGAAAGCATGCTGGAAATCAGATATATAGGATGACAGAAAACACAGTATGCACCTCCCTGCCCACTGTGTAAGGTCAGGAACTCCACCCAGTCTGTCGACATTATGTGTTTATGAAACACCAAAACGTGGTAAGAAAGTAAAATTCTGTCCATGGCATCAAAAGCTGGTGAATAGGGAATGAGATTAGCGGAAGAGTAGCGTCCCTTGATTGGACGTCACCGGTGGAGAAGTTATTTGTAAACAAACCAACTACAAGCCAAGCGCTGAAATACAAAATTTATTATTCATATTTCTGTACAAAAATACATAACGTAGCAATGACTATCCCGCACAAATCTTTGGGCCTCTTTTTCGCTTACGAAGTGCCCGAATTCGCGTCAAAATATGGGACGAAGCCGTTTCGTATATGCTATTTTAAAAAATTAATTACGACGCTGTTTATCGATGAATATGACTGAAAGTTGGCACACAGTTAGAAAAAAGGTCATTTTAGATTAGATCAAGCGACAAAACTCGTGCGATTACCAGAAGCCCGTTAAAAATAGATTTTTACTCTTTGGAGTATAATATTTCTAAAACTACCGGGCGTGGAGGTTTTGTCGCTGACAAGGTAATACATGAACATTTCTTCTTTTTGGTTGTAAAATTTCATATGAATATGACGAGTACTTTACCCGTATTTTACAAAACACCATCCTAATTTGCTCTTCAAGTTTCAATCTTTTAATCCACTTATTACGCAAGATACAACCAAAGGGCGAAAAAAATTGCCGAAAAAGCGTCCCATATTTTCGCGTTTTTTTTTCCCTCTTTGCGGGTCATCCAAATAAATGACACCTTTGAAACTGCATAACTTGTTTATTTATGAATGGAATTTCAAAATTCAAAAACATTTTTACTCAGTGGAGATAGGGCTTTGATTTTAGACAAAAATTTTCCTCAAAAAGAGAAAAAAACATTTTTCATATTCATTGCTACATAACGTTGATTATAATATGCATTTTTGTACAGAAATATGAATAATAAATTTTGTATTTGGAGCGCTTGGCTTGTAGTTGGTTTGTTTACAAATAACTTCTCCCCCGGTGACGTCCAATCAAGGGACGCTACTCTTCCGCTAATCTCATTCCCTATATTTCCTTTGTTTTTATTACTGTTTCTTTTTTTCAACAAACCATTTATGGGTCCAAACGACATCGGTCTTGCTACGGTATTGAAGAAAACCACTTTGATATGGTGATTTAAAAAAAAATAAACTTTTATATAGCGCAATATCCACTAAACATGCTCAAAGCGCTTTACACGGGTTCATGGTAAACAAGAACATTGAACATGTAGGACAAGACATGACGCCTGTTAGTCGATATTACAAATTTTTAGGACATAGAGACAACGCTGTTAACGTCAGGTACTCATTTTACACCTGGGTACGTTGAGAGAATGTGAGTAAAGAGCATTTTCGAAGGACCCAACCATGCGCCGGAGAGGCTTGAGCCCAGGAGCTTCCAATCCAAAAAGCGAGAGTCATACCACAAGACCACAGATATAGCCGCACATTCATCCTGTTTTGTTGATAAAAGGGAAACCCTGACCATTATCTGTTTTCGATTATTTAATTGAATCTTACATTTAATCTCACATTGCTATTTATTTGAGCTTTGTATAGGGAATGAGAGTAGCGTCCCTTGATTGGACGTCACCGGCGGAAAAATTATTAGAGAGAGTACGTCATGTTGGTTGTGCGCATGCGTCTCTCGTCCTCGCTTCCGGTGAAAGCGGCTTGAGACACTTCACCGAAAGCGAGGACGAGAGAGACGCATGCGCAAAACCAAATTGACGTTCTCTCTGTAAGGTGACGTCCAATCAAGGGACGCTACTCTTCCGGTAATCTCATTCCCTATACGACGAGGTAATGAATGATGCAAGCGAGGGTTGACGACGAAAAGCGCGTACCCGTGTGAAGAATTTAAGTCCCAACTATTGGGAGCCCTACTCTATGGTGTTACGGTAGCACGTCTGACGTCCGTGAATCAGAAGGTCTGAGGTTCCATCCCTAGTCGAGGTAGACGGATTTTTTGGTATGTGTTTTTTTATTTAAATTCTAGTATTCTTCCTCTTTGCTTTGTCTGGCACCTTCCATACACCTTCAATGTTCAGATCTTTATCTTAGAAACAAGAGTGGAGCAGGCACTTATGTTGATGATAACGAGAGATGAAGTGAGTAGGAAAGTGCCAGAAGACAATAGAGAATTAAAATGTCGCGGCGGCGATGGGGGCCCGAACCCGCGACCTTACTGGTACGGCAACTCCGCCTGGCCGGGGAGATGGTGACGATCCATCCCCAAAAATTTGGCTATTTCGAATACCATTAAAGTTAACATATCCGACCGGTAATCAGAAGGTATACGGTTCGACCCCCAGTCGAGGTCTACCTGCACTGGGCGGGGCTCGAACCTCAGACCCTTGTATGTATTGTCTTTTTTCTCCTTTGTTTTCTCTGACACCTTTCATACACACCTGTTCAGAATCTTTAAATCGATATTTTTAGAAAATAACAACAGGCTGGGAAGCAAGTTATAAAAATGTTAGATTGCAAAAACATTCTAGTATTGAGACGGAGGAATTTGAAATAGCTTGAGAGTGATTGAACATCGTGTTTACATGGTGGAAAATGCTTTATCAAAACA
>NC_088371.1:40540857-40543357 GCF_034508935.2 Berghia stephanieae | reverse complement strand
TCTTTAAAAAAAATATTTTAAAATGAGCTTTTATACAGTACGATATCCACTAAATGTGCTCAAAGCGCTTTACAAGGGGTCCCTGGTCAACAACAACATTTAACATGTAGGACGGGACATAACGCCTGTTAGGCGACATTACAATTTTTCGGACAAAGACAACGCTGTTTACGGCCAGAGTAAGGTGAGAGAATGTGAATAAAGAGCCTTTTCCAGGGACTCAACTATGCGCCGAGCGCGAGGCTCGAACCAAGGACCTTCCGATCCGAAAGCGAGTGTCATGCCATTGGACCATTTGCTTCTTTGTTTTGGAAGCTGTTTATATTCAATTTTGTTTATCACTTTGTACATCCCACAGCTTCTGGCAGTCGAGTATCACTTAGAAATGTGCAAGAAGACAATAGAGAATTAGAACAAAAAATACGGCGATGGGGGCTCGAACCCAAGACCTTACAGATACCCCATCGCCGCAAATGTTTTTATTAATTTTTTTTAATGTTTTTTTTTTTATCGTTTAATGTTTTTATTTGCGGCTATGTGGTCTAGTGGTATGACACTCGCTTTTGGACCGGAATATCAAGTGTTCGAGCCTCGTTCGGCGCATAGTTGAGCCCTTGTAAAAAGGCTCTTTATTCACTTTCTCTCACCTTACTCATGTGTAAAATGAGTACCTCGCCGTTAACAGCGTTGACTCTGTCCTAATAAAAAATGTAATATCGCCTAACAGGCATCATGTCCCGTCCTACATGTTAAGGCTGTTGGCCAGGGACCCCTTGTAAATCGCTTTGAGCACGTTTCGTGGATATTGCGCTATATAAATGCTCTACTTTCTAGCACTTTTCTACTCACTTCATAATATTCTGTAATTATCAACATACGTGCCTGCTCCACTCACTTTCCTGAATGAAATATGACGACTGACACAAATTGCTCACAATCTTTGAAACTTCATCTACGTGAATTTTGAAAGAATTCAGGTTATGTTCGGCGTTCCATCCCCGCTATCGTTCCTTCCATGCGTCCTGGTAAAATTACATACATCAAAATGATGAAGAGCTTATCAATATCTCTTCCTGTTTTTTGTTTGTTTTTTCTACAAAGATGGGTTTTTTTCTATTTCTAACTCTAGCCTGCCTTTTGTGTGTAAAGAACGGGGAAACACTTTGACAGTTACTTCCGCAGGTTACTCAAAATTTCAAATAACACAGTGTTTGTTTTGTGTTGTTTTGTTTTGTTTTAAGGGTTTTTATGGCGCTTGAGACATATTTAGATCATTTCAAAGACAGTAAAAATGAAAAAAAAAAAATTAAATGGGATACAAAAATCAAAATTAGATTTACATCGAAAGCCGGCGAAGAAAAGTAAGATAAACGGAAATAGTTCGTCTTGTTTTGTTTTGTTTTTAAGGGTTTTACGGCGCTTGCAATACCTTAAGGTCATATCAGCGCCAGTAAAAATGAAGGAAATTGGATAGTGAAACGTTCTAGAATGGCTATGTTGTGAACTTCTTAGCCAAGCGCATACTATCTATAGACAGTATGCGCTTGGCTAAGAAGCTCGTAACATTGCCATCCGGAAGTATAACGGACCAACACACAAAACTGTGTGTATCCATGAACTTTTATAGTCAGGTTAACACAGTTCAGTGAGCATTACTCATAAACGTGGATGGCAAAAAAAAAAAAAAAAAAAATAACAAAGACATGAGTGACGTCATCTTCGAACTATCTATAAATGTTTCCCCTTTCAGACACGAACTCTGGAAAGGGCCAGGACAAAACCATGTATTCCTCCCACTCCAAGACAAATACGCATACACACACATAGAGACACACACACACATAGAGACACACACACACACACACATAGAGACACACACACACAGACACACACACACAGGGACACACACACATACACACAGACACACACAAGGACACACACACATACACACAGACACACACATAGAGACACACACATACACACAGACACACACACAGACACACACACAGGGACACACACAGACACACACACACAGGGACACACACACATACACACAGACACACTCACATACACACACAGACACACGCAGAGACACACAGACACACGCAGAGACACAGAGACACACACAACCACACACATACACACAGACACACACACATACACACAGACACATACACACACACACAGACACACACAGACACACACACATACACACACACATACACACAGACACACACATACACACACAGACACACGCAGAGACACACAGACAATGAGACACACACAACCACACACATACACACAGACACACACACATACACACACAGACACACACACACAGACACACACATACACACACAGACATACAAACACACAGACACATATACACACGCACCCACACACATACACACACACACAGATCAAATGCAGTTCATAGTTTTAGGTTCTTTCTTAAAGTCCCCACGAAATGAGCTTTGAAAATTAAAAAAATTAAGGAGCA
>NC_088371.1:40503357-40530857 GCF_034508935.2 Berghia stephanieae | reverse complement strand
GTTTTGTGTGTTGGTCCGTTCTACTTCCGGATGGCAATGTTATGAGCTTCTCAGCCAAGCGCATACTCTCTATAGATAGAATGCGATTGGTTAAGAAACTTACAACATTGCCATTCGGAAGTATAACGGACCAATACATAGTATTGTCTGGTTAATACAGTTCAGTGAGTATTACTCATAATGATGGATGGCAAAAAGCAATAATAAAGACCCGAGTGACGATCTTTGTTCTATTTATAGTCTAGTTAATACAGTTTAGTGAGAATTACTCATAACAGGCAAAAAAAGCAATTACAAAGTCAACTTCATACGATCTAGAAGCTTTTTCATTCACGACTCAAAGTATTGAAAGGGTTGGTGGTTAGCAACGCTGGTCCTTTTCCTCCCTTTCACAGCGCCTCAAAACTAAATTACACTCGTAAAAATACCCGTTTTGGAAGATTACATTCCCAAAAATTATTTAATCCAATTTTCTCGCCCTAGATACTTATTTTTAAACCTCTTTTATTTTGGTTGGGTTTCTTTTGTTATAAGCCAAAACCCTGTGTACGTGTGTATGTGTGTGTGTGTGTATGTGTGTGTGTATGACCCACAAGTGATGGATGGCAATCTCTGATCTATTGTGCTACATACAACAAAACACCACAAAATCACAACGGGAGTTGGTATCGAGTAGAATGGTTGGTTGGTTGTCTGGTCAATTTGGTTGGCAAGAATAAATATACGTTTGTTATGATTTTGGTTGGCAATGAAAATGTAGGCCACCCATCCACCCACCAGTCAGTGGAGATTAAAAATGTTTACCAAAATTGTCCACGGACTATTATTATTATTATATTTTACATTCTCTCTCTCAGAAGCTTAGTCTTTGAAGATGAGAATTGATTTCTTTCAACCCGATTTTAATAGGAAAAAAAACAAAAAACAACATAATCCCACAACGAGAAAAAGTAGCAACGGGTTTTTGTGTAAACTCCAAAACAAATATCTGGAAAAGAATTGCTGAGATGATGGTTGGTCTCTTTGGATAAATCGACGAGAATAGATCCAAATATTCGTCTTAGAATAAAACCCAATCCAGATTTAAAGAGATGGGTGGATGAAAGGGGAGCAATTTTCCATGAATAGATCTTCGAGACTGTCATGACGAACGACAAAACTACGAACTCAAGAAAAAATAGAGAGCATTGGATGGGGGCTATAGGCTGAAGCCTGGGCTTGTAAAAATACCAACAAATGTAATGAATGGTGAAAATGGAAAGGTTTAGTGCGAATTACTCATAACATGGATGGCAAAAAACAATAACTAAGACCTGAGTGACGTCAACTTCGTTCTATATATAGATAGTATGGGCTTGGCCAAGAAGCTGACAACATTGCCATCCGGAAGTATAACGGACCAACACACAAACTCTGTGAATGTGTAACCTTGAATTTTTATAGTGTGGTTAATACAATTAAGGGAGAATGACTCATAAACACGGATGACAAAAAACAAGAACAACAAAGACACGAGTGACGTCAACTTCATTCTATCTATAAATTTCCACATTTCCTCCAAAATCTTGACTCACGTTTAGAACTAAAACTACAGCCAGTCGGGGGTCTGTCAAAACTAGACACACTGGGTGGGGTTCCTGACCTCCCACAGTGGGCAGGGAGGTCCATACTATGTCTTCTATCCCCCTGTATCTGGGTGGGGTTCCTGACCTCCCACAGTGGGCAGGGAGGTCCATACTATGTCTTCTATCCCCCTATATCTGGGTGGGGTTCCTGACCTCCCATAGTGGGCAGGGAGGTCCATACTATGTCTTCTATCCCCCTGTATCTGGGTGGGGTTCCTGACCTCCCATAGTGGGCAGGGAGGTCCATACTATGTCTGCTATCCCCCTATATCTAGGTGGGGTTCCTGACCTCCCATAGTGGGCAGGGAGGTCCATACTATGTCTTCTATCCCCCTATATCTGTTTTCCAACATGCTTTTTCTCTCTGTCTTGGAATGAGGTTACTTGGTTTTGTCCTGGCCCTGGCGTAGAGCTTGGCTGGGAGGGAAACAGTCAAATGCATTGTTTTTGTTTTGGGAGATATTTTTTTTCTTGTAAATCATCTCTCTGTTATGTATTATTATATGATATTTTGAATGTATAATGTAAGCATTTGAGTGTATTCCTCTTTGTTGGATTTTGTGCTTGTGTCTGAATGAGACTTATAGGTGATTTCAAACTAAGTACATTGGTGCTATGCTCTTGGAATCTACATCTGATCTCTATTTGTTCCTAGTTCCCCTACGTCTTACTGTTTCTTGGGTGCTTTAATTGTAATTCTAGAACTTTTAACTATCCAATTTTATTCCTTTTTACGGACGCTGATATAACCTAAATATGTTGCAAGCGCCGTAAAACTCTTAAAAACAAACAAAACAAAACTAGACACACACAGAAACACACACACACACACACACACACACACACACACACACAGCCTTCTACAACTCGGATATTCAAGAATTTCAAAACTAAATGCAAAACATGTCAATTGATTTTTTTCTTTCCCCCAGAAATCGTCAAAGCTTATGAACCTTGTGATCTTATTTGCTTAATTTAAAACTGCACGCATCTCATGAATAATTCAAACTTCATCTGAATCTGGTTGGAGGGGGAGGGGAGGGAGGGGGGGGGAGGAATTCCAAGTAAATTGGCTCCGACGTTGAGGACATTATTCATATATTTCATGTATTTCCATACATTACGCAAGCCGTTTTACAATATAGAACTAATGATTATACTTGTACAAATGTGAAGCGGAGATTTCGTGCCATGGCATAGCATAGCGAGTATCATTGATGTCTAATCAAGGACTGAACAAGTCTGTGTATAGATAGTATGAAGCTGACGTCACTCAGGTCTTTGTTATTGTATGTTTTGTTTTGTTTTATTTATTTTTTTTTTTTTTGCTATCCACGTTAATTAGTGATTCTCATTAAAATGTGTTAACCATACAATAAACGTTACACACAGTTTTGTGTGTTGGTCCGTTGTACTTCCGGATGGCAATGTTATGAGCTTCTAAGTCAAGCGCATACAATCGAGATAGTGTTCGTTTGGCTAAGAATCTGACAACATTGCCATCAGGAAGTACAACGGACCAACACACAAAGCTTTGTGCAATCTTAACCGTTTGTAGTCTGGTTCATACAGTTTAGTGAGAATTACTCATTAACGTGGATGGCAAAAAGCAATAACAAAGACCTGAGTGACGTCAACGTCATACTATATATACTAACGAAAGAGTAAAAATGGGGAGGCTTCGAACGGGAACAATACAGACAATGGACGTTTCGGGTACAAACCCTTCGTCAGCACAACAATACACACATTAACGTGGAAAACAAATAAAATGAAATGCAAAATAACTTGTATCGAAAGTACACAATGGTGGTTGGAGTTATAAGTGTGTACGAGAGTTACCAGACAAAGCAAGAAAGAAAAATACAAGAAAAAGAACCCCCCCCCCCCCCAAACAAACAGCCGACCTGGACTGGGGATGTGAAACCTGTGTCAAAACTGATGGACATAATGATATATAAATGAGAAGCAAAGTAACAGCAACAAGAACAGCATAAATTTATCTCCCCCCCCCCCCCCCCCCCCCCCCCCATTTCCTCGTCGTCGATATTTCCCACTGTTCCAATATGCTTGATCTTTTATATAGCGCAATATCCACTAAATGTGCTCAAAACGCTTTACAAGGGGCCCCTGACCAACGACAACACGTAACATGTATAACGAGGCATAACGCCTGTTAGGCGATATTACAAATTTTTTTTTCCGACGGAGACAACGCTGGTAATGGCCAGGTACACATTTTACACCTGAGTACGGTGAGAGAATGTGAGTAAAGAGCTTTCTCCAAGAAGTCAACTATGTGCCGAGCGAGGCTCGAACCCAGGATTTTTCGATCCGAAAGCGATTGTCATACCATAGACCACATAGCCGCACTAGTAATGTTCATAGTGATTTTTACAATGAAAGGCAATGTCTATCAGCTACAAAAACATCATAATAGGATTCAAAAGTCGTAACGTCACTTCCCTCGTAATGACGCATGGTAACTGAGCAACACTCGCTCTAAACTATCGGAACAATGGCAGACGCCCGTATGAAATATTTCTCCGTCGAGCATAAAAGCGTATCCAGAGGAAGAAAAAAAAAACACATACATTTGATCATGTTTTGACTTTTACACATTCTGATCACAAGGCATATGAAAAGTTCTAGCCAGCTTGAAGAATAAAAAGGAATGATTTTCTTTGTTTAGAACCAAGATGGCCGCCGTGGCCGGGAGTCGTGACATCGTATTTCATCCCCCCCCCCTACCCCCCACTTCCTCGTCGCCGATATTTCCATTATTCCAATATCTATTTCTATTCTATCACCATATTATAACTAATGATAAAAATTTAAAAAAACTCGGTGACCTTCTCCACTTAGAGGGAAATTACCGGAACGGAACGACCGGCAAAACAAAACCGGATACCCACAGCAAGACTTCGTGATACTCCCACAGCGAATATTCTTTGCAACAGTGGCCTAATGAGAAATCAATGCAGATGTTGGCATGGCATGTGTTACTTGGATTTGATTACACACTCAAAAAACATACACATACATACACATACACACACAAAAATACACACACAAAAAAACATAGACACACATACACACATATACACATACACCCACCTACCTATAGATAGTATGCGCTTGGCTAAGAAATTCTATCTATAGATAGAACAAAGTTGACGTCACTCAGGTTTTTTTCATTGTTTTTTTGCCATCCACGTTTATGAGTAATTCTCACTAAACTGTATTAACCAGACTATAAACGTTCAATCTTACACATAGTTTTGTGTGTTGGTCCGTGATACTTCCGGATAGCAATGTTGTGAACTCCTTAGTCAAGCGCATACTATCTATATGCTGTCGTCAATAAAGATCATCCATCCACACTCTCTTACGTCCCGCAATCCTAAGAATCTGCCTATAGGGAATGAGATTAGCGGAAGAGTAGCGTCCCTTGATCGGACGTCACCTTACAGAGAGAATGTCAATTTGGTTTTGAAGTGTCTCAAGCCGCTTTCACCGGAAGCGAGGACGATAGACGCATGCGCACAACCAACATGACGTTCTCTCTCTAATAACTTTTCCGCCGGTGACGTCAGAGACTGTGGGTGACGTCCAATCAAGGGACGCTACTCTTCCGCTAATCTCATTCCCTGTACATCCTGTCTACTTGAATAGTCGTGTGTGTCATCTTGTGATTCAACACGTGACCTAGAGATAGTATGCGCTTGGCTAAGGAGTCCACAACATTGCCATCCGGAAGTATAACGGACCAACACACAAAACTGTGTGTAACCTTGAACGTATAGATAGTATGCGCTTGGCTAAGGAGTTCACAACATTGCCATCCGGAAGTATAACGGACCAACACACAAAACTGTGTGTAACCTTGAACCTATAGATAGTATGCGCTTGGCTAAGGAGTTCACAACATTGCCATCCGGAAGTATAACGGACCAACACACAAAACTGTGTGTAACCTTGAACCTATAGATAGTATGCGCTTGGATAAGGAGTTCACAACATTGCCATCCGGAAGTATAACGGACCAACACACAAAACTGTGTGTAACCTTGAACGTATAGATAGTATGCGCTTGGCTAAGGAGTTCACAACATTGCCATCCGGAAGTATAACGGACCAACACACAAAACTGTGTGTAACCATGAACGTTTATAGGTAGTATGCGCTTGGCTAAGAAGCCCATAACATTGCCATCCGGAAGTATAACGGACCAACACACAAACTGTGTGTATCCATGAACGTTTATAGTCAGGCTAATACAGTTCAGTGAGCATCACTCATAACCGCGGATGGTAAAAAAAAAAAAAAAACAATAACAAAGACCTAAGTGACGTTAACTTCGAACTATCTATCCATTATTCGTCCTCAGAAGGACTGGTAACATACACACTTCCAATAATTTTGGAACCGGAAATGTAAAGGTGAGACTATAAACGTTCAAGTTTACAAATAGTTTTGTGTGTTGGTACCCTATATCCGGATGTTGTGATATCGCGTGAGTTTCCAGTACACACAGAGACGCCTCAGAGAAACTAAACGTACTACACAAGAACGCCTCGAAAATTGGACTGAAAATAAATTTCGATAAGACTGTGTACATTCGGGTGAATCCAAAACATGACAGTGAAATTAGGATAGATGATGATGATGATGATGATGACGATGATGATGATGAATGATGATGATGACGATGATGATGATGAATGACGACGACGACGATGATGATGGTGAATGACGACGACGATGATGTTGCAATGTACAATCCCTATTAAAAATACATTTAATTTGAAAACAATCTGCTTCATGTCCGCTCACTGAATCAAATGGCGATGCGACAGAAGCACTAGAGATAATGGAATAGATGCACTGATGCATGCTTCTGCTCAATGAATGAATGGCTGTCAAAATCTAGTTGCTGTTGATTCATTCAAAATTCATTTCATGTACTACAGTACGCCATAACATTCATCTTATCAACGCTACTACCATATTATCTCATTCGTATATATATATTTTTTATCCTGTTTTATTGATAAAGGGGAAACCCGAAACGTCCATATTATCTGTTTTCGTATGTTATTACATTGAAGTTTACATTCGATGTTACATTGTTATTGATTACGTCATACCAACCTGACAGATTGACGTAAGGAGCTATAGAGTTTACATAAATAAACCAAAAGAAGGTAGTAAAATAATAAAAGAAAAAATGACATAAAAGATACGACGTTTCGGCCTTTAGCCTTCATCAAGGGGAAGAGGGTGGGGAGGCAGCATGGTTCAGCGGTACGGTCTTTGCTTCGTACCCAAAAGGGTTCCCAGTTCGATCACACTGTAGGGAACAGTATGCCTTTTTATGTTGTGTGTTTGTGTGTTGGTGTGTAGTATCTCGATCGAGGCTGTTGTGAGTTGTTGTCATGATGTTCCGTTTGTGATTGTGACGTCATATATTGTTGGCCACCGTATATAAGCGGCAGTCACCGCTTACTCGCTCTCTTTGACCATTTGAATCTACAGCAAACGTTCCTAACGGATAATCAAAATCTAGGTATGTGTACTTAGTAAATCGGGAACTGCCCACTTCGGTGGAGATTCATGCCTCGGGCATATTATTATTTTATTTTATTTTCTCATCGTGAATGAGATGTAAAAATCTATTCACGACAATTGGCGCTGCGACTAATAAAGTTTTACAATTTTCACTGTGGTTTTAGTGTAACTGTAAAATTTCGAACCCTGCCATGAAAATCGTGCATGGAGACACCACGTGCATGGGCACGGGAATTAGTTTCATAAAAAAGAGTTCTGTAAACAAGTCCGTCGTTAGTTAGCATTGTTCTAAAATTTCAACGGATTATGTTTAGATGCGCCACGATATTTTTCCTCTGGGTTACATGGGAGTTGGTGGATGCTACCCAACCAGAGAGGTCTTAACTGCTATTTCTGCAGCTATTCGCCGTTTTAGGGATCGGCAATTCTCAACTAATTATCAGTATTTCAGTGCTTTAACTACGATAATATTTAGAGAGATTTTCACTCTACAAAAAAGGAACAAAATATTGGTGAGTACCTTTCCCAATTTCATTGAATTGTTATTTGGAAATGCTTTAAATGACTAGGAGATGAGACCTACTATGCATTATTCCTTATAACTATCTGCTGATCTGGTGAACCACTCATAAAATAGGTGTCATGGTGTTTTTACTTACACAAGAAGTCGTAGTCGATGTCTAAACTCCTGAGTTTAAATCATGACCTACCATGCATACAGGGTAGGGTGCTTATCTTTTATGCATGAGACTAGAGTCTCAAGGACTGACATCTGGAGTACTATTCCTATGCATTGCATGGCTCCCAGATTGCTGGTCAATTAGCTCTATCTCTAGTTTTAAAGTCAACAGTAACTGGACTCAACTCAGGTAGACTAGCTAACTAGTCTCTAAGCTGTAAGTGTTAACACCAGAAGATTACAACAGAAGTCGAAGTCTATGTCTAAACTGAGTTTAATCAAGACCCACCATGCATACAGGGTAGGGTGCTTATCTTTTATGCATGAGACTAGAGTCTCAAGGACTGACATCTGGAGTACTATTCCTATGCATTGCATGGCTCCCAGATTGCTGGTCAATCAGCTCTATCTCTAGTTCTTAAGTCAACAGTAACTGGACTCAACTCAGGTAGACTAACTAGACTAAGTTGTAAGTGATAAATCACTTAACCAGCTGAACAACCTACACAGGCTGCTAGTTTTGTCTCACCAGACAGTAGCATTCATCTTCATTTACATGTTCCTAACAACCCCTATTAAGTATAGGATGTTTATCTGAACTCTTTACATCCATACTCTGTAAACATATCCATCAGAAGGCGAAGTCGATGTCTAAACTCCTGAGTTTAAATCATGACCTACCATGCATACAGGGTAGGGTGCTTATCTTTTATGCATGAGACTAGAGTCTCAATGACTGCCATCTGGAGTACTATTCCGATGCATTGCATGGCTCCCAGATTGCTGGTCAATTACCTCTATCTCTAGTTTTAAAGTCAACAGTAACTGGACTCAACTCAGGTAGACTAGCTAACTAGTCTCTAAGCTGTAAGTGTTAACACCAGAAGATTACAACAGAGGTCGAAGTCTATGTCTAAACTGAGTTTAATCAAGACCCACCATGCATACAGGGTAGGGTGCTTATCTTTTATGCATGAGACTAGAGTCTCAAGGACTGACATCTGGAGTACTATTCCTATGCATTGCATGGCTCCCAGATTGCTGGTCAATCAGCTCTATCTCTAGTTCTTAAATCAACAGTAACTGGACTCAACTCAGGTAGACTAACTAGACTAAGTTGTAAGTGATAAATCACTTAACCAGCTGAACAACCTACACAGGCTGCTAGTTTTGTCTCACCAGACAGTAGCGTTCATCTTCATTTACATGTTCCTAACAACCCCTTTTAAGTACAGGATGTTTGTCTGAACTCTTTACATCCATACATATCCACTTGCCGTAGACACCTGGTCAGTGTCTAAATAGGATAAAACCACCTCGAACCCAGTGATTAAACAATGAAAATAGTTGAAAGCTATCAGCTGCGGTGTAGGTGTTGTAAACAAGTGAGAGGGGATCTTAGAGTATTCCAAGTTTACAGACTTTTATCATTAATGTCATTACTGCCAAGGACCTTTTGAGGTCATCTGGGATATGCAAGCCTTTGGCTAAAACCTTGCTTGACATTCAAGCCCATAAAGGTTTACTCACTAAGGAAGATGTGATAGATAAGATCAGTAATGGCGATATGTTAGAACTTTTTGATTTTCGGTTCCCGAATCGTGCGTTTTTGAGAAGCCAGGCGAACATGTCCCTGGTACCTCTGGCTACAGTTCCCTGCACAAAATCGTTTTGAATGATAATGTGTCTGGTCCTGGAGACAGACGAAGGGACTGTCTGAGCTGCAGATCACAACTAAAGCTGCAGGTTCGCATCCTGAACAAGACGCTACTAGCAAACCTCAAGGAAGTGCTAGTAATGTCATGAACCCTACATTTTGTATTTTGTAACGATGCGAAACGCACCATTCGTAATGCGTGGCACAATCAGCCTACCGAAAACATCCTTTTTGGCGTCCGACCAGGAGCGGGTTCCTTTCGTTCATGAAGGTAAATTTTGTCAAAATTCCATGGACAAGGTGCCTTACTCCGAGTGTCCTGAACCTGTAACTCACACATTGGACCCACCCTCTCAAGAATTTCTCAAACAAAGGCTTCACATCAATGGACCCACAAAGAGAGGACTGTGGACATGCGAGACACAATAAGGCGAACCCGCTGGCTACCACGAAGAACGCCATCTATGAGAAGAACCATAGAACAGGAAGATACTCCAATTTAAGAATCTGGGTCAAAATCTGAGGAATTGGAAGATTGTAACCAAATTAGAGCAGTGACTCACCACACAAGCATTAAAACAGCAGAGGACTGAGATGAGTGTTGAGGCAATGTTCAAAAAGATATCACTGCATGAGCAAACCCAAAGTAAATTACTCTCATTGCACTCCAAAGCCAAGACTTGGAAGTTATGCAAAGAGGTGCTCAATGTGCACAGCCAAGATCTCGCTCCAATTTCCCACCATCAAGTGCCTGTTTTTCATGTGGAGGTCAAGACCACTATGCTAGAGACTGCTCCAGGAAAGGTCGCCCAAAGGAAGACAAGGCGCCAAACGGGCAGGGATCAGTTTGAGCCTGAAATTGATCCCAGTTCAAACAAGGGCAAGTAAAGAGGACCCAGTTTTTTGAGGCACAAAACAGATGTGACTATGAGCGATTTGTGCCCCTACTCTTCTGACTGTACGAATTTTATTGAAATGAACAAACTGAGGAAAACCTTGCCCAGCAGACCAACGACTGAAGACACAATGTAAATCGGTCTAGCCAAAATAAAGAACAGATCGTAAAACCCTATTGTGATGAAGAATGATACCCTTGTCCTTGGAAAATATATTGATGATCGTCTTTCAATCTTAAAACATCTCAGCCCCATGCCGAACAGACAAGACTGGTAAACGCTGCACAATAATATTATACAATATGCCAGAATCTCTTCTTCCTTCAAGATGACCACTTTAGACGAATGAAGTAATGGAGAATAAACTGCTGAAATTGCCACTTCCAAGAGATTTGGATTTGTGTGTAAGCATATCCTCAAATGATGTCAATGTGTAACTTAAGGCTGCTCATTGTGGTTAAAATATAAAAGTAAATATGAGAGACCAGGACCTAACAATTCTAATACATTGGGATACCCATGACATACGTTGAGAATGGCATTCTATGGCCCTCAACAAAGATACAAATAAACTCACCAATCAGATCACTTCAATCACCAGCACATTGAAAGTAATTAGCAGCTGTTAAGAATTCTTATTCAGGTCATTTATTTCCTGCCTCTAAATGCACACGACCTGAACCACCGCTCTGACCAATGACAGATGGTCAAGACGAGCGAGAAAAAAAAATTATGGTGACGTTATGAAGCTACATACCCAGGAAGAATATATATTACTAATTGCTTCCGTCATCTGCAGGGCAGTCAATAACAGATAGTTTTTACAACAAAGAATTTGAGCTTATGCCTAAACCCATAAAGGAAGAGAGGTAATTATTGGTGAAATGTTAAAAATTGTTTTAAGCAAGCTCACAAGACTGCTAGAAAACCACTGAAGACAGAGTTGAAAAGATGAAATTCGACTATGGAATTAGAAGAGGCAAAAAGTGCACTTTGAAGACAGAAATTAAAAATTAAAGACGTTTTTATAACTGAATGCAATCCTGATCAGTCCTGCCAACATCATTGCGGATTTAATCTTCGGTGCACTGTTATGTGTAAAAAAAAAACAGACACAAACTTTAAGAAGAATGGTCAATCAAGAAGCCTCAAACTCTGTCATGACTCATTTCTGTTGCTATGTACAAAAAAAAAAACCCCCAAAAAAACCCCAGACCATGGAAAGAAACAACAAAGTATGTATGACTGTCTGGAGCAACATCACGGTCTGTATCAACTGAGCAGAATAGCAACGAGTCGATGTCACCACTGTCAACATGGCAGTGACAGTGATGAAGGGGTTCAATTCCAAAGAAAATACCAGGGAAGCTCAGCCTGATGGAACCAAAGGCTGAAGGAGAAGGGGTAGAGGTGACACTTTCACCTCCCCATCAAAGGGTAGAGGTTTCACCTTCCCACCAAGAAACTTCTCACATCATGATGACTCGAGGGCACAAGGGACTACTAGAGACATCTGGAGCAGACACCATGCACAGGGAGCCTGATGACACCCCAAGCAATCACAGGTTTGATGACAGCTGAAAAAGGTGCCCTGAACCCAAGACCTGATGATACCAGGGTTGGAACCCCTCAGAATCACAGGCTTGATGATACCTGGTGTAAGCCCCCATGAACCCAGAGACCTGATGATACCAGGGATGGTACCCCTCGGAATCGCAGGCGAGGAAGGGAGAGAGCTACCCAGAGAACCCGACCCAACCTGATGGAACCAGAATAAGCCAAGATGTGAGAAATAACCCATGAGGGTACCATGACGACCATGTGGGCCAGGAAACCATGGTAGTGGTACCCCTAATGAACTGATAACATGTACACATGAGAATTCACCTCAAGCAGGCGAGGGAGGGAATTATGGCTATACATCAGAAGGTATTTTACTACCTCGATCAGGTGAGTCAGAAGCATAAGCTTCAAAATGATGATGGATACCACCTTGTGGCAGGACCTGTATTATAGACATTAACATGAATTGGTAACGGACATGGTTCCGACTATGCTTTAAAAAAAAAAAAAAAAAAATTTCTGACATTATCCCTGGTCATCATCATCTTGTCAATCAATTAATAAAGAGCTCCCCTATCCTGTTAGCAATAATGTAAATACTAAATAAGCTCAATTTTCAGCTGCTTTGTTTTAAAGAAAAAATGAGACATATCCACCCATTTACAAGTGCAGCAAGCAACCACACTGATATTGTCTTACAATTTTGATTGCTTATATTCCCCAATGAAATTTAAAATATTACATCCCTCCTAACATGTTATCTTTTATTAATTGTGGTCCAACTTTCATAAGTACTATGTTCTGATATGGATATTTTCAGTAATGTTTTGCGGATTTTTATTTTATTTCAAGTTTTTCTAGGGAAATTCATTGTACCCCCTGTGGATTTTTATTTCAAGTTTTCAAGCTCCCGGGAAGGGAGATTTATTGTTTGTTATTTCCCCTGTTTTATGGCTCAATTGGAGCAACGCCTCATAAGGTAAGAAGTCTTTTTTTTTTCGTTATAGGATGTCAAACTGGAGAATGAGGTTTGTTTTAGAAGGGGGAAGAATGTAGGGAACAGTATGCCTTTTTATGTTGTGTTTTGTGTGTTGGTGTGTAGTATCTCGATCGAGGCTGTTGTGAGTTGTTGTCATGATGTTCCGTTTGTGATTGTGACGTCATATCTTGTTGGCCACCATATATAAGCGGCAGTCACCGCTTACTCGCTCTCTTTGACCATTTGAATCTACAGCAAACGTTCCTAACGAATAATCAAAATCTAGGTATGTGTACTTAGTAAATCGGGAACTGCCCACTTCGGTGGAGATTCATGCCTCGGGCATATTATTATTTTATTTTATTTTCTCATCGTGAATGAGATGTAAAAATCTATTCACGACAACACGCAGCTGCGCTGTGTGGCCTTGAGCAAGTCCCCTCGGCCTAGCTCAATTTGCGGCGCTGCGGGCTTGGGTTATTCCAGTCTTCCCTTGGACTAGACCCTAGAGACAAACTTCCCCTATGGGATGAATGAAGGGAATTTTATTTATGTATTTTTTGTTGTTGTTTTGTTTTGTTTTTTTTGGAAATCCTAAACAAAACGAGACGAATTTCTTCCATTTTGAAACAACCTTTTATCTTTTTTACAATGACAAATAGGATTCAATAGTCCGATGTCATGTCACCCAGCAACGAGCAGCTTGGTTCCAAACAAATAAAATCGGTACTATTTTTTCTCCACGCTGGCTCGACCACTTTCACGTGTCATGTGATCAGAATGTATAAAAGTCAAAACATGATCAGATTTTAAATGTTTTTCTCCTCTGGATACACTTTTATGCTCGTTAGAGAAGTATTTCATAAGGGCGTCCGCCAGTTTTCCGATGGTTTAGAACAAGTTGCTAAGTTACCATGCGTCATTACGAGGGAAGTGACGTCACAACTGTTGAATTCTATTGTAAAATACGTTTAAAAAAAAATAAGATTGAAAATGAACTTTAACCTTCATATTTATAGTAGTAACCAATTCCATTTCTAGAAACCAGCTTCCATTTTGGGAGAGTTGGTCACGTGTTTGTCTTTCATAATTGGTTTGGACATGGAGATCTCAAAGATATACTTGGTCTTGTGATATTATGACAATCGCTTTCGGATCGAAAGGTACTGGGTTCGAGCCTCGCTTTCGGCGCATAGTTGAGTCCTTGTGGAAAAGACTCTTAACTTAACATTCTCTCACCGTACTCAGGTGTAAAATGAGTACCTGCCGTCAACAGCGTTGCATAACAGGGGTCATGTCTCTTTCTACTTGTGAAATGTTGTTGTTGGTCATAGACCCTTTGTAAAGCGCTTTGAATATTGTCACAGTAAAGGTTGTTCACAATTATTTCATTAAATTTTTATTTTAGCAAGAACTGAATTCATCTCACTCCAGTTATATTTCGGTAGGCTTAGATAAACTTTACCTTCAAATATTAGATCGTCTTTCCTTTTATAGCCTTCCCTCGAATAAATTTCTAATTAGTGAATACTTTTCGTTCTACATTCTGTCACGTAGCCACTTATTATAAAAGCTGATAGGTCTAACATTCTACACTCACTTCTCTTCACAATCTATGCCGGACGGCCAGTCGCTCTATTCCTTCTATATACTGGAAGATTTTTATCTTTTGGGACTTTGTAGATATTATATCTACACCATTAAGACGCCGGAGCTTTTACCTTTGACGGTGTAATCCTAAACATTTTAAGGATCAAACCTGAGCCCGCTGTCGAAGAAATACCTGAATAACCCCTTCCCAACTGCCTGGAAGTGGAACTTTACGAGCCTGAGCCCGTTATCAGAGGAATATATAATCCACGCCTTCCAACTGCCTGGAAACGTAACCTTACGAACCTGACATATCATCATAAGTTACGTAATATATTCACGTTTCTATTTGTAACTACCACAATCTCTATTTATCTCTTTTAATTAAATTTCATCTTTCTTTTTATTTCATCTTAAACAAATCGTTAATTGTTTTTCATTGATAGTAACTAGTAAATTCTGGGGCCTCATTCTACATATCTTTATGCATAGTCGAGTAGCTCTTTACTCACTTGAGACCATGACACCCTTTGTAAAGCGCTTTGAATACATTAAGTAGATATTGCGTTATAAGAAAGCTTAATTTTTTTTTTTAATTTTTTTTTTGGTTTTGTTTTTTTTTTTTAAATTTGGTTTGTTTTTGTTTTGTTTTGATTTACTTTCTATATTTGATGAGACAAACAAAGGGTGATAATCCTATAGAATAGCAGACGAGAAAATGCCATATTGACACATTATAACCAACATGTCGGGTTCACTGTAAAATGTTTATAATTATGTGTGTTCATAAATATTGGAACGGATCGTTGGGGGAAAAGGTGGGTGGTGGGTGGTGGGTCATGTTTTGTGGTCATAAATATTGGATAGGGTCTGAGGGGGTGGGGGGGGGGGAGAATGGGTAGAAATTTGTGATTATTCAGCCCTGAGGGCGGAGAGCATCAGTAAATATAAACATAGCAAGGCTTCCCGTAGATCAAATAGTGGAGCAAAGTTTGTATCCATTCATTTTATGTTAAAAGGGATGCGAGAGTGCCATGTCAAAATGCTGGTTCCAATATCATTGGAAGTGCCAAATCTGCTCTTGTTTGTTTTGTTTGTTTTTAAGGGTTTTACGGCACTTGCAACACATTAAGGTCATATCGGCGCCAGTAAAAAGGAAGAAAATGGGATAGTAAAAAAAGGTTCTAGAATTACAATTAAAGCACCCAAGAAAAAGGTAAGGGAAATGGGAATTGGTTCAAATTATAGGGAACAGATGTAAATTCCAAGAGCAAACTATCAAAGTACTTAGTTTGATATCACCAAAATGTCTCATCCAGACACAAGCACAGGTCCCTGCTAAGAGGAACACACTCAAATGTTTACATCATAAATTGATAACAACAAATACAATAATACATAACGGAGAGACGATTTACAAGGAAAAAAAATATCATCTCCCCAAACAACTATACATTTGACTGTTTCCCTCCCAGCTAGGGTATCAGGCCAGGGCCAGGACAAAACCTAATCAATGCTGGTCGTCAATAAACACTATCCATACTCGCTCTTTGACGTCCCGTAATCCTAAGAATCTGCCTATAGATAGTATACGCTTGGCTAAGAAGCTCACAACATTGCCATCCGGAAGTAAAACGGACCAAAACACAAACCTATGTGTAACCTTTCACAATTAAATGAGAATTACTCATAAACGCGGATGGCACAAATCAATAACAAAGACCTGAGTGACGCCAACTTCATAATATCTATACATCTTGCTACTAGAATAGTGATGTCACCTTCTGATCCAATGTGTAATCTATTCATTTTTATTTACGAAGGAGGACGGGATACATACACACTTCCAAGGAGTTTTAGAACCGGAAGAGAGGAAAGTCTGACGTCGTGACTTCTCTCTCCCATTCTGAATCCATTTTGTTCGGGGTCGGACGCATCCCGACATAATATAATACTGGTTTGGGACGATGCGTCACATTTTGTGTTGATGAATAATAGAAAGGCTATGTGGTCCAGTGGTATGACACTCGCTTTTGGATCGAAAGGCTCTGGGTTCGAGCCCCGCTCGGTAAATAGTTTATCCTTGGAAAAGGCTCTTTACTCACATTCACTCACCGTACTCAGGTGTAAAATGAGTACCTGGATGTTAACAGCGTTGTCTTTGTCAGAAAAAAAATGTAATATCGCCTAAAAGGCATCATGTCCCGTCCTACATGTAATGTGTTGCTGTTTGTCAGGGACACCTTGTAAAACGCTTTGAGCACGCTTAGTGGATATTGCCCTATATAAAAGCTCAGTTTTTTTTAAAAGGATCAGCGGGGGGTAGGGTGAGGGCGGGGGAGGGGGGAGATGTGTGGACGGGAGAATTTGCAAACGTTGACATTATGCAGCCCTCGGGCCAGAGATTCTAAGGAAATGTAAACAGACAGGATGAGGAAGGAGGCGTCCTATTTATAGATAAAATGAAGATGACGTCAATCAGGTCTTTGTCATTGTTTTTTGCCATCCACGTTTTTGAGTAATTGGATTCAGTAGTCTGATGTCACTTCGCCCGGGAACGGCGGCCATCTTGGTTCTAAACAAAGAAAAGCATTACTTTTTATTCTTCATGCTGGCTAGAATTTTTCATATGCCTTGTGATATCAGAATGTGTAAAAGTCAAAACATGATCAAATTTATGTGGTTTTTTTTCCCTCTGGATACGCTTTTATGCTCGCCGGAGAAATATTTCATACGGGCGTCCGCCATTGTTCCGATAGTTTAGAGCCAGTGTTACTAAGTTACCATGCGTCATTAGGAAGGAAGTGACGTTACGACTGTTGAAGAGTATTCTCACTAACCGGTATTAACCAGATTATAAACGTTTAGGGTTACACATAATTTTGTGTGTTGGTCCGTTTTACTTCCGGATGGCAATGTTGTGAGTTTCTTAGATTCACTGGTTGTGCAAAGTTGTATCAATGGGCACGATCTATAGATAGAATGCGCTTGGCCAAGGAGTTCACAACATTGCCATCCGGAAGTATAACGGACCAACACACAAACTCGGTGTAACCATGAACTTTTATAGTCTGGTTAATACAGTTTGGTGAGAACAACTCACAAACGCGGATGGCAAAAACAATAACAAAGGCCTGAGTGACGTCATCTTCGAACTATCCATGTGCTCGAGGTCATTGGTCGCGTTGCAACGTCTGCTCAAAATGACTCACATAGTGAAAAGTGTTCACCGTTTGAGAAATAGTCAATGTCACAATAATTGGTCATTTTGCTCAGCATGACACATGGGTATGTTTACAACTTTCATAAACAAAGCAGCGTGTTTGGATACATTGAGAAATGTCCAATGGTTGTACAGCAACAAATCACGTGATCGATGGCTACATTGGACGAAAACATGAATATAGTTCGCTCCCATTCATTTTAGCTTGGTAAAGAGCCCTACTATAGATAGTATGCGCTTGGCTAAGAGGCCAACAACATTGCAATCCGGAAGTATAACAGACCAACACACAAAACTCTTTGTAACCTTTAACGTTTATCTTTCTGGTTAATACAGTTTAGTGAGAACTACTCAAAATCGCGGACGGCAAAAATAAACATTACCAAAGACCTGAGTGACGTCAACTTCGAACTAATCTATAGACTTGTGTTGATAAATATTAGATGGGATCAGGGATGTGTGTGTGTGGGGGGGGGGGGGGGAATGGTCTTCTTCGTCTTCTGGAAACCTCCAATTTTGTCGAGGATCACTCCACAGTTTGTAGGGTTTTACATTGTAAACTTGTTAAAACTGCACATAATACTAATAAAAACCACAAAGATTGAAAAGTCACGTTGTGAACTCCAGCAAACGCGTGAAGGCATGTTGGCAACCGCTTTCAGCCACTTCAGCTGGGAGGCTATTCCATAGTCGGGCAGTGGAAGGGAAAATGAATACATGTGGGCGTCTGTTTTTGATGTTGGGATGGTTACTCTTGCTGTGTGTCCCCTCGTAGTTCTTGTACCGATATCTTTGATGTCATTTGGAAGTCTCAGGTCTGATAAGATAATCCGAATCGTTTTTGACCCATTTTTGCAAAGGAAATACTCTCTTTCTATAGCGTGAAACGGACAATAACAATGGGAGTGATCTATATTCAGGATTTCGTCCAACCCAGTCATCAATCTTATGATTTGTGGCTGTACAACAATTGGATTCAGTAGTCTGATGTCACGCGCCCGGCAACGGCGGCCATCTTGGTTCTAAACAAAGAAAATCTTTACTTTTTATTCTTCATGCTGGCGAGAACTTTTCATTCCCTTTTCATATGCCTTGTGATCAGAATGTGTAAAAGTCAAAACATGATCAAATTGATGGGTTTTTTTTTCCCTCTGGATACGCTTTTAAGCTCGCCGGAGAAATATTTCATACGGCGTCCGCCATTGTTCCGATAGTTTAGAGCCAGTGTTACTAAGTTACCATGCGTCATTAGGAAGGAAGTGACGGTACGACTATTGAATCCTATTGGATGTTTCTTAACAAACGTAATGAAAGTTGTAAACACACCCATGTGCCAAGCTGAACAAATAGACTAATCGTAATGTTAGATATTCAAAAGCTGTGAATACTTTTCACTATGTGGGTCATTTTGAGCACGCTTTGCAATGTGACCAATAACCTCGAACACGTGGAAAAGGAATAAAAATCATACCCATTGATTGCTACCCTTGGATAGGACTCTATCGCAAAGTACTATCAGCCGATCTATGAGTCCCAGCTACCCAATCACTGCTGGGCGGAGAGGGGGAGGGGTGCGGGGGGGGGGGGTTCAGCAAAACATATCGACAGCATCCGGGATCGATCTTGGTCCCTTTGCGAGGGAAGTGAAAACTCTACCAACTGAGCTATAGGAACCCCATGAGCTGCAGTCGACGTCTACTTATATTCAGGTCAGATAACCCGAGTAATGTTGGCCCAATTGGTGAAATGGAAATACTCTAAAATATCAATGGAAGACATTAAGGGCCAGACACCGGTGTAAGACAAAGACCTGGACAAGTGTGTTTGTTTTTGTTTGTTTTTAAGGGCGCTGGCAACACATTTAGGTTATATCAGCGCCAGTAAAAAGGAAGAAAATGGGATAGTAAAAAGTTATGGAATTACAATCAAAGCACCCAAGAGAAAGTAAGACAAAGGGGAACTGGGAACAAATAGGGATCAGATGTAGATTACAAGAGCATACTATCAAAGTACTTAGTTTGAGACCACCTATAAAGTCTCATCCGGACACAAGCACAAAATCCAACAAAGAGGAATCCACTCAAATGCTTCCAAATAACAAATATAATAAAACATAACAGAGAGATGATTTACAAGGAAAAAAAATATCATCTCTCAAAACAATAACAATGCAATTGACTGTTTCCCTCTCAGCTAGGACTCCAGCAGGGCCAGGACAAAACCAAGTAATCTCATTCCAAGACAAAGACAGATAGCATGTTGGAAAACAGATATAAGCGGATAGAAGACATAGTATGTACCCCCCCCCTGCCTACTCTAGGAGGTCAGGACCCCCACCTAGGAACAAGTGTGTATGAAAGGTGCCAGACAAAGCAAGAAAGGAAAGTACAAGAATAAAAAACATCCCAAAAATTAATCTAATCAGACCAACAGCAACATGTAACATGTAGAACTTGACATGACGCCTTTTAGGAGATATTACAATATTTTTGGACAGAGACAACGCTGTTAACGGCCAGGTACTCGTTTTACACCTGGGTATGGTGAGTAAAGAGCCTTTTACAAGGACTCAATTATGCGCCGAGCGAGGCTCGAACCCAGGACCTCCCAATCCGAAAGCGATTGTCATATCACTAGACCACATTGTCGCACAAATATATAGAAAACCCTCTCATTTCTTGTTGCTGATCTTTACTAAAAAATACCGATGTCTTTATTGATGTTGCCAACGATTTCATTTGAACCTTAAAAGACGTGACAATAAGTAAGTGATTTGAAATGTGAGGAATTTTATTTCATCTCAAGAAAGAGAGAGAGAGAGAGAGAGAGAGAGAGAGAGAGAGAGAGAAAGAGAGAGAGAGAGAGAGAGTGTGTGTGTGAGAGAGATAGAGAGAATGCGTGTGAGAGAGTGGGTGTGTATGTGTGTGAGAAACATAGAGAGTGTGTGTGTGTGAGTGAGAGAGAGAGAAAGAGAGTGAGAGAGAGAGAAAGAGAGAGAGAGAGAGCGAGAGAAGAGAGAGAGGGAGAGAGGGGGGGGGAAGAGAGAGAAATGGAGAGAGAGAGGGTGAGAGAGAGAGGGAGAGAGAGATATGGAGAGAGAGAGAGACAGAGAGACTGAGAGAGAGATGGAGATAAAGAGAGAGAGAGAGAGAGAGAAATGGAGAGAAAGAGAGAGAGAGAGAGAGAGAGAATGGAGAGAAAGAAAGAGAGAGAGAGAATGGAGAGAAAGAAAGAGAGAGAGAGAGAGAGAGAGAGAGAGAGAGAGAGAGCGATTCCATATAATTGGTTGTGTATAGACCATTGTTTATAGAAGAGATTATCAAGTACGACGGATTGTACTAACACGACATTGTATGGAATCAATACTCGTCATACCGGATACCATTAGGTCATGTGATAATCACGTGGGGTACGCGAGGTGTAAATACACACACACACACACACACACACACACACAATAATGGCCTCTTTCAATCGTACCTACATCAGTTGCATTACTGGATCTTCAAGCCACGCTCTTTTACTTACTCACTGACTGACTGACTGACTGACTGACTGACTGACTGACTGACTGACTGACTGACTTACTTACTTACTTACTTACTTACTTACTTACTTACTTACTTACTTACTTAGGCCGCCTCTTGGGGCACCCAACATGAGCCACAAGTCTTCGCCATTCTGTCCTGTCCTCCATAAGCGTACGCAGCTCCCGGGTGTTGTCCATTCCTGTGTCATCCAGCAGACAGTCAATGTAGGTTTTATTTACGCTCTTTACATCACTTATATTATTACAAACGAAAGAGTGAAAATGGAGAGGCTTCGTATGGGAACAAAACAGACAATGGACGTTTCGGGACATTACAAACCCTTCGTCAGCACAACAGTACACAAATAAACGTGGAAAACAAATAAAATATAATGAAACATATTTTTCCATCCTCTGTTTTGTTCCCATACGAAGCCTCTCCATTTTCACTCTTTCGTTTGTATTTTACGATCACGGGCTTCAGGCAGCCCCTACCCTTTTCTTCTTATATTTTCACAGTGCAATATCCTCTTTACATAACATGCCGTGTTAATAGAACTTTACACGCGTCTCCTAAACCACGCAAATTGTTTATTTGTTTGTTTTTAAGGGTTTTACGGTACTTGCAACACATTAAGGTAATATCAGCGCCAGTGAAAAGGACGAATATGGAATGGTAACAAATTCTAGAATTACGATTAAAGCATCCAAGAAAAGGTAAGACAAAGGGGAATTGGTTCAAACAGGAAACAGATGTGGATTCCAAGAAAAACACACTCTCAAAGTAGTTAGTTTGAGATCACCTAAAAGTCTCATCCAGACACAAGCACCAGTCCCTACTAAGAGGAATACACTCAAATGTTTACAAGTCACATATAACATGTAAATAAAACATAATTGTGCATAACAGAGAGATGATTTACAAGGAACACAATATCATCTCCCAAAACTAACTATACATTTGACTGTTTGACGCTCGCTTTCTGATCGGAAGGTTCTGGGTTCGAGCCTCGCTCGGCGCATAGTTGAGTCCTTAGAAAAAGACCCTTTACTGAAATTATCTCACCGTACTCAGGTGTAAAATTAGTAGAAAAAAAAATGTAATATCGCCTAACAGGCGTCATGTCCCGTCCTACATGTTAAGTATTGCTGTTGGTCGGTGAACCCTTGCAAAGCGCTTTGAGCACGTTTAGTGGATATTGCGCTATATAAGAGCTCCAGCTCAAAGGTCAAGTAGTTATGTCGTGTTCATAGCACGTGACGAGAGTCTCGTAAACCAACGGCAAGACTAAACGTGTAACTTGAGCTTGAGATTCTATATATATATAGCGCAATACCCACTAAACATGCGCAAAGCGCATTACAAGGAATATCAAGTAAGCCGGATTGTACAAGGCAGTGTACAGTGTAACCAATACTCGTCAGACCGGGTCATGTGATCAGTCATGTGATAATCACGTGGGGTACACGCCGTGTATATCACGAACGACACACACACACACACACACACACACACACACATAATATTGAATAATATTGAGCTTTATATAGCGCAATATCCACTAAATGTGCTCAAAGCGCTTTACAAGGTGTCCCTGGTCAACAGTAACATTTAACATTTAGGACGAGACATGACGCCTGTTAGGCGATATTACAATTTTTTAGGACAAAGACAACGCTGTTAACGGCCAGGTACTCATTTTACAACTGAGTACGGTGAGAGAAAGTGAGTAAATAGCCTTTTCCAAGGACTCAACTATGCGCCGATCGCGAGGCTCGAACCCAGGACCTTCCTATCCGAAAGCGAGTGTCATACCACTAGACCACATAGCCGCACTGATACACACACACACACACACACACACACACACACACACACAATAATGGCCTCTTCAAATCGTAGATTAGTTGCAGTACTCCACGTTCAAACCACGCTCTCTTTATCACTTGTGATTGTTTTTCACAGTGCAATATCCTCTTATGTCGTGTTCATAGAACTTTACAAGAGTCTCCTAACTCTCCCCTTACCGATCGTTTTCAGTATTTTCCCAAAATGGCAGGCTTATCTAGCAGAAAAATTGATTTTTTTAAACTCAACCAACTTCTCTACAAAACAACTTTATGTTCTTATTAATTAAACAAAGATCATTCTTCAAAGTTTGTGATGTACAAAGTAAATCTAAATAAGACAAAATGTATATTGTGTCGTAACAAATGTGTCGATTTTGCTGTATGTGGTTAGGAGAGGGTTAAATCAACGCAAGACTAAACAAGTAGGGCGATACATATAGATAGTTCGAAGATGACGTCACTCAGGTCTTTGTTTTAGTTTTTTGCCATCCGCGTTTATGAGTAATGATCACTGAACTGTATTAACCCGACTATAAGCGTTCATGGATACACATAGTTTTGTGTGTTGGTCCGTTATACTTCCGGATGGCAATGTTGTGAACTCCTTGGCCAAGCGCATTCTATCTATAGAGCAAAAAACTAAAATGAATAGAACATCTTAAAAATAAGAACAAAAATACCAAAACGGGTCTTTTCGGGCGGCCCAAATATTTTCTTCGGCCAAGAACAAAACCTGTAAAAACCATCAATAGAGCAATTAAAATCCAGACAGCCGGGATGGGGGGGGGGGGGGGGGGGGGTAGAGGGATTAAGATTAACCAGTAGATTTTTGATCAATCAAAACTTAAAATTTGTGACACACCCTCACACGTGCTCGGACAAACATATTTGGTTGTTTATAAACAGCAACGTGAATGAAATCTCTCTCTGATCATTGTTATTGTTTTTATACCGCCAGATGGGTGACTAGTTATCACACGATTTTCTCGATCAGATTTTAAACGGTTACATTTATACAAAGTTTTCTGTGTTATTTCTATTGACCAAGCGGTTGAACTGTGGGTATTTTATTTAGACACATGCCATCGATAGTAAAACATGTGTATTTTGCTGTGTCTTCCATTCACTATCATTATTTACATTATGACGATTGTCCGAGAGGCGTGGTTATCTACCTGTTAATTGTGAAGACATGTCTGACTGGTGAGTTGTGTCCTGTTAGATTAGTTCATGAAAGTTTACATTATGACGATTGTCCGAGAGGCGTGGTTATCTACTTGTTAATTGTGAAGACATGTAGGACTGGTGAGTCGTGTCCTGTTAGATTAGTTCATGAAAGTTTACATTATGACGATTGTCCGAGAGGCGTGGTTATCTACCTGTTAATTGTGAAGACATGTAGGACTGGTGAGTCGTGTCCTGTTAGATCAGTTCATGAAAGACTCGCTCTACAGGGGGATCAAGATCGAACCCGGGAGCAGTCGAGATTTTCTTCTAACCCCCTCTACCGAGCAGTGAATGGGTAGCCGAGTTTGTTAGAACCGGGGTCCTATGCAAATGGTAACAAGCAACTGCTATTGACCGTTTCACGCTGTTGAAACCAGGATAAATTCCGACTCCCTGGGTCTTGTGGCTCCGAAGGATGACTTTCTGGTCGGCCATTTTTGTCACAAAACATTCAAAAGTCTCAATCAGTCATCAATCCAAAAGCAATGGGAGCTATCTATATATAGTATGCGTTTGGCTAAGAAGCTCACAACATTGTCATCTGGAATTATAACAGACCAACACACAAAACTGTGTGTAACCTTGAACGTTTATAGTTCGGTTAATATAGTTTAGTGAGAATTACTCATAAACGCGGATGGGAAAAAACTAAAACAATGACCCGATCTATCTATCTATAGATAGTATGCGCTTGGCTGAGAAGCTCATAACATTGCCATCCGAAAGTATAACGGACCAACACACAAAACTGTGTGTATCCATGAACGTGTATAATCGAGTTAATACAGTTCAGGGAGCATTACTCATAAACGCGGATGGCAAAACAACAATAACAAAGACCCGAGTGACGTCATCTTCGAACTATCTATAGATAGAATGCGTTTGGCCAAGGATTTCACAACATTGCCATCCGGAAGTATAACGGACCTACACACAAACTCTGTGTAGCCATGAACTTTTATAGTCTGGTTAATCCAGTTTAGTGAGAACAACTCACAAACGCGGATGACAAATATAATAACAAAGGCTTGAGTGACGTCATCTTCGAACTATCTATAAATAGAATAAAGTTGACGTCACCCGGGTCTTTGTTATTGTTGTTTTGCCATCCGCGTTTATGAGTAATTCTCACTAAACTGTATTATCCAGACTATAAAATTTCATGGTTACACAGTTTAGTGTGTTGGTCCGATATAGATGGTAGGAAGTTGACGTCACCCAGGTCTTTGTTATTGTTTTTTGCCATCCGCGTTTATGAGTAATTCTCACTAAAATGTATTAACCAGACTTTATAGATGTTCATGGTCACACATCCTTTTGTGTGTTGGTACATATTAATTCCGGATGGCAATGTTATGAGCTTCTTAGCCAAGCACATTCTAGCTATACCTCCGACTGACAATTTTGTGAGCTTCTTCGGCAAGCGCATACTATCTATTATCGACTGGCGTAATTCAAAAATATAACCTTTTAACCCCCGACAAAGTGTGCAATGCTCTATCCAAAAAAAAACAAAACAAAAAAACAAAAAAAAACAAAACAAAACAATCGTGACGACTTGATGAAAGTCCCAAGGTCAAGGTCATTTAAATCAATTGATATAATAATTTGAAAGACGGGTTTTTTTTCTGGCCAATTTTAAAATTTTAAATACGAGTTTTTTTTTCCAGAGATCGAATGTTGATTGGGTGGATGGGATGGGGACGTTGTTGTATGCTGGGACATGAACTACGAGTGAATAATTATTCATTACAAAACATGATCAACAAAATAAAATTGTGGTTCCGGTCGCCTTTTTCAACAAAATAGCCCCCCCTTGTCTCATCCCGTAATAGAAAAAAAAAGAGAGAATGGAGAGAGAAAGAAGTGAGGAGTGACAGGGGTATGTCGAAATAGATGAGCCAGTAAAGATGAGAATGTATAAAAGTCAAAACATGATCAGATTTATAATGTTTTTCTCCTCTGGATACACTTTTATGCTCGTCGGAGAAATATTTCATAAGGGCGTCCGACATTGTTCCGATAGTTTAGAGCCAGTTACTAAGTTACCATGCGTCATTACGAGGGAAGTGACGTCAAGTTGAAGTGTATTGAAGAGTGGTTTTCTAAAACTTGTTAACTTCGTATTTTCTCCAGTTTGAGATATTGAGGATTATTTCCCCTAAAATTTCTCATTCCGTCTATTATTTTATCATATTTAAACTTCCAATTCACACAAATCTAGGGAAATTCTTGTGTCAATTGATGCTTAAAACAAATTTTACATTTCATATTGTCTCATGGGTGGAAAATCTCAAAAAAACACAGAAATCGACTTAATGAGTTTTGGAAAACCAGCCTTCAATTGAGAGCGGAGATACACACACACACACACACACACAATCCAAAAAACAAAACAAAACAAAACAAAACAAAAACAATTCTTGTTTACAGGATAACATTTTTGAGAAGATATGAAACAAAATTTTGAATGATGAGAAAGTAATCGTATTTGATAAATATCCTGTCTGAACAACTTTCCAATACACGTCGTAATACATGAATTTCAATACTATAGCTCGTAAACAAATTGAGTACTGCCAGTACTAAAAGTACTTATATCACATTTTCCTGATTTTAGGTAATCCGTGATAAAATTATTACATTTTAAAAAATCAGAGAGACAAATCTGTTAACGACCAGGTACTAATTTTACACCTGAGTACGGTGAAGGAATGTGAGGAAAGAGCCATCTCCAAGGACTCAGCATAGCCGCACAAAACTGACTTTCTGAAACATAAGTACTTTAAGCATTGGGCTACCTGAATTCCATCTTCCAGCTACTTGAATAAGTCCCTTGAGTACAGAGCGAGACCAAAGGACGGGAACTAAATTTATGATTGTTTTGTCTAGGTCATCCCAGTGGGAACCAAGAACTGAAGGCTGATTCTACAAAACTCCTTAAGTTGATTTTTTCATTTAATTAGTGTTTTTTTTTTTGTTTGTTTATTTTTAGTTAGAATAGATTTTTTGTTGTTTTTTTAGTTTTTTTTTTTAATTTTTTTATTTTTTGGAGTTTTTTCGGGTTTTTTTTTTTAGATTTTCCATCCCTGAGATCATTGTCAATGTAA
>NC_088371.1:40490857-40495857 GCF_034508935.2 Berghia stephanieae | reverse complement strand
ACTTGCTCAAGGCCCGCAACGAGGCGTGTAGTCGAACTCGGTACCTTTTGGGGTACGAAGCAAAGACCATACCGCTGAACCACGCTGCTGCACCTTAAGCCTAAAGTGTATCGATATTCAGATGTTCAATATTGTTCTTGTTTTAAACAGGATTTTAGTAGACCTGTAAATGTGACCCTTCGTCTCAAAACGGTATTATGTTGGGATGGACCAGATGCTAAAAAGTCAAATTATAGTTAAACTGGTCAAAAATATGAAACGTTTGTATTTAGCACAGTAAAATATGATATTCCTTCTCCTCTATAAAGCATATAAACCCAACATAAGCATGATATTTTTGGCTACAAATTCCATTTTAAGCATCTTAATCATCCCGACTTAATACCGTTTTGAGACGAAAGGTCACAAATGAGCTCTATAAAAATTGACTGAGACTGAAACTGGACCTCACTGAAACTCTTCGTATTGTATCAGAAAAATAAAAAGAATCGAGATGAATAGTAAACAGCAAGCTTACTTGAGCAAAACAACGACAGAAAACTAATTTACGTTAGAATTAATTAGGCTACTTACAATTGTTTCTTATAATTAGGTACCCACATCTGTGAAGAAACGGTCAACCAGTTTGTTTATAACTTGAGGCAATCGATATGTGCTTGTAGCAATCATAGAACTTTCGATTTGAAGGTGTCTTCATAACGCACTTCCGGGTTTCGCATTAAACTTTTTCATACTTTTAGGCTCTACCAAGTAAATGTGGTCAATTTTGGCGAAGACGAAACAGTGAAATTTATCGCTCGGCGGCTCAGTTAAAATTTTGCTACCATTGGGAACACGACAGGTTTGGAAAGTGGAAAGATAATTTCACGAAGGCTGTGTGAAAATACACTGCGGTGTGTTCCGACACTGCAATTCTAAGAAGCGTCGCTTAACCTTGGCAATATATCCATCGTAAATATAAACGGCCCTTGAGCTATGCGTAGCGCTGTGGAACATTCCTAATTACTTCACGGTCATTCAACTACGATTCTTGAATTCTTTCTTTCTTCATTTCTTTCTTTCCTTTTTAAAAATATTTGAATTTGACGAATTGACTGATTTCAGTTAATTGTCTGAGAATTTACAGGTCTATTTTAGTTGTTTTCCAAAGTGGATGATGTACATTAGGATCCGGGCAACAACATAAATCTACATATTTTGTACAGGCTTTGATTGTGTCGTGGGCATGGGGCGTGCTGGCTGATGGCTCGTTGGTTTGGGTTTGTTTTTAAGGGTTTTACGGCGCTTGCAATACATTTAGGTTATATCAGCGACAGTAAAGAGGAAGAAAATGGGATAGTATAAAGTTCTAGAATTACAATTAAAGCGCCCAAAAGAAAGTAAGACATGGGGGAACTGGGAACAAATAGGGATCAGATGTAGATTCCAAGAGCATACTATCAACGTACTTAGTTTGAGATCAACTTTAAGTCTCATCCGGACACAAGCACAAAATCCAACAAAGAGGAATATAATCAAATGCTTACATTATAAATTCAAAACAACAAATATAATAATGCATAACAGAGAGATGATTTACAAGGAAAAAATATATCTCCAAATACAATAACTATAGATTGTACAGGTCAAGCTGGCCAACTGCAGAGGGCGACATGAATAGGCAATGGCAAACCATTCTTGTAACTTTGCCGAGTTAACTGCATGAATAAGTCCAAAAAGTTAAACGGTGACAGCGTAAAGGGGAGCATGTTTTCACGGAAGACTGCTGCCTCACTCGGTTGGGAGCGTGATGTTCGTCAGGTCACACCGAACCGTAAGCCAGTTACTAGGCGAAATAAATTTAACAAATGTGACAAAACCAAAATTGGGACATGGAATGTCAGGACCTGTGCCCAAAAAGGAAAACTAAACAACATTCTAAAAGAAATGAAACGGCTCCAAATAAATATCCTTGGCCTGGTAGAGATGAGATGGAAAGAGCAGGGAACCATGTTAAAACCAGAAAACAACACGACATATAAGATCATATGGAGTGGTGGAACCTCTTTCCAAAAAGGAGTAGGGATGATCTTAGACCAAAAATCAACCAAATTTTACAAAGGGCACGTAGCAATCTCAGACAGAGTTTTGCTGGTTAAGCTAAGAGGACCTGTAGTTGACACCAATATTATTCAAGTTTATGCACCAACAGAAGAGGCGACAGATGCAGATATGACAGAGTTTTACCATTCACTAGACAAAGCAAAACGAATGTGTAAATCACAAGAAGTCCTTATGGTAATGGGGGACCTAAATGCTAAGATTGGCAGAGGCAGAGATGGTGACATAATCGGACCACATGGACTCGGAGACAGAAATGAACGAGGAAACATCTGGGCAGATTGGTGTAGAACAAATAAATTAATGATTTCAAACACCTGGTTTCAACAACACCCAAGAAGAACCTGGACATGGCAATCACCAGGGGACAGCGCAAGGAACCAGATAGACTTTATAGCAGTATCATCAAGATTCAGAAATGGCATATTAAATTGCAAAACCTATCCAGGCGCCGATGTAGACAGTGACCATGTCCCAGTTGTTTGTACAGTATGGATAAAGTTTAAAGCTATTCAGAGAACAGCTGGTAGAATAAAGAGGGATTACAGGTTATGCAAAGACAATGGCATACAAACAAAAATGAGAGAAGAATTTGAAAATGCACTCATGATACAAAGCCAAAGTGAACCTGATAACGAAAAATGTGAAAAACAATTTGATATATTCCAAAAGTGTGTCAAAGCAACTGCAGAAAAGCATTTACCAATAGCTCAAATAAACAGCAAAAAGGAATGGATGACAAATGAAATTCTAAACCTATTTGAAGAAAGACGAAAATGCAACAGAGGGTCTGCAGAATACCAAACATTGAACAACCACATTAAATCCAAATGCATCGAGGCACACGAGAACTATCTAGACTGGAAATGCTGCGAAATCGAAAGAGAATACAAACCCAGCCCCCAACAAGCTCACCAAAGAATAAAAGAACTATCAGGGAAAAGGAAAAGCAAAGCAGCAAGAAGTTGTATCCAAAACAAACAAGGGGAACTGCTATTTGAAGAACAACATATAGAAAGCCGATGGGTAGAATACATAGGCGAACTGTACAATGATCCAAATAGAAATGAACCACCACTGAAATTCAAAGAACCATTAAGCGGACCAAACATCACCAAAAGTGAAATTGAACATGCCATGGAACGAATGAGGGATGGTAAAGCAACAGGCCCTGATGAAATATCTGTAGAGGTATTAAAAAGCCTAGGAGATCTAGCAATTGATGAACTTCACATATTATTCAACAATATATACAATACTGGGAAATTTCCAGAAGATCTCTGTAACTCTATTTTCATAGCAATACCAAAGAAAGCAGGTGCAGTCAGATGCGAAAATTTTAGAACTATAAGTTTAATAAGCCACATCAACAAAATACTGTTGCGTATAATTATCAACAGGCTAAGGAATAAGATTAACCCCGAAATCGCAGAAGAACAATATGGATTCCAACCTGACAGAGGGACAAGGAACGCAATATACCTCCTCCGTGTTTTAAGTGAAAGAGCTATACAGGCTCAGACCCCACTATACCTCTGTTTTGTCGACTACAAAAAAGCTTTTGATAGAGTACGCCACGAAGAAATACTAAAACAACTGCACTCCATTGGCGCTGATGAGAAAGACCTCAGACTCATGCAAACATTATACTACACCCAGCAGGCATCTATCAAAATCGGAAACTCTACAGGAAATTCCATTCCTATTAAGAAAGGAGTCCGTCAAGGGTGTGTTGCCTCACCAGATCTGTTTAATCTATACCAAGAAACAATCATGAGGGGCATAAATAATATGGAGGGAATAAAAGTAGGAGGTCACAACATAAATAATATAAGATACGCAGACGATACGGTACTCATTGCAACATCAGAAATCCAACTTCAAAAGATTGTTGACAAAGTGGTAGTAGATAGTGAAGCCAAGGGAATGGAAGTGAATATCACCAAAACGGAATGCATGTTAATACAGAAAAACTCCGAAAACAACAACACCTGCAATATAACGATTCACGGCGAGCAACTTACCAACGTAGAAAGTTTTAAATACCTAGGTTCAATAGTGACAACAGATGGAAGATGTAACCGAGACATACGAGCAAGAATAACTCAAGCCAAACAGGCCTTCATGGACCTGGGAAACATTTTGAAAAACAAACAGATGTCGTTCGGGATTAGATTCCGAGTCTTGAAGTGCTACGTGTGGCCAATCTTGTTATACGGATGCGAAAGCTGGACTACAAATGCAGAAACACAAAAGAACATTGAAGCTTTTGAAATGTGGTGCTTGAGAAGGATGCAGAGAATATCGTATACTGCACACAAAACGAACGAAGAAGTGCTAAAACAAACATACCAACAAAGGAAACTAATGCCCTTAATAGTGGATCGACAACTATCCTTTTTCGGACACATAGTAAGGAAAGATAAGAATGAATACCTGGCAAGTTGTGGAAAAATACCTGGTAAACGCGCCCGGGGAGACAAAGAAAAACACTCATAGACCAACTGAAGGGCTTCACCAACCTAACAATCCAAGAGCTGTTTGAAAAAGCAAGAGACAGGGAGGAATGGAGAGAAATAATTCATGCAGTATCCGAAGCCTGGACCAGGCATGGAACCTAGAAGAAGAAGATACATTGTACTGTTTTCCCTCTCAGCCAGGGTATCTAGCCAGGACCAGAACAAAACCAGATTATCTCATTCCAAGATAAAGAGAGAAAGCATGTTGTAAAACAGATATAGGGGAATAGAAGACAACACAGTAAGTACCTCCCTGTCCAGTATGGGAGGTCAAGAACCCCCACCAGGCTGCCGGCCGGTGCTGGTCAGGCGATGACAATGGATGAAAATCCATCTGGTTTTGTTTACAAGTCCTTCAGACAGAATGTAATCCAAGGGTTG
>NC_088371.1:40468357-40473357 GCF_034508935.2 Berghia stephanieae | reverse complement strand
TCTGATAGATTTATCGTCCTATCCAAAGGGTAGCAAGCAATTGCTATTGTCCGGTTCACGATAAAGAAACCGGGATAAACTCCGGCTCCCTGGGCCTAATGGCTCTGAAGAACTAAGAAGACGACGTCACGCATGCGCAGCTATTTGGGCTGGCACACGGAGAGGAGATTAATTCTCACTTAATTCTTTCATTTAACCCTCTCTTTAACAACTATAGGGAAATCGTCACAAGTGACACCAGGCAACCAACACTTTTCTTATTCCAATTTCTTTTGTATTTACATCACAAAATTTAATTGTTTTGGGGGGTTTTTGTTGTTGTTTTTTATTTTTTTATTTTTTATTTTTATTTTTTTTTTTTTTTTTGTTTGTTGTTTTTTTTTTTTTGGGTTATAGATAGTGTGAGGTTGACGTCACTCGGGTCATTGTTATTGCGCTTTGCCATCCGTGTTAATGAGTAATTCTCATAAAATCCCTCCTTACCACGCATAGTAAAATCATCACATTCGTTGCGATGTACCGACAATTTTCTCATTCTGATTTCTCTTGTTCATCAAGCATTTAAAGACATGCTTTGATTTACAGCTATTTTTACTAAACACTGTCTTGTAGACATCATTTATTGTTACTTTCTTGTTTGAGTAAGAAAAGTTTATTCTTGTGTTGAGTGGGAATGAATTTTCGGGGAATATTCTAAAAATATCTGGTAAGGAGGGCGTTAAACTGTATTATCCAGACTATAAAAGTTATACATGGTTTTGTGTGTTGGTCCGTTATACTTCTGGATGGCAATGTTGTGAGCTTCTCAGTCAAGCGCATATTATCAATAAAATGTACTTGTTGTTTTTCTGTTTGAGTAAGAACAGTCTATTTTCATGTTGGGTGGGTGTGACGTTTTGGTGAACATTCTAGAAATTGCTGGTGAGGAAGGAGTTCACCCCTCTCCTTACACCCATAGGAAAATCCTCACATTTGGTACGATGCAGCCAACAATTTTTTATTCTGATTTTTTTTTCGTTAATCATAAAATTTTAACAAAAATTATGTTTGCTATAGTTAAAGTATATTAACACTGTGTTGAAGAGCTCGTTTAGCAAAAAAATAAAAAATGTGTATAGCAAGAACTAACAGCTATTGTGTTTGAGTGAAATAAATCTATTTTTTGTATAGGTTAGTGTGAAGTTTTGGGAAAATCCGTGAAATGGCCGGTAAGGAGTTAATTGGCTATAAATATGACACGTTTCAAATAGTTGTTGTACAGAGTCACTCTGCCCCTTCCCGTCACCTTGGTTATCCCTATGTGGTCTTGTGGTATGACACTCGCTTTCGGATCGGATCGGCGCATAGTTGGAGTCTCTTTAATCATATTCTCCCACCGTACTCAGGTGTAAAATGAGTGCCTGGCCTTTAACAGTATTGTCTCTGTCGGAAAAAAGTGTGATATCGGCTAAAAGGTGTCATGTCTCGTTCTACATGTTAAATGTTGCTGTTGCCAGGGACCCCTTGTAAAGCGCTTTGAGCACATTTAGTGGATATTGCGCTATATAAAATATCATCTAAAAAAGTAATAATATTACTTTAAGTGCATTTAGACTTGTTATCTTCAGCGTCATCCCGACAAATGTGACGATTTTGCTGCAGATGGTAAGGAGAGAATTTATGACGGTGACGCCAGCCCAGATCCAATCATGCTGGAACTGTTGATGGTGAAAATGTCAGACATTGAACGATCCAACCAGACAAAACCTGGGCCTTCTCCTGGATCCACATCTCGTTAACTCACTCAATCCTAGAGATTTTTGCTACTTTTCGAAAGTACACAAAATGTATTAAAAATGAGCATGTACATAGATAGTTTTATTCAACTACCATTAACATGTATAAACTAAAAACATTAGCTTCGATACCACGCCTATAGATGGTATGCGCTTGGCTAAGAAGCTCATAACATTGCCATCCGGAAGTATAACGGACCAACATACACAACTGTGTGTATCCATGAACGTTTATAGACAGGTTAATACAGTTCAGTGAGCATTACTAATAAACGCGGAGTCAAAAAACAATAACAAAGACCTGAGTGACTTCATCTGCATACTATCTATAAATTTCTCATAAAAAATGTAATAAATAGGCATGGGGTAAAAGCAACCCTGGACAAACTAACGGATATAGATAGTATGCAGATTACGTCACTCAGGCCTTTGTTATTGTTTTTGCCATCCGCGTTTGTGAGTTGTTCTCACTAAACTGTATTAACCAGACTATAAAAGTTCATGGTTACACAGAGTTTGTGTGTTGGTCCGTTATACTTCCGGATGGCAATGTTGTGAACTCCTTGGCCAAGCGCATTCTATCTATAGTCGGTGTTAGGGTTGAGTGGGTTGATGAAGAATTGAGTACGGTGAGAGAATGTGAGTCAAGAGCCTTTTTCAAGGACTCAAACATGCGCCGAGCGAGCGAAGCTCGAACCCAGGAATTTCCAATCCAAAAGCTTCATACTAACTACTAGACCACATAGTCATTGGAGTTTTGGGGGTTCCAGACCGTTTCATGCAGACGATTTATCGCTATGGGGAAATTGGTTTCATATAAAGAGTGTGGAAGGGATTGGGTGAGAGAGAGAGAGAGAGAGAGAGAGAGAGAGAGAGAGAGAGAAAGACCAGAGAGATAGAAAGGGAGAAAGAGAGAAAGGGAGAAAGAGAGAGAGAAAAGAGAAAGAAGGAAAGAGATAGATAGATAGATAGATAGATAGATAGATAGAGAGAGAGAGAAAGAGAGAGAGAAAGAGAGAGATAGATAGATAGATAGATAGAGAGAGAGAGAAAGATAGAGAGAAAGAGAGAGAAAGAGAGAAAGAGAGAGAGAGGAGAGAGATAGATAGATAGATAGAGAGAAGGAGAGAGAGAAAGAGAGAGAGAGAGAGAGAGAGAGAAAGAGAGAGAGAGAGAGAAAGAAAGAGAGAGAGAAAGTAAGAGAGAGAAGGAGAGAGAGAGAGAGAGAGAGAGAAAGAGAGAGAGAGAGAAAGAAAGAGAGAGAGAAGTGAGAGAGAAAGAAGGAGGGAGAGAGAGAGAGAGAGAGAGAGAGAGAGAGAGGGAGAGAGAAGGAGAGAAAGAGAGATAACGTCCGAAAACAGACCGCCATTTTCGTATCTAACGGACTACACTACTTGTGTAAATCAAATTAAGGGGAATAATCCAATTTCATACGCGAGCCTGGTAGTTATCTCCCTTAGTTTATGCAAGCGATACCAGACCAGAAACAGATAATATCCTGATATACGAGCCTGAATTATGAAAACGTTTAATATCATATTATTGATACGCACCGCCAAAATGGCTTTTTTATATTTTGGCCATAAAAGTTTTATTCTATGTTTTATTATTCCTGTCATACACGAAATAAAAATATTTTTTTTACATTATATAAATTTGGCCACAAAATTCGACCTTCAAATAATCCATCTATCTAAAAAAAATAATACATAATTTCCTTTATTCATCCCATTGGGGAAATGTGTCTCTAGGGTCTAGTCCAAGGGATGACTGGAATAACCCACGCATCAGCTCAAGGCCACGCAGCGGTAGCGGGTGATCCGACGGTACCTTTCGGGTACAAACCAAAGACCTTACCGCCGAGCCACGCTGCCCCTACATTACCCTCATCCTGTTTTAAAAAAAAAACCCTCTCAAATCTGAGAATAAAGGGAAGTCTTCAGGGAAGTCCTAGGTTTGAGAGTTGTTGACAAAATTAGGGCCAGCCTTGTGATCCATTGATATTCGAAGGACGATTTTTCTGGCCAATTTTTCTTGTGGCCGAGTGGTTAAGGTGCTACCCTTTAAACTCTCTCCATACCGAGCATTTTCAGTATTTTCCCAAAATGGCAGGCTGGCTTACCCAGCAGAAAAATTGACTTTTGAAACACAAACCATTTTCTCTAGAAAACAACTTTATGTTCTTAGTAATTAAACAAAGATCATTCTTCAAAGTTTGTGATGGACAAAATAAATCTGGATAAGAAAAATGTATGTTGTGTTGTAACAAATGTGACGACTTTTTATGTAGGTGGTAAGGAGAGGGTTCAATAGGATGCCAGTCTATTGCAAAGTATTTCCCGCCAGATCTAACAGATCTAGCTACCTATTCACTCCTGGGTGGACAGCAGGGAAGGGTCCGTGGGGGGGTGGTGTGGGGGGGGGGGGTGGGGGTGGGGGGTGGGGGGGGGGGGTCTCGACTTCACCCGAGATCGATCTCAGTCCCTTTGCATAATGTGAAAACGAGTGTTCTATCAAGTGAGCTATCGGGACCCCCCCCCCCTCTCCCCATTTATGATCTTATAATATAATGGAAGTGCATGATTTGTGGCCAAAACATTGTGTCAGTATTCCCCAACGTCCCCCCCCCCCCAACCTCCCCCCCCCCCCCCCCCCCCCCGTCCCCCACCCCCAGCTATCTAACGCCACTCGTAATACCTACTAATGTAATTGACAGTGAAAGGGAAATAACCCTGGAAAACAAATCGTCGTGCTAATGATGTTATTGCAAACGTAAAAACCAACACGGGAGACAGGAGAAAAAGACATGGAATTCGTGTTGATTCAAACCTTGTTATAGATAAGCTTCCGTGAGTTTATCAAACAACCGTGACAGACAACAGACAAATATTTACTTGATTAGTCCGGGTTTTTAACGTGTATTTATTTATATCTACTATTTATGTGTGTGCGTGTTTATTATTCATTTATTTAGCGGGGGCGAAGTGGCCGAGTGGTTACCGTACTGCACTGTGATGCGGTAGGTCCCGGGTTCGAACCCCAATTGGATTCAATAGTCTGATGTCACGTCGCCCAGCAACGGCGGCCATCATGATTCTAAACAAAGAAAATCGGAACTTTTTATTCTTCATGCTGGCTAGAACTTTTTATATGTCTTGTGATCAGAATCAAAAGTCAAAACACGATCAGATTTAAAATATTTTTCTCCTTTGGATACGCTTTTAT
>NC_088371.1:40440857-40463357 GCF_034508935.2 Berghia stephanieae | reverse complement strand
TGCAGATCGCCTCCCTCGACCCTACAACCCCCATCTAGATAATACAATTACCAAGACTGTCGTGCCCAAACCAATCACGCATAATACGTAGACCCAATTCTCTCCCTTTGCTTGGCTTGGCTGCTTCGTTCACGACTACGATCGTTTTCACAGCCCAAGGGCAGTAACCCACACTCAATTATTGTCACTCAATCGTGATTGTCTCCCTTGTATTTGAATGTGTGTCTTTTCTTTGTTCAGAGACACCGATGATAATGTGTAAACAACATGGCGACACATGGCCAAATAGTCATTTAATTTTGTTTAGATAGAACGAAGATGATGTCACCAAGATCTTTGTTATTGGTTTTTGCCATCCGTGTTTATGAGTAATTCTCATTAACTGTATTATCCAGACTATAAAAGTTCATGGTTACAACAGTTTCGTGTGTTGGTCCGTTATACTTCCGGATGGCAATGCTGTGCGCTTCTTAGTCAAGCGTACACTATCTATAAGGTGTCAAAAGGTCAAATAAAAAAGCATGCGTTTTTATAGATAGTATGCGCTTGACTAAGAAGCTCGCAACATTGCCATCCGGAAGTGTGACGGGCCAACTCACAAAACTGTGTGTAACCTTAAACGTTTATAGTGACGTCAACTCCATACTACCTATACCGCGCATTATCAACGAAACGTGCTCTAAAATGCTTTAACTCTCTTCTTACCACCTACAGCAAAATCGTCACATATGTGACCCTCCGTCTCAAAACGGTATTATGTCGGGATGATCCAGACCCCAAAAAGTGAATTTAGAGATAGATTGATGAAAAATTGGACCTTAGAAGTTTTTGCAATGCAAGAAATAGTCTTTATACTCCACCAGAACGTACAGAAATTAAACCCAAGCTGGATATTTGTGGCTATGAATTCAATTTCCCTTACCGAGTGAATCCCGACAAAATACCGCTTTGATACGGTGGGTCACATATTTGTTACGACACAATATTATACATTTTTCCTATTCAGATTTATTTTGTACATCACAAACTTTGAAGAATGATTTTTGTTTGATTAATAAGAACATGATACTGCTTTATAGAGAGCTTTTCATAGTTCAAAGAATAAATTAATCGGATCCTGCCATTTTTGGAAAATACTGACAATGATCGGTAAGGAGAGATTTAAGGGGGTCCCAAGCCAACAGAAACATTTAACATGTAGGACAAGACATGACGGCTGTTAGGCGATATTACAGTTACACCATACATGTTCAAAGAGCTATACAAGGGCTCCCAAGCCAACAGAAACATTTAACATGTAGGACAAGACATGACGGCTGTTAGGCGATATTTTTACAATTCTCTTTTCCGACAGAGACAACGTTGTCAACAGCTAGCTACTCATTTACACCTGAGTACGATGAGATAATTATGTAGGCGCAAGTATTCCAAGGACTCAACTATGCGCCGCTCAGAGCAAGACTCGAACACGGGATCTTCCAATCCGAAGGTAAGCATAAAACGATAAGGTCACATAGCCGTTGGTTTCTATTTGCGCTTTTAGCTTTTATTATATAATGTAACATCCACGAGATGTCCTCAAATCGATCTACAAGGGGTCCATGGCCAACACTTAAGCAACACAACAGGTAGGACGGGACATGACGCCTGTTAGGCGATAATACATTTTTTTTCGGACAGAGACACAACGCAAATTAGGGCCTCATTGTACTCGTTTTATACCTGAGTACGGTGAGTGAAAGTGAGTAAAGAGTCTTTTCCAAGGACTGAACTATGCGCCGAGAGAGGCTCGAACCCAGGACCTTCCAATCCGAAAGCGAGTGTTCATATTACAAGACCACATAGCTAGATCACTAGTTCTTGTTGTTTTGTCATTCGTTCCGCTTATTCCCCCCCCCCCCCCCCCCCCCCCCATATAACTCAATATAGATAGAATGAATTTGACATCACTCGGTTCTTCGTTTATGAGTAATTCTCACTAAACTGTATTAACCAGAATATAAACATTCAAGGTTACACATAGTTTTGTGTGTTGGTCCGTTATACTTCCGGGTGGCAATGTTGTGAGCTTCATAGCTAAGCGCATATCTTAAGGAGTATTTTTGCGACGAATGTTACGAGTCAAGTGAAATGTTTATTTTTGCCAATAGATAGTTGATGTATTAGTTGTAGAAATAATATAGATGCCGTGCTCTTGGCTAAGAAACTCACAACATTGCCATCCGGAAGTATAACGGACCATCACACAAAACTATGTGTAACCTTGAACGGTTAAAGTCTGGTTAATACCGTACAGTTAAGTGAAAATTACTCATAAATGTGGGTGGCAAAAAACAATAACACAGACCTGAGTACTTCATCTTCGTTCTATCTATAGTCATAACATCTCTCTGAACAAATTATTCTAACAATCATCTTCACCAGTCATGACGTAACTTCCCTCGTAATGACGCATGGTAACTTAGTAACTGGCTCTAACTATCGGAACAATGGCGGACACCCATATGAAATATTCATCCGACTGGCATAAAAGTGTATACAGAGGAGAAAAACATTATAAATCTGATCATGTTTTGACTTTTATACAATCTGATCACATGACATATGAAAAGTTCTAGCCAGCATGAATAATACTAAGTACCCATTTTCTTTGTTTAGAATCAGACTGCTCGCTGTTGCTGGGCGACGTGACATCAGACTAGTGAATCCAATTACAATAATAACATGCTTTTAGTCATTGTTTACGAAAACGACACATTTTTGAAACAACAGACTCAAATAGAATCTAAATCCATTTTCGTCGACTATTGTTTTCACAACCCGAGGGCACCAACCCACACCCAGATGATAATATTGTCCCTCTGCTGTTATTATGTATTATTTCCCGCTTACTTATTGTCAATCTGTATTAAGTCACTAAAAACTCAATTTAGAGCGATTTTTTTAATGAGATTTTTATATAGCGCAATATCCACTAAATGTGATGAAAAAGCGCTTTACAAGGGGTTCTGGCCAACAGCAACATTTGACATGTAGGACGGAACATGACGCCTGTTAGGCGATATTACATTAATTTTTTTTTCGGACAGAGACAAAGCTGTTAATGGCATCGTACTCATTTTACACCTGAGTACGGTGAGAGAATGTGAGTAAAGAGCCTTCTCCAAGGACTCAACTATGCGCCGAGCGCGTGGCTAGAACCCAGGACCTTCCGATCCGAAAGCGAGTGTCATACCACAAGACCACATAGCCGCGTGTTCAGAGTGAAAAGTGAAAGTGGCATGAGACACTTCACCGAAAGCAAGGACGAGAGAGACGCATGCGCAAAACCAGCTTTAGGTACGGCAGTGGAATTCTATTTATTGGGAATAAAAATTTACTTAACAAATAATATATCTAATATGTATACGGATATACTATGGGGGTGAGAAATTAAAGAGCAGGCACTGGTGTAAGAAGACGAGCCCCCCCCCCCCTCCCCTCTCCCAGTCTCCTCTCTCCCCTCACCACCCCCATCTCCACCAAATGCCAAAGTACTCACAAAGTTGCAGTTTTGAGAATTGTTGCCAAGATGAGGGTCTTTTAAATCGATCGATATTTGAAGGACGAGTTTTCTGGCTAAAGTTTTGAATGTGTTTATTCCAGGGCACGGCATTTCAGTGGTTGATGAAGTACGTCTTGATGTAATAGTTGTAGAAATACTATAGATAGTGTGCACTTGGCTAAGAAACTCACAACATTGCCATCCGTAAATATATCGGGGAAAACAAGCACACTATGTATACTCTTGGGCGTTAATAGTTTGGTTGGTTAATATAGATAGAACGAAGTTGACGTCACTCAGGTCTTTGTTATTGCCTTTTGCCCTCCACGTTTATGATTAATTCTCATCACACTGTATTAACCAGACGATAAACCTTCAAGACTATAGATAGAACGAATTTGACGTCACTCGGGTCTTCGGTATTTTTTGCCCATACACTTTATGAGTACTTCTCACTAAACTGTATTAACCAGACTATAAACGTTCAAGGTTACACATAGTTTTGTGTGTTGGTCCTTTATACTTCCAGATGGCAATGTTGCGAGTTTCTTAGCCAAACACACAGCATCTATAAAATGCTTTTTCATTCTCCCAGACAAAAGAATTATGAATTTTAATGGATTCTGATATCTTGCCTAAAATAGCAAATGCCGAAGGCTTGAGACTGAGACATCATTAAATATCAGAAATCAGATGCTCTGCCATCACTGACGTAAATATACACACACACACACACACACACACACACACACACACACACAAAGACAGAAATTAACTCACGGAATCCGAGAGACTGTTGCTACTTTTCAAAATTAGAAAAAAATGTATTAAAAATGAGCATGAACATAGATCGTTTCATTCAACTATCATTAACATGTAAAAACTAAAAACATTAGCTTTGATACTACGCCTATAATTTGTCTCAGAAAAAAAATGTAATAAATAGGCATGGGGTAAAAGCAACCCCGGGTAAACTACGGATATAGTCGGTGTTAGGGTTGAGTGGGGAAACTACGGATATAGTCAGTGTTAGGGTTGAGTGGAGAAACTACGGATATAGTCGGTGCTAGGGTTGAGTGGGGAAACTACGGATATAGTCGGTGTTAGGGTTGGGTGGGGAAACTACGGATATAGTCGGTGTTAGGGTTGAGTGGGGAAACTACGGATATAGTCGGTGTTAGGGTTGAGTGGGGAAACTACGGATATAGTCGGTGTTAGGGTTAAGTGGGGAAACTACGGATATAGTCGGTGTTAGGGTTGAGTGGGGAAATCACGGATATAGTCGGTGTTAGGGTTGTGTGGGGAAACGACGGATATAGTCGGTGTTAGGGTTGAGTGTGGAAACTACGGATATAGTCGGTGTTAGGGTGGAGTGGGGAAACTACGGAGATAATCGGTGTTAGGGTTGAGTGGGGAAACTACGGATATAGTCGGTGTTAGGGTTGAGGGTGGAAACTACGGATATAGTCGGGTGTTAGGGTTGAGTGGGGAAACCACGGATATAGTCGGTGTTAGGGTTGAGTGGGGAAACCACGGATATAGTCGGTGTTAGGGTTGAGTAAGGAAACTACGGATATAGTCGGTGTTAGGGTTGAGTGGGGAAACTACGGATATAGTCGGTGTTAGGGTTGAGTGGGGAAACGACGGATATAGTCGGTGTTAGGGTTGAGTGGGAAAACTACGGATATAGTCGATGTTGGGGTTGAGTGGGGAAACTATGGATATAGTCGGTGTTAGGGTTGAGTGGGGAAACCACGGGTATAGTCGGTGTTAGGGTTGAGTGGGTAAACTACGGATATAGTCGGTGTTAGGGTTGAGTGGGGAAATCACGGATATAGTCGGTGTTAGGGTTGAGTGGGGAAATCACGGATATAGTCGGTGTTAGGGTTGAGTGGGGAAACCACGAATATAGTCGGTGTTAGGGTTGAGTGGGGAAAATACAGATATAGTCGGTGTTAGGGTTGAGTGGGGAAAACACGGATATAGTCGGTGTTAAGGTTGAGTGGTGAAACCACGGATATAGTCGGTGTTAGGGTTGAGTGGGGAAACTACGGATATAGTCGGTGTTAGGGTTGAGTGGGGAAACTACGGATATAGTCGGTGTTAAGGTTGAGTGGGGAAACTACGGATATAGTCGGTGTTAGGGTTGAGTGGGGAAACGACGGATATAGTCGGTGTTAAGGTTGAGTGTGGAAACTACGGATATAGTCGGTGTTAGGGTTGAGTGGGGAAACTACGGAGATAATCGGTGTTAGGGTTGAGTGGGGAAACTACGGATATAGTCAGTGTTAGGGTTGAGTGGGGAAACTACGGATATAGTCGGTGTTAGGGTTGAGTGGGGAAACTACGGATATAGTCGGTGTTAGGGTTGAGTGGGGAAACCACGGATATAGTCGGTGTTAGGGATGAGTGGGGAAACTACGGATATAGTCGGTGTTAGGATTGAGTGGGGAAACTACGGATATAGTCGGTGTTAGGGTTGAGTGGGTAAACTACGGATATAGTCGGTGTTAGGGTTGAGTCGGGAAACTACGGATATAGTCGGTGTTAGGATTGAGTGGGGAAACTACGGATATAGTCGGTGTTAGGGTTGAGTGGGTAAACTACGGATATAGTCGGTGTTAGGGTTGAGTGGGGAAATCACGGATATAGTCAGTGTTAGGGTTGAGTGGGGAAACCACGGATATAGTCGGTGTTAGGGTTGAGTGGGGAAATCACGGATATAGTCGGTGTTAGGGTTGAGTGGGGCAACTACGGATGTAGTCGGTGTTAGGGTTGAGTGGGGAAATCACGGATATAGTCGGTGTTAGGGTTGAGTGGGGAAACCACGGATATAGTCGGTGTTAGGGTTGAGTGGGGAAATCACGGATATAGTCGGTGTTAGGGTTGAGTGGGGAAACCACGGATATAGTCGGTGTTAGGGTTGAGTGGGGAAAATACGAATATAGTCGGTGTTAGGGTTGAGTGGGGCAACTACGGATATAGTCGGTGTTTGGGTTGAGTGAGGAAACTACGGATATAGTCGGTGTTAGGGTTGAGTGGGGAAACTACGGATATAGTCGGTGTTAGGGTTGAGTGAGTTAAACGTAGGCAAGTTACATAATCTCTGATTAATAGGATAATGTCAATACCTGGAATAGGTCACGTGTTTCGCTAGTCTGACCAATAGATGTCAGAATTAATTAATAGAGATTTTATCCTTTTGGTTATTTATAGTAATAGTAGATGATGTCAGTTGTAGTGAGGTGGTGGTGGTTGTGGTGGTGGTAGTAGTAGTAGTAGTAGTAGTAGTAGTAGTAGTAGTAGTAGTAGTAGTAGTAGTAGTAGTAGTATTAGTAGTATAGTAGTAGTAGCAGTAGAGTAGAAAGTAGTAGTAGTAGTAGTAGTAGTAGTAGTAGTAGTAGTAGTAGAAGAAGAAGAAGAAAGAAGAAGAAGAAGAAGAAGAAGAAGAAGAAGAAGAAGAAGAAGAAGAAGAAGAAGAAGAAGAAGAAGAAGAAGAAGAAGAAGAAGAAGAAGAAGAAGAAGAAGAAGAAGAAGAAGAAGAAGAAGAAGAAGAAGAAGAAGAAGAAGAAGAAGAAGAAGAAGAAGAAGAAGAAGAAGAAGAAGAAGAAGAAGAAGAAGAAGAAGAAGAAGAGAAGAAGAAGAAGAAGAAGAAGAAGAAGAAGAAGAAGAAGAAGAAGAAGAAGAAGAAGAAGAAGAAGAAGAAGAAGAAGAAGAAGAAGAAGAAGAAGAAGAAGAAGAAGAAGAAGAAGAAGAAGAAGAAGAAGAAGAAGAAGAAAGAAAGAAGAAGAAGAGAAGAAGAAGAAGAAGAAGAAGAAGAAGAAGAAGAAGAAGAAGAAGAAGAAGAAGAAGAAGAAGAAGAAGAAGAAGAAGAAGAAGAAGAAGAAGAAGAAGAAGAAGAAGAAGAAGAAGAAGAAGAAGAAGAAGAAGAAGAAGAAGAAGAAGAAGAAGAAGAAGAAGAAGAAGAAGAAGAAGAAGAAGAAGAAGAAGAAGAAGAAGAAGAAGAAGAAGAAGAAGAAGAAGAAGAAGATGGACAAGGATGACGAGTATGAGAAGGAGGAGGGAGGGAGGTGGAAAATTAGATCGAGATGAAGATCATGAAGATAGTAATGATAATGAAAATGGGCTGTTTGAAATCCCCATAAACTGACTTGTATTTTGTTTGACATCATCCCGGAATGGATGAGTGTTACGACATGATAAATGATGATATCACAGGGGTCGGTCAGTTTGTTCCTTTGGAGGAATTCCTTTGTGAAGACACAGTCTGAAATGAGACGACCCGGAGGCAATTACTAAATCTACCTTTACAATATATGTATATATATATATTTATATATATATATATTATATATATATATATATATATATATATATATATATATATATATATATATATATATATATATTAATGAGTGTTGGTGGGTTCTTGTAGATACTCGACAATGTTTAGAGCATTAAAAAAAAAAAGGTCACTCACAATTTTTTTTGTCGATACTATTGTTTCGGTGTCTTCCATCTCATCAGTCGGCAATTATCCGTCGTGTGTTTTTTTCTTTTAGTTGAGTTCGATGTTGTTTATTTATTTCCGTCCTTACTTCCGCTATGTATGTCATTGGAATGAAGGCTGATTTTACAAAACTCGTTAAGTCGATTTTTCGACTTTATTTTTGGAGATTTTCCATCCATGAGATAAATAAATTGAAAGGCAAATTTTATTTGAATCATCAACTGGCCCAAGAATTTTATTAAATTTGGGTGGATTTGAAGTTCGTATATAATAAAATAATAGACTGGATAAGAAATTTTAGGGCAAATAATCGTCGATATTCCAAAATGTGAAAAACGGAGTCAACGAGTATTAGAAAACCACTTCATATATATATATATAATGGTTCTTTTATTTTGTAACAGCCATCTCCACAAGTATGTTGATTTCAATAGGGAATGAGATTAGCGGAAGAGTAGCGTCCCTTGATTATACGTCACCGGCGGAAAAGTTATTAGAGAGAGAAGAACGTCACGTTGGTTGTGAGCATGCGTCTCTAGTCCTCGCTTCCAGTGAAAGCGGCATGAGACACTTCACCGAAAGCGAGGACGAGAGAGACGCATGTGCAAAACCATTTTGACGTTCTCTCTGTAAGGTGACGTCCAATCAAGGGACGCTAATCTTCCGCTAATCTCATTCCCTATAAGGCTTTAGGTACGGCACTGGAATTTTATTTATTGGGAATAAAAATTTACTTAACAAATAATATATCTAATATGTATACGGATATACTATGGGGGTGAGAAATTAAAGAGCAGGCACTGGTGTAAGATAAACAGAGATTGGGATGTATTGTTGGGGGTTTTTTTCTTCTATTTTTCTTTCTTGTTTTGTCTGGCACCTTTAATACACACTTGTTCGGATCTTTAATTTCGTGGTTTAGTGCTATGATACTCGCCTTCAGACAGAAAGGTCCAGGGTTCGAGCGCGGTCTGAGCGGGGCATAGTTTGAGTTGCTTGGAAGAGCTCTTTAATAGCCTTCTCTCACCTTACTCAGGTGTAGAATGAGTACTTGGACAGCGTTGTCTCTGTCGGACACGTTTTTAAATGTCTTTTTGCAATATTGACTATGATTTATGAAACAGTGCTTTTCGAGGCAGGCTGATATTTATGGATATGATTGTATTCTTTTAAGGTCATTGGTCACATTGCAAAATGGACTTAAAGTGACCAACAGAGTGAAAAGTGCTCACAGCTTTCGAAATATCTCATATCACTATAGATAGAACGACGTCACTCTGTTCTTTGTTATTGCTTTTTGCCATCCATGTTTATAAGTAGGCCTCACTAAACTGTATTAACCAGACTATAAACTTTCACGGTTACACATAGTTTGTGTGTTGGTCCGTTATACTTCCGGGTGGCAATGTTGTGAACTTCTTAGCCAAGCGCATACTATCCATTGATCATCTTGTTCATCTTGACACATGTTTTTGTTTTGTTTTTAAGGGTTTTACGGCGCTTGCAACACATTAAGGTCATATCAGCGCCAGAAAATGGGATAATAAAAAGTTCTAGAATTACAATTAAAGCACAAAAGAAAAGGTGAGACAAAGGGGAATTGGTTCAAATAGGGAACAGATGTAGATTCCAAGAGCACACTATCAAAGTACTTAGTTTGAGATCACCTCAAAGTCTCATCCAGACACAAACACAGGTCCCCACTAAGAGGAATACACTCAAATGTTTTCAAATTATATAATATAATATGTAAACTAAACATAATACAATGCATAACAGAGATATGATTTACAAGGAAAAACATATCATCTCCCAAGACTATAACTATACATTCGACTGTTTCCCTCCCAGACAAGGAACTCCGGCAAGGGTCAGGACAAAACTAAGTAATCTCATTCCAAGACAATGACAGGAAACAATTGGAAAACGGGTATGGGGGGATAGAAGACACAGCATGTACCTCCCTGTCCACTATGGGAGGTCAGGATCTCCACCCAGTGCTTGACACGTGGATATGTGTACAACTGTCATAAACAAAGCAGTGTGTTTACATAATTTGTTAAGAAATATCCAATCGTTAGACATCATGTGATTGATGATTTGGTTGGACGAAAACCTGAATATAGATCCTATGGTTTGAGGCAATAGGATTCAGTAGTCTGATGTCACGTCGCCCGGCAACGGCGGCCATCTTGGTTCTAAACAAAGAAAATCATTACTTTTTATTCTTCATGCTGGCTGGAACTTTTCATATGCCTTGTGATCAGAATGTGTAAAAGTCAAAACATGATCAGATTTATAATGTTTTTCTCCTCTGGATATGCTTTTATGCTCACCGGGGAAATATTTCATACGGCGTCCGCCATTGTCCCGATAGTTTAGAGCCAGTGTTACTAAGTTACCATGCGTCATTAGGAAGGAAGTGACGTTACGACTATTGAAGAGTATAGCATGGCTTTATTAGAATATCAGCCAAGCCTAAAAAGGGAAATATTATTATCGAGACAAGACTCTTCGCATGCGATGGCAAGTCGGTAAACATAGAATATTAGACCGAAGTTGACTCGGGTCTTTGTTATTGTTTTTTGCCATCCACGTTTATGAGTAATTCTCACTAGACTGTATTAACCAGACTATTAACGTACATGGTTACACAGAGTTTTGTGTGTTGGTCTGTTATATTTCCGGATGGCAATGTTGTGAGCTTCTTAACCAAGCGCACACAATCTATAGATAGTAGAGAGAGAGAGAGAGAGAGAGAGAGAGAGAGAGAGAGAAAGAGAGAAAAAGATTAACAAAATGCAAAACTAGTGAGAGAGAGAGAGAGAGAGAGAGAGAGAGAGAGATTAACAAACAACAAAATTAGTGACATAGAAAAAGATGGAGAGAGAGAAGGAGAGAGAGAGAGATTAACAAAATGCAAAACTAGTGAGTGAGAGAGAGAGAGAGAGAGAGAGAGAGAGAGAGAGAGAGAGATTAACAAAATGCAAAACTAGTGAGAGAGAGAGAGAGAGAGAGAGAGAGAGATTAACAAAATGCAAAACTAGTGTGAGAGAGAGAGAGAGAGAGAGAGATTAACAAATAAACAAAAATACTGAGAGAGAGTGTGTGAGAGAGAGAGCGTGAGAGAGAGTGTGTGTGTGTGTGAGAGAGAGAAAGAGATTAACAAAGACAAAATTAGTGTGTGTGTGTGTGTTTGTGTGTGTGAGAGAGGGAGAGAGAGAGGGAGAGAGAGTGACAGAGAGATTGAGAAAGAAAGAAAGAGAGAGAGAGAGAGAGAGAGATATTAACAAACAAACAAAAATAGTGAGAGAGAATGTGAGAGAGTGAGAGAGGGAGTGTGAGAGAGTGTGTGAGAGAGAGAGAGTGAGAGAGAAAGTGAGAGAGAGAGAGAGAGATTAACAAAGACAAAATTAGTGTGTGTGTGTGTGTTTTTGTGTTTGTGTGTGTGAGAGAGGGAGATAGAGAGGGAGAGAGAGAGAGAAGGAGAGAGAGAGAGAACTATATTAACAAACAACAAAATTAGTGAGAGAGAGAGTGAGAGAGAGAGATTGTTTGTTTGTTTTTAAGGGTTTTACGGCGCTTGCAACACATTAAGGTCATATCAGCGCCAGTAAAAAGGAAAAAAATGGGATAGTAAAAAGTTCTAGAATTACATTCAAAGCACCCAAGAAATAGTAAGATATAGGGGAACTGGGAACAAATAGGGATCAGATGTAGATTCCAAGAGCATACCACCAATGCACTTAGTTTGAGATCACGTATAAGTCTCATCCAGACACAAGCACAAAATCCAACAAAGAGGAATACACTCAAATGCTTGCATTATACATTAAAAATAACAAATATAATAACACATAACAAAGAGATGATTTACAAGGAAAAAATATCATCTCCCAAAACAATAACTATGCATTTGACTGTTTCCCTCCCGGCCAGGGTCGGGACAAAACCGAGCAATCTCACACCAAGACAAAAACAGAAAGCAAGTTGGAAAACAGATATAAGGGGATAGAAGACACGGTAAGTACCTCCCTGCCCACTGTGGAGGTAGGGAACCCCACCCAGAGAGAGAGAGAGAGGGAGTGAGAGTGAGAGAGAGATAGAGAGAGAGGGGGAGAGAGGGGGAGTGAGAGTGAGAGAGAGATAGAGAGAGAGAGGTAGTGAGAGTGAGAGAGATAGAGAGAGAGGGAGTGAGAGTGAGAGAGATAGAGAGAGTGAGAGAGAGAGTGAGAGATAGAGAGAGATAGAGAGAGAGATAGAGAGAGATAGAGAGATAGAGAGATATATAGAGAGAGATAGAGAGAGATAGAGAGAGATATAGAGAGAGATATAGATAGAGAGAAAGATAGAGAGAGAGATAGAGAGAGATAGAGAGAGATAGAGAGAGAGATAGAGAGAGATAAATAGAGAGCGAGAGAGATAGAGAGAGAGAGATCGAGAGATAGAGAGAGAGACAGAGAGAGAGAAAGAGAGATAGAGAGAGAGATAGAGAGAGAGAAAGAGAGAGATAGAGAGAGATAGAGAGAGAGATAGATAGATAGATAGAGAGAGATAGAGAGAGGGGGAAAGAGAGAGAGGGAGAGAGAGAGAGTTAGAGAGTGAGAGAGCGAGAGAGAGTGAGAGAGTGAGTGAGAGAGTGAGAGCGAGAGAGAGAGCGAGAGAGAGAGAGAGATAGAGAGAGAGAGAGAGAGGGAGAGAGAGAGAGAGAGAGAGAGAGATGGCGATGACACATTCTTACATAATAATATTTGGACACGATATTACAAGCCAGGACCGATAATAAGATTGCCACCAACCACGTCACGATGACATAAAGGGTGATTATCTCCCCTGAACCGATGATTCGTGCAGGAATTCCTGCCAGGTTACGTCCCCTTAATTATACCCTATGGGGGAAATGGCCGATTATTAGGACTCTTACAGTAACGTTATCCGGGCCTTCATTGGATTATAGACACGTTAATAGTTGTGGTGTTGAATCAATACTGTAATGCATTGATTTGATTGGAGAATTTAAACGTGCTCAAAGCGCTTTAAATGAGGTCTCAATCCAACAGTAACGGAACATGTAGCACGAGACATGACGTCACTAAGACGATTAAAAAAAAAAATTCGGACAGAGATAACGCTTTTTACGGTCAGGTACTCATTTCACACCCGAGTACGGTGAGAGAATGTGAGTAAAGAAATTGGATTCTTAAAAATGTGAGATGTTTAAATATGAAGAGCTTTTTTATATAGCGGAATATCCACTAAACGTGCTCAAAGCGATTTACAAAGGGTCCTAGACCAACAGCAACACGTAACGCGTAGAACGACACATGACGCCTGTTACGGTGAGGCGATATTACACATTTTTTTTTCCGACTGAGACAACGTTGTTAACGGCCAGGTACTCATTCTACACCTGCGTAAGGTGAGATAATGTAAGTAAAGAGTCTTTTTACAAGGACTCAACTATCAGCCGAGCGAGGCTCGAATCCGGGACCTTCCGATCCGAAAGCGAGTGTCAGACCATTAGACCACAGAGCCGGACAATAAATAATAAAATAAATAAATAATAAAAATAAATTCCCTTTATTCATCCCTAAGGGGAAATTTTTCTTTAGGGTCTATTCCAAGGAAAGACTGGAATAACCCAGGCGTCAGCCGCAGTGCAGCGCCGCAAAGTGAGCTAAGGCTAGGTGACTTGCTCAAGGCCACACAACGCGGCGGGTTGTCGAACTCTGTACCTTTCGGGTACGAAGCAAAGACCGTACCGCTGAGCCACGCTGTTCCATAATTTTCCAAGGACTCAACTATGCGCTGCTCAGAGCGGACTCGAACCTGTTTATACAAAAGAAAATGGAGATGGACAGGACAAACACTGATGAAACCAAAGAACAATATGTCGGGCTATGTGGTATGATACTCGCTTTTGGATCGGAAGGTCCTGGGTTCGAGCCTCGCTCGGTGCATAGTGGAGTCCTTGTACAAGGCTCTTTACTCACATTCTCTCACCGTACTCAATTGTAAAATGGCCGTTAACAGCCTTGTCTCTTTCCAAAACAAATTGTAATATCGCCTAACAGCCGTCATGTCCCGTCCTACATGTTAAATATTGCTGTTGGCCATGGACCCCTTGTAAAGCGTGTTGAGCACATTTAGTGGATATTGTGCTATATAAAAGCTCAATATAATATTTATTTTATTTCTAAATCTAGTTAAAGTGATATTTTGTTTTGTTTTTCCCTATGAAACTACGATTTATTATTTTTTTTTTCAAGTAGGGAGCTCTATATAGATAGTTCGAAGATGACGTTACTCAGGTCTTTGTTATTGTTTTTTGCCATCCGCGCTTATGAGTAATGCTCACTGAAATGTATTAACCTGATTATAAACGTTCATGGATACACACAGTTTTGTGTGTTGGTCCGTTATACTTCCGGATGGCAATGTTATGAGCTTCTTAGCCAAGCGCATTCTATCTAATGCCAATGTGGGATGAGGACTGAAGAGGAAGAGACGATGAGAGAATGTGAGTGAAGAAAGAAATAGCATTTTGCAAGGACTCAACAATGCGCCGCTCAGAGCGGATTCGAACCAGTTTTTGTTTTGTTTTTCATAGGATTATAGCTAGTTCGAAGTTGAGTAATTCTCACTAAACTGTAATATAACCAGTCTATAAAAGTTCATGGCTACAAATAGTTTTGTGTGTTGGTCCGTTATCCTTCCGGATGGCAATGTTGTGAGCTTCTTAGCCAACCGCATATATCTATAGATATATGTTGTTGTTGATGCCGGGTTTTTTTTTTTTGTATTTTTGTATTTTTTATTTTTTTATTTTTTTTGATAACGACTGTTACTGGTGTGCATGTTGTGTGAGTGTGTCTATGTCAATATTGTATTGTTATAAATGTGTAACCAAATGACAAATTGCCACTTTTTTGGGGACAATAAAGATATATTATTATTATTATTATTATTATTATTATTATTATTATTATTATTATTATTATTATTATTATTATTATTATTATGCAGTTGACGTCACTCAGGTCTTTGTTATTGTTTTTGCCATCCGCGTTTGTGTGTTGTTCTCACTAAACTGTATTAACCAGACTATAAAAGTTCATGGTTACACAGAGTTTGTGTGTGTTGGTCCGTTGTACTTCCGGATGGCAATGTTGTGAACTCCTTGGCCAAGAGCATTCTATCTATAGATAGTATGCGCTTGGCTAAGAAGCTCATAACATTGCCGTTGCCATCCGGAAGTATAACGGACCAACACACAAAACTGTGTGTATCCATGAAGGTTTATAGCCGGGTTAATACAGTTCCGTGAGCATTACTCATAAACGCGGATGGCAAAAAACAATAACAAAGACCTGAGTGACGTCATCTGCATACTACCTATCTTGCTTTCTACTCATAGTCTTGTCACCACGCGACTGGTTCTGATGTTGCCGATAGGTTTGGTGGTAAAAACAAAAACAACCCCCCCCCCCCCCCCTCGGAAAAAAAAAAAAAAAAGTCAATCTCGATAGAGAGTTGCCAAATAATATATTATAGGCACACCGAGTATTAATCCGCGTTATGTTCCAACCCGGGCGTAGATATTGATCCGCGAGATAAAATCTAGTCCCGATTTGAGATTTGATCAGACGCAGGAAGTGACAAGATCTTAATTATTTTCCCGTCAAGGAAGGGGAGAGAATTGAGATAAGTGTTGATACTTCTTATCTTATTAACCAAAAGGACACACAAACAAAAAGAGAAAAAAACATAAAACAAAACAATACAAACAAACAAAAAAAAAACAAAGAGAAAAAAAAAACATGTATCCAAAATTTTGGACAGTATATTCGTCCTTCAAACAAAACACCGATCGTTTAAAATGACCCTCATCTTGGCGAAAACGCTCAAACCCTGGGCTTCAAGGAAGACTTCGCGAAATTTGAAGATTTAGAGTTTTGTTTTGTTGTCGTTTTTTTGTTTGTTTGTTTGTCTTTGACTTTTTTGGGGGTTTTTTGGGGTTTTTTTTTGTTGTTGTTTCTTGGGGGTTTTTTTTTGGCCAGGCTGAGGGAAGAATATTGATCGATACCATCAGAAAGAGGCAGTTACGTTTTCTGGGACATGTGTGGAGAAGAGACGGAATAGAAAAGTTGGTAACATCTGGGATGATCGAAGGAAAGAGAGCTAGAGGAAGACAAAGAATGACTTATTTAAATAACCTAAGAATGGCCAAATGTGACTTAAAAAGCAACACATATTTCATGCGCACCGCAGAAGATCGTGATTCGTGGAGACAGCTGACCGGCAACGTGCTCCAGAGTACAAGCCACGATGGATGATGGATGGATGGATGGACATGGATGGACATGGATCGTGATTCGTGGAGACAGCTGACCGGCAACGTGCCCAAGAGTACAAGCCACGATAGACGATGATGATGAGGGTCATTTAAATTAATCGATATTATTTTTAAACACGAGCTTTCTGGCCAAAAACCAAAAACAAACAACAACAAAAACGTGTTGTTTGGGGGGGGGGGTTTATCGTATGGCTGCGTTGGAATTAAATTGTTTAAAGAAGATCGAGATAACGGAAATTAACAATTTCTATTTAACTCTCCTTACCAGCCATTTTCAGAATTTTCTCCCGCCAAAAACTTCACACCCAACAAACACAAAAGATATATTTTTTATCACTTAAACACAATAGCAGTAAAGTTCTTGCAATAAATAATATCTTTAGCAAAACATGCTCTACAACACACTGTGTTCAATTTCTTTAAATTTTATGACGTACAAGAGAAATTTGAATTAAAAAAACTGCTGGTTGTATCGTAACGAATGTGACGATTTTCCTATAGTTGGTATGGAGAGGGTTAAAGTTGTCAGAATGGAAATGAAGACGATTCCAATGAATATGTTGTGGTAAAAAAATCCTCAAAAGTGACATCCCATAATATGGAGAACACGAATACCAGATGGCAATACTCTTCAACAGTCGTAACGTCACTTCCTTCCAAATGACGCATGGTAATTTAGTAACACTGGCTCTAAACTATCGGAACAATGGCGGACGCCAGTATGAAATATTTCCCCGGCGAGCATAAAAGCGTATCCAGAGGGAAAAAACCCATAAATTTGATCATGTTTTGACTTTTACACATTCTGATTACAAGACATATTAAAAGTTCTTGCCAGCTTGAAGAATAAAAAATAATGATTTTCTTTGCCGTTCCCGGGCGGCGTGACATCAGACTACTGAATCCAATTGAAGAACTTGTAAAACATTCAGATTTAAAAAAAAAATAATTTTGGCATTGTGACAAATTAATGAACTTGAGAAGGAACGAACCAAATCAGATTTGCATCCCAGAGTAAGACATTTACTGCTGTCGCCGTCAGGATAGAGTAGAGAAGATCAATTTTTCACCACAGAAAAAAGAGGCCTTCTTCCTCCTGTGATAATCCAGGCCTGTTTCTCCAACAGAAGATAATAGAAATAAATAAAATAAATACAAATGAAATTCCCTTTATTCTTCATCCCATAGGGGAAATAATTCTCTAGGGTCTATCCCACGGAAAGACTGGAATAAACCAGGCGTCAGCCGCAGTGCAGCGCCGCAAATTGAGCTAGGGCGAGGTGACTTGCTCAATGCCGCACGACGCAGTGGCGGGTGTTCGAACGTGGTATCTTTCGGGTACGAAGCAAACACATTACCGCTGAGCCACGCTAAGTCAAGATAAACGCTGGCAAGAACACCCCCCTCCCCCCCCCCACCCCGCCTCCTCCTGCAAATTTGGATGAGAGCATAGCCACCACCAGTGTTTGCCTTACAGCCTGCTCAATAGCTAGAGCTCCACTTTGTGAGCGTTGGTCAAAACGTGTTGGCATAGTGACCCATAAATAGAATCCTACTGTAAAATTGTAGTCTTTAAGAGCCATAAGGCTCAAGGAGCCAGAATATGTCCGGGTTTCTATGACGTGTAACTATCAAATATGTGACCCAACGTCTCAAAACGGTATATTATTAACGGGATGGACCAGATCCTATAAAGTCAAATTATAGTTAAACTGGTGAAAAAAATATGAAACGTTGGTATGTAACGCTCTAAAATATGATATTCCTTCTCCACTATAACGCATATAAACTCAACTTAAGTCTGATATGTCTGGCAACAAATTCCATTTTCAGCAACTTAATCATCCCGACTTAATACCGTTTTGGAACGAGGGGTCACAATTAAGGAACAAGGGAGCAGACACCTGTGTAAGATAAAGGACTGAACAAGGTGTGTATGAAATGTATCAGACGAGGTAAGAAACCATAGCCCTTCTGATTACCAATCAGACGTGCTGCCATTAATTTTAATTTTACTTTATCTTTCTGTTGCCAGTGATATTGTCCCTCGGACACCCCCCCCCCCCTTCCCCCATTTCCCCTTTCCCTTCAGTTTGGACAGTTGGAGCGCTATAGATAGGATGCGCTTGGCTAAGAAGCTCACAACATTGCCATCCGGAAGTATTACGGACCAACACACAAAACTGTGTATCCATGAACGTTTATAGTCGGGTTAATACAGCTTAGTGAGAATCACTCACAAACGCGGATGGCAAAAAACAATAACAAAGACCTGAGTGACGTCACTCGCGTCTTTGGTTTTTTTTTTGTTTTTTTATTTTGTTTTTTTTTTTTTGCCATCCGCGTTTATGAGTAATTCTCACTAAACTGTATTAACCAGACTATAAACGTTCATGGTTACACACAGTTTTGTGTGTTGGCCAGTTTTACTTCCGGATGGCAATGTTGTGAACTTCTTAGCCAAGTGCATTCTATCTATAGACAGAATGAAGTTGACGTCTTTCGAGTCTTATGTTTTGCCATCCACGTTTCTGAGTAATTCTCACTTAACTGTGTTATCCAGATTATATAGATAGAATGCGCTTGGCCAAGGAGTTCACAACATTGCCATCCGGAAGTATAACGTACCAACACACAAACTCTGTGTAACCATGAACTTTTATAGTCTGGTTAATACAGTTTAGTGAGAACAACTCACAAACGCGGATGGCAAAAACAATAACAAAGGCCTGAGTGACGTCATCTTCGAACTATCTATACGCTCATGGTTACATATTCGGTTTATATATTATGCGCTTGGCTAAGAAGTTCACAACATTGCCATCCAGAAGTAAAACGGACCAACACACAAAACTATGTGTAACCTTAACGTTTATAGTCTGGTTAATACAGTTAAGTGAGAATTACTCATAAACATGGATGGCAAAAAATAAAAAAATGATAATATCAAAGACCTGAATGACGTCAAATTCGTTCTATCTGTACTGGTCCCCGGTGACCGGGCCAAATCGTAGCCATCTGCCAAATGCAATTAAAATTAGGTGTGAAAAGGGAGATAATCAAATAAATACGAATCGGATGGTGATAATGTAATGAAGAATGACTTTGTGGTGAACTGGGTTAATGCCCTTGGCTAAAATAGGTCACTTTCAAAATAATCAGCATCGACGATGAAAAAAAAAATGTTTTTTGGCGTTGTCCGATATATAGTATGCGCTTGACTAAGAAACTCACAACATTGCCACCCAGAAGTATAACGGACCAACACAGAAAGCTATGTGTAACCTTAAACGCTTATGGTCTGGTTAATACAGTATAGTGAGAATAACTCATAAACGCGGATGGCAAAAACGAATAACAAAGACCTGGGTGACGTCATCTTCATTCTATCTATAGATGCAGTTGACAAAATGTGTTTTTTTTGTTTTTTTGTAACCTTATGGTTTTGCGTCTTTGTTGTTTATCCTCTGACGAAGGTCAAGGACCGAAGCGTTGTTTGTTTTGTATCGTCCTTTGATAACATGCCGCATTTGTGTATAGACTCGAACCCACCCGGTAGCCTCGTCACAATGGAACGCTGGACCAGATGCTCTGCGGTTTGAGTTTGTTTGAGTTAAATTAAATTTGAGACCGGTGATGAGTTCCAACTGATACAAGGGTGGCCACAGTTTAGACAAAACTAGCTACCAATGGTATCAGAAAGAAAAACAACAACAACAACAACAACAACAACAACAACAACCAAAACTTGTCTCCCTGCCCCCCCCCCATCCCCCCCCCCAAGGGATTGATATAGATAGTATGCGCTTGGCCAAGAAACTCACAACATTGTCATCCGGAAATATAACCGACCAACACACAAAACTATGTGTAACCTTGAACGTTTATAGTCTAGTTAATACAGTTTAGTGAGAATTACTCATGAACGCAGATGGTAAAAATACAATAACAAAGACCCGAGTGACGTCAACTTCATTCTATCTATAGGTTCCTATACGTGCAAAAAAAAAAAAAAATAGATAAAAGCGTAACCCATTGTATGGATCCGACTGTAAATTGACTTGTTAGCGTGTAACTTGTAGGCATCCTTCCGTCTCAAGAGACGTTGGTTTGCGCCCTGTATGGCTTTAGTCTCATCAGTCCTATTGAGAGCAGCGACGGGTGTGACTCAGCAGACCAATCCTTGCATGGCAGTCTCTACCGCAGTTGTTGCACACGTAGTTTGACTGTGTGTTTGGTGTTTGGATCTGCTGCCTCTCTTTCCTCCTTGCTCTCCTCTCCTCAAACTTCATCTTTCTCCTCTCCTCTTACACTTAGCGTGTAAACATTATCGGTAAAATACCGTTATGAGGGAGTCCATCACACATATATATATTTGTAGATCTGATACCCCAGATTGTTATAGTCTGTTGTAATGAAAACACTCTCAAATCAACACCAACTATTAGCCAGTACACCAATGTTAAAACAGGCCCAGAAATGCGTCCATATATCTAAAAGTTACCACCTCAAAATCCACTTTCGTTGAAAAAGCCTTTTCATTCAAAGCCCCACGCCTATGGAACGCACTTAGTCCTCGGACAAAGTCCTGTGAAAATTTATCATCTTTCAGGAAATGTCTGAAGACTGAGTTGTTCCGCGAGGCTTATTTTTCATGAAATGGATGTTGCTTTGATTTTGTTTTTTTGTATGCATGCTTATTATGGATCATGTAGTGTCGTGATTGTTAATGTTGTTGTTTTCAAACATTTTTATTTTTATTTTTATTATGTAAAGCGCCGTAGAGCACGATTAACGTGGATGTTTAGGCGCTATATAAATTCATTATTTACTATTTTTACTACTATCAGACCTGTAAATATGCACACGTCGTGTAGAACACGAACTCAACGGAAACTATCTGATCCACTGAAAAGGGGTTGACAACATCGATCTGACCTCTCCGATACTTTTAAATTGGTAGGTCAGTGACCTTTAAGGATATCCGGTTTGTGAACAGGTTTCCAATCAAACCAGAATATTTTGGTTTTATATAATATAGATTATCGATTTGATGCCATGTGTTTTGTTTAAAAACTCACAACATCCACCAGCCGGTAAAACGTACCAACACACAAAACTATGTTTAACCTCAAACGTCTATAGTCTGATTAATACAATTTTAGTAAGAACTACTTATAACAAAGAGATGAGTGACGTCAATTTCATTCCCTCTATCAGCATTGATCCTAGGTCAGAACTTGTCAACTTGTTAATTTTTTTAAAAATCCGTCAATTTTTAGGAGAATCGTTAACTTTTGATTAAAACCCCCCCCCCCCCCCCCCCATAAATCTCTTCAAGTACCAAGTCTGTGCCAGACATCGGTGATCACGGTACGCCATTCATCTCTCTGATCAGATAACCTCAGAAAACTAATATTACTCTTCTCTTTCTTTGTCAACCAGCTGTTCAAACTATTCAAATATGTTTTTCTTCGTCTACCTTTACTCTTTTTACCTTCTTTCTTTCCTGTGAGAGCAAGATGTTCAATACATTTATGTCGATTTAGGTGCCATAAAAATTGCATTTGTCTTTTTCTTATTATTCGACGTGTTACCTTTTAGTTTCAGCTTGCTCTAATACTTCTTCATTAGTTTTCTTCTCTGTCCATGAGATTCTTAACATCCTTCTAAGAAAGCGCATCTCTGCTGCCTCCAGTTTCTTTCTAACGTCTTCTGTATTTGTCCAACTTTCACAGACATACAATAATACTGACCACACAAAGGTTTTCAGATAAAGAATTAATACACTTCAAAATCCTTGAAATTATATAGTCTTGGCATCAACTTTCATTTCCAGTTAGTTTTAATAATTCAAAGATGCTCGTGAAATTATGAAATTGGACCCAAAAAATATGCAATTCTGCGAATTGTTGGTAATAGTTGTAGACAGGCCTGGCCATAGATAACACAGGATAGTCTGTGGGCCTGCCCTAGTTACAGGCATTAGCAGATCTGATAACCGAATACAATTAGGCCACCTGCTTGTTTTAACATTACCGTAATGGACAATATTTTGCGTTGATTCGATTGTTTTGTTTTGTTTGAATG
>NC_088371.1:40413357-40430857 GCF_034508935.2 Berghia stephanieae | reverse complement strand
GGGGGCGGGCTAGGGATAAATCAAAGGTAACAAGAGTGATAATTGGTTTCAAGTTTAGACTGGTCGTAGAACCGTTGGACATGAAAAGAGGATTCTCCTGGACTATTTTCTGTCTATTAACGACTGGAATTCCACGTCACAGAATGTCAACATTGGAGGCCTGCTGGATCAAAGGGCAGATAATTACCCTTGTATGTCCTTCAATTCAATCTGTCTTATCTTAGAAATGAGATTCTTGTCGACTGGAATGTCACGTGTTGATTCCTTACAGACGGGGTTCGATTCTACTCGAATCCGAGAATGTCGGTGACCCAATATCACGTGATATCTCGGTCGGTAGGATTGAGATGGAGGCTAAAAAGGGAATATAAATAATGATATATAATTGATTATAAAACATTAAAATGATCAGGTGTATGGCATTGCGGTTTAGGATTTTTATGAAACTCTGATTTAGATATTGATGGTCAGTGGATCAAACCTGTGAAGTCTCGAGTTTCACGATCGGCGGATTAAAACCCTGAAGTCGACATACGAGCTTTGCGCATCATGTTTTATTTAGGGTTGGGTGTTATCATTTTGATGTCATCAACGGTCGTTTGATCGTTAACTTATAGCCTGACACTAGAACCGTAGCCATCGTAAAGTTATAGCCTGACACTAGAACCGTAGCCATCGTAAAGTTATCGCCTGACACTAGAACCGTAGCCATCGTAAAGTTATCGCCTGACACTAGAACCGTAGCCATCGTAAAGTTATCGCCTGACACCAGAACCGTAGCCATCGTTAACATATAGCCTGACACTAGAACCGTAGCCATCGTTAACATATAGCCTGACACTAGAACCGTAGCCATCTAAAGTTATCGCCTGACACTAGAACCGTAGCCATCGTTAACATATAGCCTGACACTAGAACCGTAGCCATCGTTAACATATAGCCTGACACTAGAACCGTAGCCATCGTAAAGTTATCGCCTGACACTAGAACTGTAGCCATCGTAAATATCGCCTGACACTAGAACCGTAGCCATCGTTAACATATAGCCTGACACTAGAACCGTAGCCATCGTTAACATATAGCCTGACACTAGAACCGTAGCCATCGTTAACATATGGCCTGACACTAGAACCGTAGCCATCGTTAACATATAGCCTGACACTAGAACCGTAGCCATCGTAAAGTCATAGCCTGACACTGACCAAAAAATGACGTCAAAATGTCAGTCTTTTGTCACAAAAGAAAACAAATCGTGAATTGTAATCATTATCTCAACCATGAAATAACTTTATTCCTTGGGCTCTACTAACGACAACAAATGCCTTAACCACTCGCCCGCTCCTAAATATCTAGATATCTAAATGAGAGTTTCATAAAAATCCTAAACCGCAATGCCATACACCTGATCATTTTAATGTTTTATAATCAATTATATATCATTATTTATATTCCATTTTTAGCCTCAATCTCAATCCTACCGACCGAGATATCACGTGATATTGGGTCACCGACATTCTCGGATTCGAGTAGAATCGAACCCCGTCTGTAAGGAATCAACACGTGACATTCCAGTCGACAAGAATCTCATTTCTAAGATAAGCCAGATTGAATTGAAGGACATACAAGGGTAATTATCTGCCCTTTGATCCAGCAGGCCTCCAATGTTGACATTCTGTGACGTGGAATTTCAGTCGTTAATAGACAGAAAATGGTCCAGGAGAATCTTCTTTTCATGTCCAACGGTTCTAAGCTGCAGACCAGTCCAAGTCCTATCCACAAATTACCCTTTGATCATGAATAACACAATTTTTAGGTTTTATTTAATTATTTCCAAAAGGAAAACAGTAAAAAAAAATATTGAACCTTTTAACCCCCTCCTTACTACCCATTGGAAAATGGTCACATTCGTTACGATCTAACCAACACTTTTATCATTTCTTTAGTAAATCGCACAATGTAAAGACAAATGTTTTATCATAGCTATAAAAACGTGACACTGTGTTGTAGAGTTCGTTTTGCTGATCAATACTATGCATAGAATGTATTTGTTGCCTTTCTGTTTGAGTAAGAAAAAATTATTTTTGTGTTGGGTGGCTGTTAAATTTTGGGGAAAATTCTGAAAATGGCTGGAAAGGAAAGGGTTAAATAGCGCAATATCTACTAACGTGCTCAAAGCGATTTACCTGCCGTCCCTGGGCAGCAACAACACTTAACAAGTAGGACGAGACACGACACTTGTTAGGCGATAATACAATCTTTTTTTTTTCGGACAAAGACAACGCTGTTAACGGCAAGGAACTCATTTTACACATGGATACGCGAGAGAAAGCTGAGTATAGAGCCTTTTCCAAGGACTCAACTATATGCGCCGAGCGAGGCTCGAACCCAGGACCTTCCGATCCGAACGCGAGTGTCATACAACTAGACCACATAGCTGCACAAACAGTAAGAGATGTATTCAAAAAATTGATAGATCCCAATAGCTTAGTGGGTAGAGCACTCATTTCATACGCAGAGGGACAGTGATCGACAACACCCCCCCCCCACAACTACCACCACCACCACCAACTGACCCCCTGTCCACACAGCAGCAATTGGGTGGCAGGGTCTGTTAGTTCCGGCGGAAAGTACTTTGCGATAAACTAGCTCCCTATCCAAAGGATAGCACGCCAATACTATTTTCCGTTTCACGCTACAGAAACCGGGATAAACTCCGTCTCTTAGGGTCTAATGGCTCTACGGAATATTCCACAAATTGGTCCTGACAGTTACAGGATTAGAATGTATCTAATCAAATCAGCCTTCATCCATTATAACAACAGTCAGACTAAGGGGCACACAGACAGACAGACAGACAGACGGGCAGGCAGGCAGACGTACAGATGGAGAGACAGACTGAAATAGAATCAGTAAAGTAGATAACTAGATAATATTATAGAGTCTGAGGCCAACACGAACACACCATCCATCAGATCAGACAGAACAGGCACAGGCAAGCATAAACATAGACAAACAAACAAACAAACAAACAATACACAGACGAAATTATTGGTACAAACAGTCACTATAATGATAGAACATAAGACGTGGGTAGTCTGTTACTCTCTTCCCTCGTCCCGCGCCCCCTCCCACAATAAACAAACAAAAAACAAAACAAAACAAAAAACAAACAATACACAGGCAAAATTATTGGTACAAAAAGGAACCACAACGATATAGATAGAATGAAGATGACGTCACTCAAGCCTTTGTTATTGTATTTTGCCATCCGCGTTTGTGAGTGATTCTCACTAAACTGTATTTACCAGACTATTAAAGTTCATGGTTACACATATTTTTGTGTGTTGGTCCGTTATAATTCCGGATGGCAATGTTGTGAGCTTCTTAGCGTACTATCTATACAAAAGACGTAGGTTCTGTTACTCTCTGCCCTCCCCCCCCCTCCCCACAATAAACAAACAAAAATTTAAAACAACAAACAAACAATACACAGACCCAATTGGTACAAACAGTAACCACAATGATAAACGTTCTGGCGTTCTCTGTTACTCTCTGCCCTCCCCCCCCCCTCCCCACAATAAACAAACAAACAAAAAAAAAAAAACAACAAAAAAACAAACAATACACAGGCAAAATTATTGGTACAAACAGTAACCACAATGATACACAAAACACGTAGGTACTCTGTCACTCTCTTCCAAAAGAAAAAAAAATAACTAGAATAAAGACCAAAATCAAGACTTTAAAAAAAAACAACAACAACCAAAACAACACGTTTAGTATTTGGGCCAGAAGATTCGCCCTTCAAATCAAATCCATCCATTCAAATGTCCCACGTCTTGTCCAGATATTTTTAATAAGCTTTTATGAAGAAGAATATCCACTAAACGTGCTCAAAGCGCTTTACAAGTAAACCCTGACCAACAGCAACACTTAATATTATGTAGGACGTGACACAACGCCTGTTAGGCGATATTACATGTTTTTTCGGACAGAGACAACGCTGTTAACGGCCAGTTACTCATTTTACACCTGAGTACGGTGAGAGAATATGAGTAAAGAGTCTTTTCCAAAGATTCAATGATGCGCCGAGCGAGGCTCGAACCCAGGACATGTCGATCAGAAAGCGAGTGTCATACCACAAGACCATATAGCCGCACAAACAAACAAACAAACAAACAAAAAACAACAACAATCTCCCAAGCCTGGGACTTTAAGAGTAGCCTCCTCCCACCTATAGATAGTATGCGTTTGACTAAGAAACTCACAACATTACCATCCGGAACAGACCAACAGACATAACTATGTGCAACCCGCCTCGAATGTTTAGAGTCTGGTTAATACAGTTTAGTGAGAACAACTCACAAACGCGGATGGCAAATAAAAAAACAATAACAAAGGCTTGAGTCACGTCATCTTCGTTCTGTCTATTATAGATAGAATGCGCTTGGCCAAGGAGTTCACAACATTGCCATCCGGAAGTATAACGGACCAACACACAAACTCTGTGTAACCATGAACTTTTATAGTCTGGTTAATACAGTTTAGTGAGAACAACTCACAAACGCGGATGGCAAAAACAATAACAAAGGCCTGAGTGACGTCATCTGCATACTATCTATATAAAAGCTCAATGCTTTTTTTTGCTTGTTTTATGGTTGTTGTTTGTTTGTTGTTGTGTTTGTTGTTTGTTGTGGTTGTTTTCCACGAGTACATCAGTGCTACTGTGACTGAGAACAAACAAACTGGCGTCATCAATCACAACTACTAGACACCGTTCAAAAACGATTCTGTAAGGGATCAATCAGACACACACACACAAACATACACACAAGCACACACACACAAACACACAAGCACACACACACAGACACACAAACACACAAGCATACAAGCACACACACAAACACACAAACGCACACACAACCACACACAAATACAAATACATACACATACGCATACACACATGCACATACTCACTCATACACATACACATACTCACACATACACACATACATACACACATACAAACACACATACACACACATACATACACACAAGCACACACACAAACACACAAGCACACACACACAGACACACAAACACACAAGCACACAAACACACAAACACACAAGCACACAAGCACACACACAAACACACAAACACACACACAACCACACACACATACAAATACATACACACACGCATACATACACATGCACATACTCACACATACACACATACACATACTCACACATACACACATACATACACACATACAAACACACATACACACACACATACATACACACATACATACACACAAATACACAAACAAACACACACACAAATACACACACATACACACAAATATACACACAAACATACTCACACATACACACACACATACACACACACATACATAAACACACAAATACACACACACACAAACACACACACACATACACACACAAATATACACACAAATATACACACAAATATATACACACAAACATACACACACATACACACACATACAAACACATACACACATACACACACATACAGACATACACACATACACACACATACACAAACATACACACAAAAGACGGAAAGAAAAACAAAAACAACAACATTAACGACATCAGAATCAGACTTGAAAACGTCCATTAGAAATCAATTCATTCATGACTTTAAGATGCACAGTGAACAAAAAATGCCGGATTGATCCCCTCCTATTGAACGGTACAATGCCAATAACGGTGCCAGGGAGTTTAAATCATAATGAACGCACCGTTTTTACACAACCTTTTACATGAGCCCAAACATCCCTCCATAAACAAACACTCCCAAAAAATAATAAATCAATAAATCAATCAATCACAATGATAAAAAAAAAAGAAGAAGAACAAAGAAAAACGAACAGATAAAAAAAAAACAGATTTGAATTTTATGAAGTTTACCTTCGGCGCCAGGTTCATGTCGAAATGATAATATTACGATATTGTGACTGTTTGGTCAGTATTAGGTATAGATAGTCATCATTCTTTTTAACCCTCTCCCTACCAACTATAGGAAAATCGTCAAATTCGTTACGATACAACCAACATTCTTCTTATTCAAATTTATCTCGTACATCATAAAATTTAAAGAAAATGGACACAGTGTGTTGTAGAGCATGTTTTGCTATAGAAATTGTGTATTGCAAGAACTTATTGCAATGTTTGTTTGTTTGTTTGTTTGTTGCTTTAGGTCTCTTCCAACACAATTGAGGTTATATGAGAGACCGCTGAAACATAAAAACAAGCAATCTAACAAAAATATTACAAATGTCAATCAAAATCATAACCTAAAGATGTCATAAGCTAAATTATAAATAACCAAGAACAAACAGGCAGAAGATTTACAGAAAAAAAATATCCCCTGTCAAAAATACAATCACAAACCAAAGAAGCAGGATAGGCTAGTAAAGAGAAGAAGAAACGACATCACTATCGGATCGTACACCCATGCGAACATCATAGGTATATGATTCAAGGGTGATGCTCCTATCCAACCACCCGCCACTATCGGATCGTACACCCATGCGAACATCATAGGTATATGATTCAAGGGTGATGCTCCCATCCAACCATCCGCCACTATCGGATCGTACACCCATGCGAACATCATAGGTATATGATTCAAGGGTGATGCTCCTATCCAACCACCCGCCACTATCGGATCGTACACCCATGCGAACATCATAGGTATATGATTCAAGGGTGATGCTCCCATCCAACCACCCGCCACTATCGGATCGTAAACCCATGCGAACATCCTAGGTATATGATTCAAGGGTGATGCTCCCATCCAACCACCCGCTTATTGCAATTAGATCTAGTCTATGTCTGAGTGATAAAAAATATATTTTTGTGTTAGTTGGGTGTGAAAGTTTTGGGGGAAATCCTGAAAATGACTGGTAAGGAGAGGGTTAAATGATGTAAAAATATGAGCATTTATATAAAGATCTAAAAAGGTGTAAATATAAAACAGTTCCACCAACCAGACGAGACAGACAGAACAACACAAGAAAACAGTCCACTCCAAAAAAAGACATCAGCCTGATTCCCCCAGTCCAGGATCTATCCGGCGGGTGGAAAAATCAAATATGCAAAACCGAAGGGAAATAACTCGGAATGTTTTTGATTTTGAATGATGAAGCATAGATGAAAAATATGAAAATTATGAATTGAAAGAAAACAAATTCGTTGAGGCCTTAACAAGATGAATGCGGAGATGTAGAAAGAATAAATATAACTTGTATTCATATTGACTGGTCTAGATTTATAGACGGGAGAGAAATCTTTTCGAGATGGAGCTTATCCCGTTTTTATAGATAGTATGCGCTTGGTTGAGAAGCTCACAACAATGCCATCCGGAAGTATAACGGACCAACACACAAAACTATGTGTAACCTTGAACGTTTATAGTCTGGTTAATACAGTTAAGTGAGAATTACTCATAATCGTGGATGGCGAAAAACAATAACAAAGGCCTGAGTGGCGTCAACTTTATTCTATCTATAGCCTCAAACGGCAATACGCTTCAACAGTCGTAACGTCACTTCCCTCGTAATGACGCATGGTAACTTAGTAACACTGGCTCTAAACTATCGGAACAATGGCGGACGTCGTATGAAATATTTCTCCGGCGAGCATAAAAGCGTATCCAGAGGAAAAAAAAAACCATAAATTTGATCATGTTTTGACTTTTACACATTCTGATCACAAACATATGAAAAGTTCTAGCCAGCATGAAGAATAAAAAGTAATGATTTTCTTTGTTTAGAACCAAGATGGCCGCCGTTGCCGGGCGGCGTGACATCAGACTATTGAATACAATTGTATACTGTCGCACTCGAGATAAAAACCCATATTTGAAAATTCGGCCAGAAAGTCTTCCCCTTCAAATATCGACCGATTTAAATTACCCTAATCTTGGCAATAACAAAAAAATTTAATTGGCCAAGGAGTTCACAACATTGCCATCCGGAAGTATAACGGACCAACACACAAACTCTGTGTAACCATGAACTCTTATAGATAGAATGCGCTTGGCCAAGGAGTTCACAACATTGCCATCCGGAAGTAAAACGGACCAACACACAAACTCTGAGTAACCATGAACTTTTATAGTCTGGTTAATACAGTTTAGTGGGAACAACTCACAAACGCGGATGGCAAAAACAATAACAAAGGCCTGAGTGACGTCATCTGCATACTATCTATAGTCTGGTGAATACAGTTTAGTGAGAACAACTCACAAACGCGGATGGCAAAAACAATAACAAAGGACTGAGTGAAGTCATCTGCATACTATCTATAACGGATCAACTCACACAACTATGTGTAACCATGAACTTTTATAGTCTGGATAATACAGTTTGGTGAGAAGTACTCATAAACGTGAATGGCAAAAAGCAATAACAACGACCAGAGTGACCTCAATTCCATTCTTTCTACGACACAAGAACCCTCGAGGACTGGCAGTTTGTAGTCATTTTTTTAGGTTTGTGGAGTGTCTAGTGAGTTGTTGTTAGTAGGGCTCAAGGAAACAAGTGATTCCATTGGTTGAACTATTGAATACAATTCACGATTTGTTTTCTTTTGTGGCAAAAGATTGGCATTTTGACGTCAATTTTTGATCAGTGTCAGGCCATAACTTCACGATGGCTACGCTCAAACTGGCCGCTTTTAATATATAGATAGTTCGAAGATGATATCAGTCAAGCCTTTGTTATTGTATTTTGCCATCCGCCTTTGTGAGTGATTCTCACTAAACTTTATCAACCACACTATAAAAGTTCATGGTTACACACAGTTTTGTGTGTTGGTCCGTTATACATCCGGATGGCAATGTTGTGAGCTTCTTCGCCAAGCGCATACTATATAGATAGAATGAAATTGACGTCACTCAGGGTTTTGTTATTGCTTTTTGCCATCCACGTTTAAGAGTAATTCTCACTTAACTATATTAACCTGACTATAAACGTTCATCTTTACACACAGTTTTGTGTGTTGGTCCGTTATACTTCCGGATGGCAATGTTATGAGCTTTTTAACCAAGCGCAAAATATATATAAAACACTTGATGCTACATTTCCAAATAAACTTATGGCGTTGATGTGAAATATAGATAGAATGCAGATGACGTCGCTCAGGTCTTTGTTATTGTTTTTGCCATCCGCGTTTGTGAGTTGTTCTCACTAAACTGTATTAACCAGACTATAAAAGTTCATGGTTACACAGAGTTCGTGTGTTGGTCCGTCATACTTCCGGATGGCAATGTTGTGAACTCCTAGGCCAAGCGCATTCTATCTATAGATAGTTCGAAATTGACGTCACTCGGGTCTTTGTTATTGTTGTTATTTTGTTTTTTTGCCATCCGCGTTTATGAGTAATTCTCACTAAACTGTATTAACCTGACTATAAACGTTCATGGATACACACAGTTTTGTGTGTTGGTCCGTTATACTTCCGGATGGCAATGTTATAGATAGAATGCGCTTGGCCAATGAGTTCACAACATTGCCATCCGGAAGTAGAACGGACCAACACACAAACTCTGTGTAACCATGAACTTTTATAGTCTGGTTAATACAGTTTTGTGAGAACAACTCACAAACGCGGATGGCAAAAACAATAACAAAGGCCTGAGTGACGTCATCTGCATACTATCTATAAGCTTCATAGCCAAGCGCAAAATATTATCTATAAAACACTTGATGCTACATTTCCAAATAAACATATAGCGTTGATGTGAAATATATGTACAGTTACTTTTGATCCTACCTACAAGATACAAGATAACAACCTGCTATCATAATAATAATGGAGTATGTTTTTTTTTTTTTTTTTTGTTTTTAAGGGTTTCACGGCACTTGCAACACATTTAGGTTATATCAGCGCCAGTAAAAAGGAAGAAAATGGAACAGTAAAAAGTTCTAGAATTACAATTAAAGCATCCAAGAAAAAGTAAGACAAAGGGGAACTGGGAACAAATAGGGATCAGATGTAGATTCAAAGAGCATACCATCAATGTTCTTAGTTTGAGATCACCAATAAGTCTCATCCGGACACAAGCACGCCCCCACTAAGAGGAATACACTCAAATGCTTACAATATAAATTAGAACAAATATAATAATACATAACAGAGAGATGATTTACAAGGAAAAAAAATATCTCCCAAAACAATAACTATGCATTCGACTGTTTCCCTCCCAGCCAGGACCCCGACCAGGGCCATGACAAAACCAAGCAATCTCATTCCAAGACAAAGACAGAATGCAAGTTGGAAAACAGATATAGGGGGATAGAAGACAAAGTACCTCCCTGCCCGCTATGGGAGGTCAGGAACCCCACCCAGAATAATGGAGTACATGAGCCAGGCTAACAACGTGAAATATACACACAGAAATAATCCATTGAGCTGGGCTGGGACCAACCTCCATCTCCAGTGGTAAAAGTTTTATGACGGCAGGTGTGTCTGGAGGTGTTAACAGATCGAACCTGGTACGTCGATCCATCACGACCCAGCTTTTATTTAGAGTGCGGCTTTGTGGTCTTGTCGTATGACACTCGCTTTCGGGTCGGAAGGTCCTGGGTTCGAGCCTCGCTCTGCGGCGCATAGTTGAGTCCTTGGAGAAGGCTCTTTACTCACATTCTCTCACCGTACTCAGGTGTAAAATGAGTACCTGGCCGTTAACAGGGTTGTCTCTGTCCGAAAAAAATGTAATATCGCCTAACAGGTATCATGTCTCGTTCTACATGTTAAATGTTGCTGATGGCCAGGGATCCCTCGTAAAGCGTTTTGAGCACGTTTAGTGGATATTGCGCTATATTAAAAACAATATTATTTTATTTCCACCCGACTTTTGATTTCAGAAACAGGTTAGAGAGCGGTGCATAGACAAGTCTTTACTCCTATTTTCTCACCGTACTCTCTAGTGTAAAATTATTATGAGTAAAGGCGGTGTCTCACCGTAGCCATCGTTATGTTATAGCCTGACGCTGAAATCCAAAAGGACTGGCAGTTTGACGTCATTATTTGGTTTTTGCACCGCCTAGTGAGTTGTCGTTAGTAGAGCTCGTGGAAACAAGTCATTTCATTGGTTGAACTATTGAATACAACTCACGATTTGTTTTCTTTTGTGGCCAAAGACTGGCATTTTGATGTCATTTTTTGGTCAGTGTCAGGCTATAACTTTACGATGGCCACGGTCTCAGTCCGAAAAATAGGATTACATTATCATCGCCCCATAGGCTTCATGTCTCGTCCTCCACAATAAGTGTTGCTGTTAGATGCTAGGGATATTGTGTAAAGAGCTTCAAGAACATTTAGTGGATATAGGGAATGAGATTAGCGGAAGAGTAGCGTCTCTTGATTGGACGTCACCTTACAGAGAGAACGTCAATTTGGTTTTGAAGTGTCTCAGCCGCTTTCATCGGAAGCGAGGACGAGAGACGCATGCGCACAACCAACATGACGTTCTCTCTCTAATAACTTTTCCGCCGGTGACGTCACAGACTACAGGTGACGTCCAATCAAGGGACGCTACTCTTCCGCTAATCTCATTCCCTATTGCGCTTTAGGAAGGCTGGAGTTCTGTTTTTTTAAATATGTTTTTTATTTATTTTTTTAAATTTTATTTATTTATTTAGAGATGACAAAACGAACACACTGTGGTCTGTGGAAAAAAAATCATTAAAAAATTTGGCCAGAAAACTCGTCCTTCAAATATCAATCGATTTAAATGACTCTCATCTTGGCAATAAACTCTCAAACCCGGGACTTCGGCGGAGTCTTTTGAAGAACTACTTTGTTATTGTTGTTGTTGTTGCTGTTGTTATTGTTGTTGTTGTTGTTGTTGTTGTTGTTGCGTTTGGTCATCAGACTTAAATCATGTGCACGTTTTGCCCATCATAGCTTTTGACAACACATAAAATAGAAAACAATAATAATTAACATTTACATAGCGCATTCCCGTGCTCTATGCGCTTCACAGTGTTTCTTTCATATATTTCCCTAGCAGATCATATAATATAGGTGTAATATTATTAGAAAGAAAAAAAAAACACATTCTAAAAATTTTGGTCAGGAAACTCGTCCCATATATTATTATATCGACCGGATAAAATGACCCTCATTTACAATAAAACTCCTCTCAAGCCTGGGACTTCAATAGAGTCTTCAGGAAGTCCCAGGTTTGGGGGTTTTAATACGACAAAGGTCATTTCAATCGATCCCTATTTGAAGAAGGACGACTTTTCTGACTTTAAAATTTGCTTTTTAAACAGTGCTGTGTGGCAGATATAGATAGTTCGAAGATGACGTCACTCAGGTATTTGTTATTGTTTTTTGCCATCCGCGTTTATGAGTAATGCTCACTGAACTGTTTTAACCAGAATATAAATGTTCATGGATACACACAGTTTTGTGTGTTGGTCCGTTATACTTCCGGATGGCAATGTTGTGAGCTTCTTAGCCAAGCGCATACTATATATAAACGTTCATGGATACACACAGTTTTGTGTGTTGGTCCGTTATACTTCCGGATGGCAATGTTATGAGCTTCTTAGCCAAGCGCATACTATCTATAAACGTTCATGGTTACACACAGTTTTGTGTGTTGGTCCGTTACACTTCCGGATGGCAATGTTATGAGCTTCTTAGCCAAGCGCATACTATCTATAACTATTTGGATTCCCACTTCGTTTCAGCACTCTGGGTAGACTACACTCAATGACCCCATAGAAGTTCACGATTCTTGTATTTTGGAATCCCCAAACACAGGATATGGACAAGTCATGGTGTGGGCTGGAACAAACCATGGCCTTCGTAAAGTTATGGCCTGATACTGACCAAAAAATGACGTCAAAATGCCAGTCTTTTGCCACAAAAGAAAACAAATCGTGAGTTGTATTCAATCGTTCAACGAATGAAATAACTCACTAGCCGGTGCAAAACCAAATAATGACGTCAAACTGCCAGTCCTTTTGGATTTCAGTATCAGGCTATCGATAGAATGCGGTTGGCCAAGGAGTTCACAACATTGCCATTCGGAAGTATAACGGACCAACACACAAACTCTGTGTAACCATGAACTTTTATAGTCTGGTTAATACAGTTTAGTGAGAACAACTCACAAACGCGGATGGCAAAAGCAATAACAAAGGTCTGAGTGAAGTCATCTGCATACTATCTATAGATAGAATGCGGTTGGCCAAGGAGTTCACAACATTGCCATCCGGAAGTATAACGGACCAACACACAAACTCTGTGTAACCATGAACTTTTATAGTCTGGTTAATACAGTTTAGTGAGAACAACTCACAAACGCGGATGGCAAAAACAATAACAAAGGTCTGAGTGAAGTCATCTGCATACTATCTATAACATAACGATGGCTACGGTTGTATTCAAATCATGTGTAGACTACACTCAATGACCCCCAAGAAGTTCATGATTCGTATTTCTTAGAATCCCCAAACACAGGATATGGACAAGTCATGGTGTTCGTGGCCTGGAACAAACACACACGCCCGTACACAGACAGAACGTCAACATGCGCATGCGTAGCTCTCGTATCAACTGAGGAAATCTATCGTTTGGTTAACTCTCTCAAGGTCATTTTTTGCGTGGAAAATTGAACAAATTTGGTCGATTTTCAACTGGGGCGAACTCGAGGGAGTTTAATGAGAAATCACTTTTCAAAATATTATTATATAGATAGGCCTACATACATTTATACAATACAAATAAAATCAATGAACTTATTTTGATGAAAAGTTCACAGTGAACCAGTTAAATCGTTTCTCAGCCATCTTTTAGTCTGAGTTACCAAACCGTGAAGTTAGTGATTTCCATGGCGAGTAATTAATTAATCAATCTTGGGTGCATTCCTTATTATTTTTCATTCTTTGCACACGTTACTGTGAACTTTTCATCAAAATAAGTTTATAGGGTTTGTTTTTTTATTTTATAAAAGTTTGTATATATAATAATATTTTAAAAAATGAATTCTCAAATGTAAAAGTGATATCTTATTAACCAAACAATAGATTTCTTCAGTTGATAAGAGAGACGCATGCGCAATAGATAGAATGCGCTTGGCCAAGGAGTTCACAACATTGCCATCCGGAAGTATAACGGACCTACACACAAACTCTGTGTAACCATGAACTTTTATAGTCTGGTTAATACAGTTTAGTGAGAACAACTCACAAACGCGGATGGCAAAAACAATAACAAAGGCCTAAATGACGTCATCTGCATACTATCTATAGGGAATGAGATTAGCGGAAGAGTAGCGTCCCTTGATTGGATGTAACAAGCAGAGACGAGAGGACACCAGGGTTGCCAATTTGGCAGATTTTCTGCCAAATGTCCTTTTTGGGCAGAATTTGAAGTCGTCTTGCAGAAACAAAACGGTTTGGCAGTTTGGCAGATATTTGGCAGATTTTATTTTCCACGTTTTGCATGGCAATTTTTATATATTAGTGCTTTTTTTAAACTTGGGAAATGAAAAAAAAAATATTTATGACATCGGCCTTGCGAATTTTTTGTTTAACAAAACTGATGAGTTTTCAAAGAAGGTACTATAAATAGTACGGTTTGGCAGATTGTTGTGGTATTTGGCAGATTTTTTATTCCAGTTGGCAGAATGCCTGAAAATAATCTGGCAACCCTGTAGGACACCTGTAGTCGAAGTAAACGTATCCCTAACCGGTGCAAGCTACATCCAGCACATACTTTTACAACCCCATGTTATTCTATTTCTGTTCATGAACATCCACATTGTTCATTCCAACAAGACAACTATATTTCGAGATACAGAGAAGTGATAAAGACATGGACCGAGTTTTAAAAGTTAGCTCAGGATAGAGAATGATGACAATTGTTTGTCTGTGGCCTATAGATAGTATGCAGATGACGTCACTCAGGCCTTTGTTATTGTTTTTGCCATCCGCGTTTGTGAGTTGTTCTCACTAAACTGTATTAACCAGACTATAAAAGTTCATGGTTACACAAAGTTTGTGTGTTGGTCCGTTATACTTCCGGATGGCAATGTTGTGAACTCCTTGGCCAGGCGCATTCTATCTATACTACCAATAATAATGCTGACAACTTATATAGCGATAACTACGAGACACCAGACTCTAAGCGCTTAACCCTCTCCAAACCAACTATAGGAAAATCGTCTCATTCGTTACGATACAACCAACATTTTTCTTATTCAAATTTCTTTTGTCCATCATAATATTTAAAGAAAATCAACAGCATGTTGTAGAGCATGTTTTACTAAAGAAATTATGTATCGCAAGAACTTTACTACTATTATGTAAGAATGATAAAATATCTGTTTTTGTCTTAGTTGGTTGTAAAGTTTTGGGGAAAATCCTGAAAATGGCTGGTAAGGAGAGGGTTAAATTACAAATTACTTTGGCTGAAACATACTCATTCACACACACACGCACACACACACACACACACACACACAACACACACAACACAAAACCAGACATTCCTATCTTGTTTCTCGTAAAATCTACTAAAAACGAAACAGGCCTATACCCTGACTCGGGGTGAAAAAGGCAATGATGATGATGATGATGATGATGATGATGATGATGATGATGATGATGATGATGATGATGATGATGATCATTTCAACACTATGGGTAGAGTTGTACTCACATCATGTATGTACTCAATAACCTCGAGAAGGTCAGATATAGCATTAGCACCATATGTGGTGTTAAATGATTTATTATTCCATCCTTCTCATTGGAACACCCTATCATTTCTTAGTAATACGTAATTCTCTACAATCTGAGCTTCTAGGACCCCCCCCCCCCCAACCACCCCTATTGGGGTTTTTACCCGTGCATTTTTGGGTAAATAGGGTTCCAAGGAAGTGACGTCACTTCCTCTTAACAACATTTACAGCAACCAAAAGTGGTTCTCACTTGTAAATCGATGAAAACCGACAGGCCTCTCTCACTCATCGCGATGCCGACAATCAGGTGCAAAGCATTCAACCATTTGAGCAAAGAAAAATTAGATCAATTTGATTTGATTTTAAATAATCAACTGACTGTAGTAAAAACCACAGTCTGATCGTTTCTTTAAAGTGTGGAACCGGAAGAGCCGGTGCTTGCTTGGCAGGTCAGTGAGTGGGACGTCGTACTACTTGCCCCTATGATTACAGTTTGCTAAGATGGTGAAGCGGATGCTCTACAAACTGAACTCAGCTATTGGGAACCCCCTTCCCTACAGCCCCTTCCAAGGAAGTGACGTCACTACCTCTTAACAACGCTCGCAGCAACCAAAGGTGGTTCTGTGTCGGGAAAACGGACAGGCCTCCAACTCATAGCGATGCCGACAAACGGTTGCAAACTATTGAACACAGACTATCTGTGTATGATGTATGATGTTTTCCAATGAGAGCGCAGGAATAATAAATCATTTAACACCACATATGGCGCTAATGCTATATCTGACCTTCTCGGGGTCATTGGGTGTATACTTGATGTGAGTACAACTCTATCTATAGATAGAATGCGCTTGGCCAAGGAGTTCACAACATTGCCATCCGGAAGTATAACGGACCAACACACAAACTCTGTGTAACCATGAACTTTTATAGTCTGGTTCATACAGTTTAGTGAGAACAACTCACAAACGCGGATGGCAAAAACAATAACAAAGGCCTGAGTGACGTCATCTTCGAACTTTCTATAGTGTTGAAACGATCATCATCATCATCATCATCGTCATCATCATCGTCATCATCATCATCATCATCATCATCATCATCATCATCATCATCATCATCATCATCATCGCCACCACCATCATCACCATCATCATCATCATCATCATCATCATCATCATCATCATCATCATCATCATCATCATCATCATCATATCAGCCCCTTCCAAGGAAGTGACGTCACTACCTCTTAACAACGCTCGCAGCAACCAAAGGTGGTTCTGTGTCGGGAAAACGGACCGGCCTCCAACTCATAGCGATGCCGACAAACGGTTGCAAACTATTGAACACAGACTATCTGTGTCATTGAACCAGTTTCACAAAGAAAAACTCGATCGATTTGATTTTAAAAACAAAACAAAAACAAATCATCTGTGGAACTACAGGAAAGACCACAGCTTGGCAGGTCAGTGGGGCGTCGCAATATTTGACTCTATTATTACAAGAGGGTGGGGGGGGGAGGGGGTTGCCAACAGCTGAGTTCAGTTTGTAGAGCATCCGCTTCACCATCTTAGCAAACTGTATAGATGACATGTGGGTGTATAAAAGAATGTTGAGGGTGTCATGGACAGACAGGTATACGAATGAGGAAGTGTTGGAGAAGGTGAGAAAGGGAAGAATACGGATCGATAACATTAGAAAGAGGCAGTTACGGTTTCTGGGACATGTGTGGAGAAGA
>NC_088371.1:40393357-40408357 GCF_034508935.2 Berghia stephanieae | reverse complement strand
TGATGGGAGGAAGAAAGAAAGAGACAAACAGTTAATAATATTATAAACAACAAGGTTTCTGTCACTTGGAGAATGTTAAGGCTCTCAAAGTACTTGTCGATGGCTGGGCTGCGTGTCCAAAGACAATGTCAAACAATAGAAGACTTTACAGTATTCAAGACAATCGGACCGTTTTGGTTTTTTGGGGGTTTTTTTTTCTTTTTTTGTCTCTTTCGTTTCTTTGTTGGTTTTTTTTATTTTTTTATTTTTTTTTTTTTTGTGTTTCTTTTTTTATTCAGTTTTTTTTTTTGCTTTCTTTGAGTTTATTTCAAAACTAGGAAAAGGGGGTTGGGGGGGGGGGGGGGCAAGGGTTGTTTTCTTTTTTTTTTATTTGGTTGCTTTTAGTTATTTGTTTTTCTTTTGTTTGTTTTTGTTGTTGTTTATTTAGCTGTTGGGAGTCTTTTTTATTTCGAAGGGGCGGGGGGGTTCCTTTCTGTTTGTTTGTTTGTTTGTTTGTTTTTAGTTGACTTAGTTATTGCTTTTTGAAGACAAAAATCTTTTGTGATTTAGAATTTGTTTTTTTTTTTTTCTTTGTTTCTTTTAAAGTTTGGGGCCTTGATTGCTCAGTTGGTAGAGCACTCGTTTCTTTAAAAAAAAAAATACTTCAAATTGAGCTTTATATAGAGCAATATCCACTAAATGTGTTCAAATCGCTTTACAAGGACCTTCCGATCCGAAAGCGAGTGTCATACCACTAGACCACATAGTAGCACGGCCTATATAGCCGCACAAGTCATATTAAGAGACCGAAAAGAATCCAAAGGGAAGTCGAGACGTTTTTTGTTTTAAATCTGACCTCTCTGTCCACCAAACAGTGACTGGGTAGCTGGGTCTGATATATCTGGCGGAAAGGTAGTTCAATGAGTCTCATGACTCTATACCGCAAAAATATATTTATTAAACAAACATAATAAAAAAAACTTGAGCTTTTATATAGCGCAATATCCACTTAAATAATGTGCTCAAAGATCTTTACAATGGGTCCCTGACCAACAGCAACGTGTAACATGTAGAACGAGACATGACGCCTGTTAGGCGATATTAAAGTTTGTTTTTTTCCGACAGAGACAACGTAGTTAACGTCAGATACTCAGTTTACACCTGAGTACGTTGAGAGAATGTGAGTAAAGAGCCTTTTCCAAGGACTCAACTATGCGCCGAGCGAGGCTCGAACACAGGACCTTCCGATCCGTTGTTTTTTTTTTTTTCTATTTTCTTTTTTAGTTGGTCTCTTTTGTTACTTTGTTGGGTTTATTGTTTGTGTGTGTGTGTGTGCGTGTGTGTGTGTGTGTGCGTGCGTGTGTGTGTATGTGTGTGCGTGTGTGCGGTTCTTTTTTTTTTCTTTGATTGGGGGGGGGGGGGTTGTTTTCCTTTCTTTTCTTTTTTTCGAGTAGTTGTTTGTTTCGTTTTCTTTTACATTGGTTGTATTTATTTATTTGTTGTTTTGTTTCGTTTTCTTTTACATTGGTTGTATTTATTTATTTGTTGTTTTGTTTCGTTTTCTTTTACATTGGTTGTATTTATTTATTTGTTGTTTTGTTTCGTTTTCTTTTACATTGGTTGTATTTATTTATTTGTTGTTTTGTTTCGTTTTCTTTTACATTGGTTGTAGTTATTTGTTTGTTGTTTTGTTTCGTTTTCTTTTACATTGGTTGTAGTTATTTGTTTGTTGTTTTGTTTCGTTTTCTTTTACATTGGTTGTATTTATTTATTTGTTGTTTTGTTTCGTTTTCTTTTACATTGGTTGTATTTATTTATTTGTTGTATTGTTTCGTTTTCTTTTACATTGGTTGTATTTATTTATTTGTTGTTTTGTTTCGTTTTCTTTTACATTGGTTGTATTTATTTATTTGTTGTTTTGCTTCGTTTTCTTTTACATTGGTTGTAGTTATTTGTTTGTTGTTTTGTTTCGTTTTCTTTTACATTGGTTGTAGTATATTGTTGTTTGTTATTTGTTGTGTTTCGTTTCTTACATGTTGTTATTTGTTGTGTTTGTTTCGTTTTCTTTTACATTGGTTGTAGTTATTTGTTTGTTGTTTTGTTTCGTTTTCTTTTACATTGGTTGTATTATTTATTTGTTGTTTTGTTTCGTTTTCTTTTACATTGGTTGTATTTTTTATTTTGTTGTTTGTTTCGTTTTCTTTTACATGTTGGTTTTTAGTTGTATTTTTTGTTGTTTTGTTTCGTTTTCTTTTACATTGGTTGTATTTATTTATTTGTTGTTTTGTTTCGTTTTCTTTTACATTGGTTGTATTATTTGATTTGTTGTTTTGTTTCGTTTTCTTTTACATTGGTTGTATTTATTTATTTGTTGTTTTGTTTCGTTTTCTTTTACATTGGTTGTATTTATTTATTTGTTGTTTTGTTTCGTTTTCTTTTACATTGGTTGTATTATTTGTTTGTTGTTTTGTTCGTTTTCTTTTACATTGGTTGTAGTTATTGTGTTGTTTTGTTTCGTTTTCTTTTACATTGGTTGTATGTTATTTTTTGTTGTTTTGTTTCGTTTTCTTTTACATTGGTTGTATTTATTTATTTGTTGTTTTGTTTTTTTTTTTTTTTATTTATGTTTTTTTTTGTTTTCTTTTACATTGGTTGTATTTATTTATTTGTTGTTTTGTTTCGTTTTCTTTTACATTGGTTGTATTTATTTATTTGTTGTTTTGTTTCGTTTTCTTTTACATTGGTTGTATTATTTATTTGTTGTTTTGTTTCGTTTTCTTTTACATTGGTTGTATTTATTTATTTGTTGTTTTGTTTCGTTTTCTTTTACATTGGTTGTATTTATTTATTTGTTGTTTTGTTTCGTTTTCTTTTACATTGGTTGTATTTATTTATTTGTTGTTTTGTTTCGTTTTCTTTTACATTGGTTGTATTATTTATTTGTTGTTTTGTTTCGTTTTCTTTTACATTGGTTGTATTTATTTATTTGTTGTTTTGTTTCGTTTTCTTTTATATTGGTTGTATTTATTTGTTTGTTGTTTTGTTTCGTTTTCTTTTACATTGGTTGTATTATTTGTTTGTTGTTTTGTTTCGTTTTCTTTTACATTGGTTGTAGTTATTTGTTTGTTGTTTTGTTTCGTTTTCTTTTACATTGGTTGTATTTATTTATTTGTTGTTTTGTTTCGTTTTCTTTTACATTGGTTGTATTTATTTATTTGTTGTTTTGTTTCGTTTTCTTTTACATTGGTTGTATTTATTTATTTGTTGTTTTGTTTCGTTTTCTTTTACATTGGTTGTATTTATTTATTTGTTGTTTTGTTTCGTTTTCTTTTACATTGGTTGTATTTATTTATTTGTTGTTTTGTTTCGTTTTCTTTTACATTGGTTGTATTTATTTATTTGTTGTTTTGTTTCGTTTTCTTTTACATTGGTTGTAGTTATTTGTTTGTTGTTTTGTTTCGTTTTCTTTTACATTGGTTGTATTATTTATTTGTTGTTTTGTTTCGTTTTCTTTTACATTGGTTGTGTATTTATTTATTTGTTGTTTTGTTTCGTTTTCTTTTACATTGGTTGTGTTATTTATTTGTTGTTTTGTTTCGTTTTTTTTACAATTGGTTTGTTTTTGTTGTTGTTGTTGTTTTGTTTTTTTCTTTTACATTGGTTGTATTTATTTATTTGTTGTTTTGTTTCGTTTTCTTTTACATTGGTTGTATTTATTTATTTGTTGTTTTGTTTCGTTTTCTTTTACATTGGTTGTATTATTTATTTGTTGTTTTGTTTCGTTTTCTTTTACATTGGTTGTATTTATTTATTTGTTGTTTTGTTTCGTTTTCTTTTACATTGGTTGTATTATTTTTTTGTTGTTTTGTTTCGTTTTCTTTTACATTGGTTGTATTTATTTATTTGTTGTTTTGTTTCGTTTTCTTTTACATTGGTTGTATTTATTTATTTGTTGTTTTGTTTCGTTTTCTTTTACATTGGTTGTATTTATTTATTTGTTGTTTTGTTTTGTTTTCTTTTACATTGGTTGTAGTTATTTGTTTGTTGTTTTGTTTCGTTTTCTTTTACATTGGTTGTATTTATTTATTTGTTGTTTTGTTTCGTTTTCTTTTACATTGGTTGTATTTATTTATTTGTTGTTTTGTTTCGTTTTCTTTTACATTGGTTGTATTTATTTATTTGTTGTTTTGTTTCGTTTTCTTTTACATTGGTTGTATTTATTTATTTGTTGTTTTGTTTCGTTTTCTTTTACATTGGTTGTATTTATTTATTTGTTGTTTTGTTTCGTTTTCTTTTACATTGGTTGTAGTTATTTGTTTGTTGTTTTGTTTCGTTTTCTTTTACATTGGTTGTAGTTATTTGTTTGTTGTTTTGTTTCGTTTTCTTTTACATTGGTTGTATTTATTTATTTGTTGTTTTGTTTCGTTTTCTTTTACATTGGTTGTATTTATTTATTTGTTGTTTTGTTTCGTTTTCTTTTACATTGGTTGTATTTATTTATTTGTTGTTTTGTTTCGTTTTCTTTTACATTGGTTGTATTTATTTATTTGTTGTTTTGTTTCGTTTTCTTTTACATTGGTTGTATTTATTTATTTGTTGTTTTGTTTCGTTTTCTTTTACATTGGTTGTATTTATTTATTTGTTGTTTTGTTTCGTTTTCTTTTACATTGGTTGTATTTATTTATTTGTTGTTTTGTTTCGTTTTCTTTTACATTGGTTGTAGTTATTTATTTGTTGTTTTGTTTCGTTTTCTTTTACATTGGTTGTATTTATTTATTTGTTGTTTTGTTTCGTTTTCTTTTACATTGGTTGTATTTATTTATTTGTTGTTTTGTTTCGTTTTCTTTTACATTGGTTGTATTTATTTATTTGTTGTTTTGTTTCGTTTTCTTTTACATTGGTTGTATTTATTTATTTGTTGTTTTGTTTCGTTTTCTTTTACATTGGTTGTATTTATTTATTTGTTGTTTTGTTTCGTTTTCTTTTACATTGGTTGTAGTTATTTGTTTGTTGTTTTGTTTCGTTTTCTTTTACATTGGTTGTAGTTATTTGTTTGTTGTTTTGTTTCGTTTTCTTTTACATTGGTTGTATTTATTTATTTGTTGTTTTGTTTCGTTTTCTTTTACATTGGTTGTAGTTATTTATTTGTTGTTTGTTACTGTTGTTTTGTTTCGTTTTTTTTTTGATTGTTTGTTTTGTCTTGTTTTGATTTCTATTGATTTTTTTTTGGGGGGGGGGGGGGTTAAAAAATAATTTAAAAATTGAGCTTTATATGGCGCAATATCCACTAAATGTGCTCAAAAGCGCGTTACAAGGGGTCCCTGGTCAACAGCAACATTTAACATCTAGGACGGGACATTATATTAAATTATAAGTTGTTGATTTTCAAACGGTTATTTTGAGATTTATGGGTTTTTTTTTTTTTTCTTTTAATGAAATAAACTCTAGGTCAATGAGCGTAATGGCTCTAAAAATCAAATTAAGAAATTAAGGAGCAGGCACTGGTGTAAGATAAAGATCTGAAAAAGTGCGTATGAAAGGTGACAAAGGAAGAAAAGAACAAATACAAGACAAGAGAAACCATCCCCAGAAAATCATCACTCGGGTATTAAACGACTACCTACCATTAGCAAGAATGTCTCTGTCAGAAAATAATAATGTAATATCGCCTAACAGGCGTCATGTCTCTTCATTTGACTGTTAAAAATATGAATATTGGGATCCCTTGTAAACAACAAGAAATGAAGTGAGTAGGAAAGTGCCAGAAGACAACAAAGAATAAAAATTTCGGGGCAGCGATAGGGGCTCGAACCCGCGACCTTACTGGTACGGCAACTCCGCCTGATCGGGGAGAGCTTGACTCTACCGTATGAGCTATCCACGATCCACTTGTAAAGCGCTTTGATCTTGTTAACTGGATATTGCGCAACATTACAGCTCAAGTTTAAAAATATCATTTTAAAACAATCCTTTAATCATCTTTGTTGACGACCATTTCTATCATTTTTGTAACACCAGGAACAAAACAAGGCCCAGGACATGACAAGACGTGGCCTGTGGATGTTTGTTTGAACCGAAGCAGAAGACATACGGAAGTTTTTCTCAGGGCAAAAGAGAAGAACGTTGCAAATTAGATCTATCTAGAAAACTGAAAACTGTAAGAAGCTTGTTTGTTTTTGGGTTTTTAAAAAAAAAGTTATTTCTATCAGTATCTATTCTCTTTATTTATTTGTTGAGCACTTTATATAGGTGTTTGTTTGTTTGTCTCTCTCTCTCTCTCTCTCTCTCTCTCTCTCTCTCTCTCTCTCTCTCTCTCTCTCTCTCTCTCTCTCACACACACACACACATACACTCTCTCTCACTCTCTCTCTTTCTTTCTCTCTCTCTGTCTCTCTCTCACTCTCTCTCTCTCTCTTTCTCTCTCTCTCTCTTTCTTTCTCTCTCTCTCTCTCACCCTCTCTTTCTCTCTTTCTCTCTTTCTTTCTCTCTCTCTCTCTCTCTCTCTCTCTCTCTCTCTCTCTCTCTCTCTCTCTCTCTCTCTCTCTCTCTCTCTCTCTCTCTCTGTCTGTGACGTTAACGGTAAAACAAGTCAAGATAGTGAATTAGTTGGGAGTAAACACACGGGCATGTCAATAAAATGTCAATATATATATATATATATATATATATATATATATATATATATATATATAAAAGAGAGGAGAAGGAGAGGAGAGAGTTAGATAGATGAGAGAGAAGGAATGGAGAAATATGGGAGACACAGAGAGAGAGAGAGAGAGAGAGAGAGAGAGAGAGAGAGAGAGAGAGAGAGAGAGAGAGAAGGAGACAAATAAATGGACATATTGGGCATAATATAAGAAGAGACAAAGAAACGGTGCGAGATATGTGGAGAATGTGAGGGGGCGGCGGGGGGGGGGAGATATTGAACACATGTAATCACAGAACTGTCATTAAAGCATTTAAAGAATATGACGATAGGATAAAGAATATTCATAACATCGCCTTACTCTAGAATAAAAGATGTTTTAGAATTTGAGCCAGAATACTCGTCCTTCAATAAATTATATAGACCGAATAAGACTGGAATCTTGTCAAAAACCATCAAACACGTGACTTCATGGATGCCTTCAAGAGAGTTGGCCAAATGTTAAAGTTCTTTCCTTTTTGACAAGAGGAGGAGCGTCATTTTTACTCCACCTAAGGACCAGTTTTCTGGCTAAATTTAAAAAAAGGTTTTTTTTCAGAGGATGACAACAGAGAAATGAGTTTGGATGCATAAAGCATTTTTATGAAGACTGGTTTTCCAAACCTCCTTATCTCCGTTTTTTTCCTAATATGAGATATTGATGATTATCTCCCCTTAAATCTCTAATTTGGTCTATTATTTTATCATATTTAAACTTCAAATTCACACAAATCTAAGGAAATTCTTGCGTCAATTGATGCTTAAAGTTAAATTTACATTTCAATTTAGACTCTATGTCATGTATGGAAAATCTCAAAAAGTAGAAAAATAGACTTAGCGAGTTTTGGAACCCCAGACTTCATATTATGATATTGGAAATTATTCCTTGCGCATCATAGCATTGCAATCACCATTGCCAGGTCGGTACGATCTAACATGCCATAATAATATTCATTGTAAAGCCAAACTATCGTACATTTACAAAACACCCTTTTTTTCCCTTTTGGCCATAAATGAAATGTTCATCGTCAGATGGGACAACGGACTCGTACGTCTACCAGCTGATGAAGCGGAATCGGACAGACATGAACTTGCAAATCGTTTGTCAGACTATGTGGTCTAGTGGTGTGACACTCGCTTTCGGACCGGAAGGTCCTGGGTTCGAGCCTCGATCGGCGCATAGCTGAGTCGACATTAGAAAAGGCTCTTTCCTCACATCATCTCACCATACTCGTGTATAAAATAAGTACCAGGCCGTTAACAGCGTTGTCTCTGCCAAAAAAAAAATGAAATGTAATATCGCCTAACAAGCGTAATGTCTCGTTCTACATGTTACGTGTTTCTGTTGGCCTGGGACTTTTTGTAAAGCGCTTTGAGCATGTTTTGTGGATATAAAAACACAAGCTTAAGTATCAATATGTCTTCAGTGACGTCATCAACCACTAAAGGTCATCATACGACACGTTCAATAATCCGTCATTAATTTCTAATACTTTTCATAATTTATTTCAAAATCAAATTTTTGTTCGGTCCTCAAACTTGAGAATTCTGAACCTGAGCTTTTTTATAACTTGGGCAATTGAATAGCGCAATATCCACTAAACGTGCTCCATGCGATTTAAAAAATGTCTCTAACCAACTCCAAAACTTAACGTGTAAGACGAGACAGAACGCCTGTTAGGGTACATGTGTTTAATGGCTCTTAAGGACTCCTTCAGGAAAGGGTCCCGAATAAATAGACCACAATAAATATTTATAAAAGGGGAAATTATAATATACACCTTTTGTAAGACCAGGAATGTTGTATGGATTAGAGACAACAGCTACAACAAAGAAACAAGATAAAGAAGTTGAGGTGCTGGAAATGAGGATGTTGAGATGGTCACTTGGCTGGACAAGAAAAGATAAAGTGAGAAATGAACGGATTCGAAGGTTGACTTAAGTGACGAATGTATCAATAAAGATGAGAGAAGATAGATTGAAATGGTTCGGACATGTAAAGAGACGAGAGAGGGAGTACGTGGAGAGGAAAGTATTGGATGTACAATTAGCGGGGAAAAGGAAAAAGGGACGCTCAAAGACTAGATGGTTTGACAAGGTAAAGTAGGATATGAAAGAACTGGGCCTGGAGGAAGATGATGCTATGAACCAAGATATATGGAGATGTGGCATTCATTATGGCAACCCTGCAAATTGTGGGATAAGCTGGAAGAATAAATATTGATAAAAGGTGTGCAAAATGCAGATCAGAAAGCAATTTTGAACTTTTGACAAGATCAAACAGACCTAGCTACCCAAATCCCGTTAATTAAAAGGCATAAAACAAATCTGGATCGAATCCTTTCCCTTTGCGACATGAAGCGAGTGCTCTACCAACTGGCCTATCCAGACTTCCACATTATCAACTATCCACTTTACAAACCTCGGCCACTCATCCCCTTCTCCGACACTGTAAAGTGTGTTAGATTTAGGGGACAATTCGCCAGGGCTTAGTTTGAAAACAGAATCGATAGCCGCTTTAATTTGATTTATTTTCTATCTCTCGCTATCGATATTTTATCGATTATTTTTATTCCCTTTTTGTTTCTTTCTGTTTCGCACATGCCAATCATAGTCAATCAGCCGTTGGATTTGTTTGAGCCAATGTTATTGATATTATCTGTTTCCAGACCGATTTCAAATTACTCCTGTCAATTAATTGTGAGTTCAAAGCAACGATAACCAAAAAAAAAAAAAAAACATAAAATTTGTTTTACAGATTTATGATCAAATAAAAGAGTATCGATTTTTTTTTTCTTTTGTTGTTTTTGTTTCAGAATTGTTTTCGATATAATGTGCGAGAAACAAGTGAAGACCTGAAAAAACACCCGCCTGTTTTTTTTAATTTATATTTGTTTTGTTTTTAATGGTTTTACGACTCATGCAACACATTTAAGTCATATCAGCGCCAGCAAAAAGTAAGAAAATGGGATAGTAAAAAGTTCTAGAATTATAATTTAAGTACACCCAAAAATAGGTAGGACAAAGGGGAATTGGTTCAAATAGAAAACAGATGTAGATTCCAAGATAACACTATCAAAGTATTTAGTTTGAGATCACCTAAAAGTCCCATCCAGACACAAGCACAGGTCCCCACTAAGAGGAATACACTCAAATGTTTACCAAGCATATAATATAATATGAAAACAAAACATAATACAGTGCATAACAGAGAGATGATTTACAATTTTAAAAAATATTATCTCCCAAAACTTTAACTATATATTTGACTGTTTCCCTCTCAGCCATGGTATCCGGCCAGAGCCAGGACAAAACCAAGTAATGTCATCCCAAGACAAAGAAGGAGAGCATGTCAGGAACCCCACCCAGAATACACGCCGGTATGAAATAGTGCCAGAGGAAACAGAGAGAAGAATACAAGACAAAAATCCCCCAACAAATACTGCCATATTCGGGGGGGGGGGGGAACATCATTTGAAAATTTGGCCAGAAAACTCGTCCTTCAAATATCGATCGATTTAAACAGCCCTCATCTAGGCAAAAACTCTTGAGAGTTTTTGCAAATAAGTATTTTCATTTTGAATGTAGATTCCAAATCAGTAGGTTGCGATCCTTTTGCTATGTATTTTCTTTTTTAATCCAGTAGATTTTGAACCAATCAAAACACGTGTTTTGTGACAACCAGAAACCTCGCTCGGACAAACATAGCTAGCTGTTAACAAAAAAAAAATAGTTCGCGCTTAGCCTAGAAGCTCACGACGTGGCCATCCGGAAATATAACGGACCAGCACGCAAAACTATCTGTAACTTCGAACGTTTATATAGTCTGGGCCTCTGCGACGGGTTTCCACGTTGTCGTCGTGCAAAGGCTAAGTACTTCGTAAGAAGGAATCCAAGAGTAACCCAAAACCGGTATCCGGACTTTGACATGTACTCGTATGTCTCACTCCCGGATACACACCTCCACCAAAGAGCGTGAAGGTCACGATTGTTATGTAACCAAGAGCTCTCACTTCCCGCTTTTGGTGAAGCCAAGCATCTTCCGTCTTCTACTCGTATTTTCTTCATTGTATCAGTAAGCCGAGCGCGCATGATACACGCGGAGCACACCCACCTCGCTGTCTCGCCTGGCACGCGACAATATCATTGCGGTTAAGAGAAGTGAGAGCTCTTGGTAACTACGTTACCCGACACACTCTTTGATACGACACTACTACTAGTCTGGTTAATACAGTTTAGTGAGAAGTGCTAATAAACGTGGATGGCAAAAAACAATAACTAAAACCAGAGTGACGTCATCTTCGTTCTATTTATAGAGAAGTGTTCTTTGTTGTTGTTTTTCGACCATTAGTGGTATGATTGTTGTTCTCAGTAGATTCACTCAATGAGACCCCAAAAACTTAACTAAGTTTTCTGAGAACGTCCGATTGTTGAGGCATGTGGAATTATATTGAGTATTTTACTTATACGCATACCATCGATGGTAATACCTTGTCGTTTTTTTTTGCCATTGTCAACAGTTGTATTCAATAGTCCAACCAGTGAAATCACTTGTTTCCTTGAGCTCTACTAACAACAACTCACTAGACGCTACACAAACCTAAAAAATGACGTCAAACTGTAAGTCCTAGAGGGTTCTTGTGTAGCCATAGTTATGTTATAGCCTGATACTGAAATCCAAAAGGACTGGCAGTTTGACGTCATTAGTGAGTTGTTAGTAGAGCTCAAGGAAACAAGTTATTTCATTGGTTGAACTATTGAATACAAATCACGATTTGTTTTCTTTCGTGGCAAAAGACTGGCATTTTGACGTCATTTTTTGGTCAGTGTCAGACTATAAGTTAACGATGACTACGATGAGCCCCTCACCCCCCCCCCACCCCCCAAAAAAAATAAAAATAATAATAATAATAATAATAATTAGGTTTTCTGAGATCGTCCGATTGATGAGGCATGTGGAATTATATTGAGTATTTTACTTAAATGCATACCATCGATGTAAATACCGTATCCTTTGCTTATTTTATCACTAACTACCATTGATTACATTCGGGGCCTGGTTTTGTTCCCTCCGACGATGTGTCGATGAGTTGAGATCACTGGGCTCCATGTGTGCGCTTGGCTAAGAAACTCACAACATTGCCATCCGGAAGTATAACGGACCAAGACACAAAACTACGTATAACCTTGGTCGTTTATAGTCTGGTTAATACAGTTTCGTGAGAATTACTCATAAACGCGGATGGCAAAAAAACAAAACAAACAAAACAAAACAAAACAAACAAAACAAAACAAAAAAAACAAACAAAATAAACAAAACAAAACAAACAAAATAAACAAAACAAAACAAAACAACAACAAAAAACAATAACAGAGACCCGAGTGATGTCATCCCCGTGTGGTGTCCGGGGTCCCTCAACTGAGAGGGTCAAGAATAGCCCAACGCCAAGCCAGCGTGTCGTAAAAGGCGACTAATGGTGTGTGATTCCCCCATCTTTGAGTCACCTGGTCCTCCAGGTTGGGGGTTGGCAAAGGGTTAACACCCCTTTCCGTTAAACTCAAACCGTTACAGAAACACAGACAGACAAACTAAATCCTTTTTTTAGCTTGGGCGACCGAAGAGTTTCTGGAATTACAGAATTTATGAAGGACAACAGACAAAGCCGAAAGGACTCTGCTGACCCGATGACGTCTTCGCCAAACAAGCAGCTTCGAATTGCGTCGTGGAACGTTCGCACCATGTATGAAGCAGGAAAAAGCTCTCAAGTTGTGACTGAGATGAGAAGATACAGGCTGCATATACTTCGAGTAAGCGAAACCCACTGGATACAATCCGGACAGAAACACCTCAAGTCTGGGGAGAAGATTTTATATTCAGGGAGAGGGGACGGGATTCATACACAGGGAGTAGGAATAATTCTAAGCAAGTTTGCCCAGAAGTCACTGAGAGGATGGGAACAATGCGGAGAAAGGATCATCATGGCGTCTTTTACAACAAGGAGTAAGAAGATCAGCATGAACATTGTACAGATCTATGCCCCAACAAATGATGCAACAGATGAGGACAAAGATACATTTTATGGTCTGCTACAACAAGTCATTGACAAGTTGCCAAGGAAAGACATCAACATATTGATGGGAGATGCTAATGCAAAAGTGGGACAGGATAACGTAGGCTATGAAGGTATCATGGGACGTCATGGCATGGGAGAAATGAATGATAATGGAGAGAGATTTGCAAATTTCTGTGCATTCAACAGCTTGGTGATTGGAGGATCAGTGTTCCCCCATAAGAGGATCCACAAAGCAACTTGGGTCTCACCAGATGGTGTGACAGAGAATCAGATTGATCATTTTTGTATCTCTCGTAGATTCAGACGTTCATTGGAAGATGTGACAGTACGGAGAGGGGCAGATGTTGGATCAGACCACCACCTGCTATTGGCAAAGCTTAAGCTCCGACTCAGAAAACACGGGGCCAGATCACATACAAGAAGAAAATTCGAGGTGAATGCACTTGATGGGGAAAAGAATGAGGAATTCAAACTACAATTGAGTAATAGATTCCAACCTCTTACTGAGCTCGAGGAGGACATAGATGTAGAGTCACATTGGGCAAAGATCAAGGAAGTCTACATAACAACTTGCCACGAGGTATTGGGGGTAAAGAAATCGGAACATAAAGAATGGATAAGTCCAACCACCTTGGACCTTATTGAAAAGATGAGAACAAGGAAGGAACAAGTGAATGCAAGCCGAACAAGGGCTTCAAGACTGGATGCACAAGAGCAGTATCGAGCCATAGCTAAGGAAGTCAAAAGATCTGTGAAGAAAGACAAGGAAGCATTCATGAACAGACTTGCAGAGAAAGCAGAAGCAGCAGCGACTGGAGGACACATGAGGATCCTTTATCAAACTACCAAGACACTTGCTGGAAAATATGGGAAACCAGAGGTACCTGTCAAAGACAAAGATGGGAAAACTATTTTTGGAAAAGAGGCTCAATCTGAACGATGGAGGGAACATTTCAACTGCCTTCTGAACAGACCACCACCAGACAACCAGCCAGAAATTTTGCCTGCAAGGAATGAGCTACCAATTAGCTGTGATCCACCATCGATAGCAGAGATTGTGGGTGCCATTAACAAGATGAAAAGGGGGAAAGCTGCTGGACCAGACCAGATTCCATCGGAGGCTCTAAAAGTTGATGCGAAAAGAAATGCTGAGGCCCTGCACCCACTATTTGAGAGAATCTGGAATGACGGGATATTCCCAAAGGATTGGAAGGAAGGACATCTTATCAAGCTTCCAAAGAAAGGGGACCTCAGTAATTGTAATAATTATCGAGGCATCACTCTTCTTTCTATCCCAGGAAAGGTTTTCAACCGTATTATTTTAGAGAGAATTAAGAATGCAACAGATGCTAAACTGCGGGACGAACAGGCAGGTTTTCGGAAAAACCGTTCAACCACCGACCAGATTGCCTCTCTGCGAGTCATAGTAGAACAGTCTATAGAATGGAACTCTCCTCTTATTGTCAACTTTCTGGATTACGAGAAGGCTTTCGACAGTATTGACAGAGCAACATTGTGGAAAATTCTGGCACATTATGGACTCCCTGAAAAGATAGTAAACCTCATTAAGGAAATGTATGAAGGATCAAGTTGCAGGGTTGTACATGAAGATCAGCTTACTGACAGCTTTGAAATTAAGACTGGTGTCAAGCAGGGATGCTTGCTCTCACCATTCCTGTTCATCCTTGCCATTGATTGGCTAATGAAGGAAACCTCCAAAGGGAGAAGAAATGGGATACAGTGGACCCCCTGGACACAGTTGGATGATCTGGATTTTGCAGATGATCTGGCTCTTCTGTCCCACACCCAGGACCAGATGCAAGCAAAAACCACAATTATAAACAGCCTCTCGGAATCAATTGGTCTAAGAATTCACCCTGCAAAGTCAAAGGTCTTGAGGATAGGTACGCGTCAAAGGGAGCAGATCAAAGTAAAAGATCAGGAACTCGAAGATATAGACACTTTCTGCTATCTCGGAAGTATAATTGACAAGGATGGAGGCACGGAAGCAGAGGTGAAAGCACGAATAGGAAAGGCACAGGCTGCATTCACATCTTTGAACAGAGTTTGGAGAACTAAAGATATCTCCCTTCAACTAAAGCTAAGACTTTTCAACTCAAACGTGAAGTCTGTCCTACTGTATGGATGTGAAACTTGGAACGCATCACAGGCATGTATAAGGAGGGTACAGATTTTCGTAAACAGGTGCATGCGTAAGCTACTCAGAATAAAATGGATGGATAGAATAAAAAATGAAGAAGT
>NC_088371.1:40373357-40383357 GCF_034508935.2 Berghia stephanieae | reverse complement strand
AAATTGTTGGGTGTATCGTAACAAATGTGACGATTTTCCTATAGATAGTATGCGCTTGGCTAAGAAGCTCATAACATTGCCATCCGGAAGTATAACGGACCAACACACAAAAACTGTGTGTATCCATAAACGTTTATAGTCAGGTTAATACAGTTCAGTAAGCATTACTCATAAACGCGGATGGCAAAAAACAATAACAAATGCTTGAGTGACGTCATCTTCATTATATCTATCGGTGGTAAGGAGAGGGTTAAAATATTTATTTATTTATCTATTTGAAATGAGTAAAGCAATGATGAATGATGTTTATTGACGACCAGTATTTTAGGCACATTCACAGACCAGAAGATTAGTTGTACTAGATACGCATCCAGTCTTCTGCTTTTTTCATAAAATATTTTGTGATGCACAAAAACAAATCGGATTACGAAAAATGTTCTATGTATCGTAACAAATGTGACCATTTTCTTGTCTAGCTGGTAGGGCGCGGGGGGGGGGGAGGGGTTATGGCGTACAATACTAGTTGGGTCATGTAGAAATGTGCAATATAGATAGTATGCGCTTGGCTAAGAAGCTCACAACATTGTCATCCGGAAGTATAACGGACCAAGACACAAAACTTTGTGTAACCTTGAATGTTTTTAGTCAGGTTAATACAGTTTAGTGAGAATTACTCATAAACGCGGATGGCAAAAAACAATAACAAAGACCTGAGTGACGTCAACTTCGAACTATCTATAACAATATCATCTCAGAAATGCAAAACATTGCAATTGAAATATAATACAAACCTTTCAAATAGGCTTCAACTATTATGACATCACTTCCCTCGTAATGACACATAGTAACTTAGTTACTGGTTCTAAACTATCGGAACAATGGCGGGCGCCCTTATGAATTAATATTCCTCCGACGAGCATAAAAGTGTATCCAGAGAAGAAAACATTATAAATCTGATCATGTTTTGACTTTTATACATTCTGATCATGTTTTGACTTTTATACAATCTGATCATGTTTTGACTTTTTTACATTCTGATCATGTTTTGACTTTTATACATTCTGATCATGTTTTGACTTTTATACATTCTGATCATGTTTTGACTTTGATACATTCTGATCACATGACATGTGAAAAAGTTCAAGCCAACAAGAAGAATATAAAAGTAACGATTTTCTTTGTTTAGAACCAAGCTGCTGGTTGCTGGGCATACGGACGTGACGTCAGACTATTGAATCCAATTTGGAACACATTTCCAAGCACAGATCAAACCAAACTCCATGACGCTTACATCCGTGTATCATAGGACGCCAGTGTGATACGTCACATTGGTATTGTATGTAAATTAGCGTGTTGAATATGTAAATAAACATGAGATTTCGTTTTGATTTCAGTGCATCGTAATGTGACACTTGTGACCTCAAATTGGAATGTAAAATATAAATATCGGCTCAAATCGGAATGTGTGAAACATTTTTATAAGTAATTCTCACTATATATACTGTATGGAAAGACTTCCGTAGTTTCACAGCACGCCTAACGAGTTAAAGAGGGGATTTTTCTTCTTCTTCTTCTTCTTCTTCTTCTTCTTCTTCTTCTTCCTTTGATTGCCCACAATCGATTGGTTGATTATTATGGCAAATATGAAACTGCTTTCTAATCTCTCTGTATTCCTTGTTTATAATCGTTAGTCTAAAATCAATTTCCAGGGACATTCAGGGGTCGTCAACGTTGGTCAGTGGTGGTTTGTGTAATGTCTAAGTATTTGCATAGCAACTTGACACAAAAGCATCAATTGTAGTGGCTTCGGTCACTTTAGCGTCAAGCTGGTTCCAGTCCCTGACCGTACGCGGCAAGAAGGAAAAACCACGGTATTGTGTTCTGCGTGTTATGAGGCTGTATTGGTTGTTGTTACCTCTTCTCTGTCTCAAAGGTGCTGGTATTAGTTTTTTCTTGATGACTGGGCATTCAGCGAGGTGGTGCTTGATCTTCTTATTATTATTATGGGCAGGGGGGGGGGGGAAACCCCTTCAGCCCTACATCCTAACTGAAGATACTATAACCTGATGAAACATAATGTTTACCATCACTGGCAATATCGGAAGGCCTCTTGATTTCCCCTACTTTCCGATTAAAAATTGATGAAAACTTACCAAGAAATCCGCTTCGTCACTCTCAATTTTTATCATTTTAGAGGCTTGAAAAGTAAGATGGAATCATCAAGGAAAAACTGACAGTTTTGTTGAGGGTTTTTTTTGCATTTAACAACTCCTGAATTATAAAAATTAACCATGAATCCAAAACACTTTATTTGTTCGATCTAATTTTTGGATGTCGCATATTGGCATTCTCAAATTTCATCAGAAACACACGAAAAACACACACACGTTACACACTAGTCACTAGCAGACGTCACAAACTGTCGCTGTGCTAAATACTAAATGCTAAAACAAAAACACGCATTAGCCTACCTATCTCGACATGAGCAGACAGATGGTCAAAGTCCCCCGTGGCCAAATTTGACTTTAAAAGCAGTAAAAAGAACCTAATATGGACGAACAAAAATAACACTCAGATCCACCGAAAAACTCATCAACTTTGATAACCAACAAACAAAAAATAATAATAATCCGCTATATTAAGACAACATGTAATTGTTTGTATCTGATTTTATTTTTATAGAAAAGAAATGTTTAACTAACAATTAATTGAAATCCGATTTTCTGTGTGGTCAATTTTAGCCATACATGTGGACACCTGGCATCCCTGAACAGACGTTTGACACAGACAATCAAATGTCTGCACTTTGCACAGGCACTGTCTGCGCTCAGGCGCTGACGAACAATGACTAAAGGCAAAGGGTACCTATTTCACTTTTACGAAACTCAACCCGCCGGAACTCGACAAAAACCGACATTTAATGGGAAGTAGGCAGCATTGGGGAGTGAACCTGGGACTCAGGGAAGTGCACACCATTGGGGAGTGAACCTGGGACTGGGTTTCAGCGGGTTTCATAAATAAAGAAACACCGATGACAAATAAATTTCTCTTTTCGGTAGGAAAAAAATGTTACAACAAATTTCAATGGATTAGAATTACTCTAAACATTTTGAAAACTGTGGTTTTGTGGTATAACACTCGCTTTTCGAATCGGAGGGTTCGAGGTTCAAGCATCTCTTGGCGCATAGTTAAGTCACTGTTAAAGACTCTTTAATCACATTCTCTCTCCGTACTCCGGTGTAAATCGAGTACCTGGCCGCTAACAGCGTTGTGTCTGTCGGAGAAAAAAAATTCTATTATCGCCTAACAGGCGTCATGTCTAGTTCTTTTGATGTTACGTGTTAATGTTGGTCAGGGACCCATTGTAAAGCGCTTTGAGTACGTTTAGTGGATATTGCGCTATATAAAAGCTCAATTATTATAATAATATGATAATGTCTGTTGCGCTTTCTTTACGCAGCTTGACGTCAAAATAAATGAATGATTTTAAACATATAGACTGGAGATAAAGCTAACACATGTGTGTGAGTGTGTGGGGGTGGGGGTGGAGGTGTGTGTGTTTGTGTGTGTGTGTGTGTGTGTGTTGTGTGTGTGCCCTGACTGGAGACAATTTAATGGATAGTATGCGTTTGGCTAAGAAGCTCACAACATTGTCATTGGGAATATAACGAACCAACACACAAAACTATGTGTAGCCATGAACGTGAAAGTTTATAGGCTGCTAAATACAGTTTGGTGATAATTTCTCATAAGCGCGGTTGGCAAAAAACAATAACAAAGACCTGAGTGACGTCAACTTCGAACCATCTATAAGACGTCACGGTCTCACGTTTAAACAATATCAGGATTGAGAAAGAGAGAGAGAGAGAGAGAGAGAGAGAGATAGACAACAAGAGAGAGATAGATAGATAGATAGATAGATAGATAGAGAGAGACAGAGAGAGAGAGAGAGAGAGATAGACAAATAGAGAGAGAGATAGATAGATAGATAGATAGATAGATAGATAGATAGAGAGAGAGATAAATAGAGAGAGATAAATAGAGAGAGATAGATAGATAGATAGAGAGAGAGAGATAAATAGAGAGAGAGATAGATAGATAGATAGATAGAGAGAGAGAGATAGATAGATAAATAGAGAGAGATAGATAGATAGATAGATAGAGAAAGAGAGAGAGAGAGAGAGAGAGAGAGAGAGGGGGGGGTTATTTCTCAAACGGAATACTATTTTATTTTATTCTCCGTTTGAGAAATAGCATCTCTCTCTCTCTCTCTCTCTCTCTCTCTCTCTCTCTCTCTCTCTCTCTCTCTCTTTCTCTCTCTCTCTATTTATCTATCTCCCTCTATCCCTCTCTCTCTCTCTCTCTCTCTCTCTCTCTCTCTCAAGTCTTTGGCCACAGAAGATTACAAATCGTGAGTTGTATTCAATAGTTCAACCAATGAAATAACTTGTTTCCTTGAGCTCTAATAACGACAACTCACTCGATGCTACACAAACCTGAAATATGACGTCAAACTGCCAGTCCTCGACGGTTGTAGTGCTCGAGGGGTTCTTGTACCAGGCTAGAGATAGAATGCGCTTGGCCAAGGAGTTCACAACATTGCCATCGGACCAACACACAAACTCTGTGTAACCATGAACTTTTATAGTCTGGTTAATACAGTTTAGTGAGAACAACTCACAAACGCGGATGGCAAAAACAATAACAAAGGCCTGAGTGACGTCATCTTCGAACTATCTATAAGTTAACGATGGCTTCGGTTCTAGTGTCAGGTGATAATTTAACTATGGCTACGGTCAGTGACTCGAGATTTATGACTATGATCAGGGATGAATTAAATATGCAATGTACCTTTTGTAGGACCGGTCATTGCAGGGAAACACGAAACCAGGTCATTTATATGAATTGGTAATTCAGTAATCAGAAGTCTTGTAATCAGCATTCTATTGGTTATTTCGTTTTCTGGACGTTTCTTTTTTTTAATTTTTATTTCTTTTTGTTTTGTTTTGGGTGGGGTGGGGGGGGGGGCGCTCATTTGTGTTGTCATCATCATCATCATCGTCATCATCGTCACCATCATTAACATCATCATCATCATCATTATTATTTTTATTATTATTATTGATTTCCATCTAACACCCCAGAACCTTTGTTTATGAAACAGGTGGTTTACTTCGAAAAATTTTTGCTTTGTAATGACTGCTGAAAAATGAACATATCTGGTCTTGCTCTGATGTCGTTGAGGTCATTGTGTTCCTGACCAGTGTCATGTTGACATTTTCATCTAATCTCACCTATTGTCCTGTGCTTTAAACTTTAAACTAAGCTTTTATATAGCGCAATATCCACTCATCATCATCACCATCATCATCATCATCATCATCATCAAGTGCCAGGCCTGTTGCAGACATCGGCGATCATGTCCCTCCAACCATATCTGTCCTCAGATCTTCTCAATAGCTCGATTCCTCTTCTTCTTCTTCTTCGTCATGTGGAAACCTCCAATATTGTTGAGGATCACTCCACAGTTTGTAGTGTTTTACATTTTAAACTTGCTAAAACTCTGCACATAATACTAATAAAAAAAAAAATAAAACAAAACAAACAAAAAAACACATAGATTAAAAAGTCACGTTGTGAACTCTAGTAATCGCGTGAAGGCATGTTGGCAACCGTTTTCAGCCACTTCAGCTGGGAGGCTATTCCATAGTCGGGCAGTGGAAGGGAAAAACGAATACATGTGGGCGTCTGTTTTTGATGTTGGGATGGTTACTCTTGCTGTGTGTCCCCTCGTATTTCTTGTGCCGATATCTTTGATGTCGTTTGGAAGTTTAAGGCACGAATTTTTGTAGTAGATCTTGTGGAACAATTTAAGTTTATCTATCTTTCTTCTCTTTTCCAGAGGTTCAAGGCCAATCCGTTGTGATATTTCAGACGCACCTGAGAAAGGATCGAATGTGTTTGTGATGCGTCTTGCTGTTTTTCTTTGGATGTTTTCTAAGGTGTCGATGTTTTTCTTTGTATATGGGTCCCAAATTGAGCTGCCATACTCCAAAATTGGTCTAACAATAGTTTTAAAAGCAAGGGTCTGAGTTGTGATTGGGCATCTTTTTAAATTGCGGGTGATGTAAGCGCTTGTTTGATTTGCCTTTGAAGCCAGATGGCAAATGTGGTCATTCCATTTGAGGTTTTTAGCAAACTCAATGCCAAGGTATTATGCTGTCTTTACATGTTCCAGGTTTTGACCATGAAGTTGGTATTCAAATGTAATAGGTGCTTTCTTATTTGTGATGGTTAGAACATTGCACTTTGATACGTTAAATTCCATTTGATTTATTGTTTCCCATTCTTGTAATTTAGCTAGATCGTCATTTAGTGTTTTGCAGTCGTCTGTTGTTCTTAGCTGATTATATATTGCTGTGTCGTCAGCAAAGAGGCGCACTTTTGATCTTATACCTCGTGGAAGATCATTTATGTACACTAGAAATAGGACGGGCCCAAGGACTGAGCCCTGAGGTACGCCCGATGTCACCATCCCGATAGTGGAAGTCTCGCCGTCGACAAGAACTTGTAGGGTGCGATTGTCCAGAAAAGTTGCAATCCATTGTAAGGTTTTGTTCCTGATACCAACGTCATACAATTTCTGGATTAACCGATGGTGAGGAACCTTGTCGAAGGCCTTGGCAAAGTCCAGTAGTACTAGATCAATTTGACCACCTTTATCAATAGCAGCTGACAGATCATGTGTTAATGATAGAAGTTGAGTTTGACATGAGTGGTGCTTCCTAAATCCGTGCTGTTCATCACAAAAAATACTGTTAGTGTCGAGATATTCAGTTATTGAGGATCTCACTATATGCTCCAACAGTTTGCGGCAAATGCAAGTTAATGAAATTGGACGGTAGTTTTGAGCCCTGCTTCTATCACCTTTCTTGTAGATGGGTTGGACAAGAGCGTGCTTCCAAACAATTGGTATGTCTCCCGTTTCAAGAGAGAGTTTGAACAAATGTGTGAGGGCAGGTGCAAATTCGTTACTCAATATCTTTAAGAGACGGGATGGTATTTTGTCTGGGCCACATGCTTTCTTTGGATCTAGAGTGGCGAGGAGTTTGGAAACGCCCTCTACTGTCACATTGATTTCGGCCATAGTGTTGGAATCGTTTTCCTCGCCTTGTAGTTGTTGAGTGGTAATTTTGGTATGAGCTTTTGAAGCAAAAACAGAGCAGAATTGGTTATTAAGTATGTCTGCTTTTTCCTTTGCATCAGAGTATAATACACGATCATGCTCAAGGGGCGCTTTACCAACCGAATCGCACCTCCTACTTTTTATAAATTTCCTGAGCTTTTTGTTTGAGTCTTCACTGACAAGTTCCTTAACATGATTATGATAGGCCTTTCTACTCTCTTTTTGTGTTTCTTTTTTCAGTCGGGCGTAATTGTACCAGTCTTTCTTACTGTTGGACTTTCTCGCTCTGCTCCATGCCTTTTGTTTCCGTCTAGATAATCGTTTGACGGTGGTGTTTATCCATGGTTGGTGAAATTTCCTTGAGCTTTTCTTCGTTGGTACATGTTTGGTCATCATTTTGTTTATGTGGTCGTTGATGGCAGTCCAAACATCCTCAGTGCTTTCTAGATGTTGATTAATTATGTTTTCACTAAAAAGACGTGTTTCTGTCCGCATTTCGGCGATATTTGCCTTTTTCCAAATAGTAATAGGGTGTGATTTTTTGTGATTTTGTTTGCTTTGATAGTGCTTTCCGTGATGAGGATGTCATGGTCACTAATGCCTGGAATGGTTGTACACTTGACAATTAAATTTGGTCGAGTTGTGATAAATAAGTCGAGGATATTTGTACCCCTTGTTGGATTTTTGTTTATTTGACTCAGGCCAAAATCTTGCAATTTGTTAATAAATGCTTGGTTTATAAATGAAGGATATTGGTAACTGATTATTTTTTCTTGTTCCCAATTGATATCAGGTAGGTTCAGGTCTCCGCTTAACCAGAGTACATTTTTCGGGTCTAGGCTATCAATACAGCGTTCCTGTTCCTCCTCCTCCACCAATCCATCTGTTCAGATTGTCAATGTAATCTATCCTCTGTCTCCCTCTTCTTTTCTTCCCAGCAACTAAACTAAACGTGCTCAAAGCACTTTACAAGGGGTCCCTCGCTAACAACAAAACTTAACATATAGGACGAGACATGACGCCTGTTAGGCGATATTACAATTTTTTTTTCTGGCAGATACAACGCTGTTAACGACCAGGTACTCATTTTACACCCTGAGGACGGTGAGAGAATGAGATTAAGAACCTTTTCCAAGGACTCAACTATGCACGAGCGAGGCTCGAACCCAGGACCTTCCGATCCGAAAGCGAGTGTCATACCACAAGACGACATGGTCCTTTGTGCCTTAATGTACAAAACATTTCTTCACTTGTCCAGTTCCAAGCAAATTCTATCGTTGACTTCGGAGCCTCCGTATTGTCATAGAAGTCAATCCCAGATCATTGAATGGCTGCTATGTATAGATAGTATGCGCTTCGCTAAGAAGTTCACAGCATTGCCATCCGGAAGTATAACGGACCACCACACAAACTATGTGTAACTTTGAACGTTTATATATAGTCTGGTTAGTGAAAAATACTCATAAACACGGATGGTAAAAAAACAATAACAAAGACCTGAGTGACGTCAACTTCGAATGCGCTTGGCCAAGGAGTTCACAACATTGCCATCCGGAAGTATAACGGACCAACACACAAACTCTGTGTAACCATGAACTTTTATACTCTGGTTATTACAGTTTAGTGAGAACAACTCACAAACGCGGATGGCAAAAACAATAACAAAGGCCTGAGTGACGTCATCTGCATACTATCTATATAACCAACGTTTCTTTTCTCATTCTGTGAATGAGTCGTCTTGCACTGAAATGGGCATGGCCTATATGACCTTTCCATGTGCTCAAGGTCATTGGTCACATTGCAAAGTGTGCTCAAAATGACTCACATAGTGAAAAGTGTTCACAGTTTGAGAAATATCTAAGGTCACAATAGATAGTATGCGCCTGGCTAAGAAGCTCACAACATTGCCATCCGGAAGTATAAGGGACCAACACATAAAACTATGTGTATCCTTGAACGTTTATAGTCTGGATAATACCGTTAAGTGAGAATTATTCACAAACGCGGATGGCAAAAAACAATAACAAAGACCAGAGTGACGTCAACTTCATTCTATCTATAGGTCATTTTGCTCAGCATGACTGATGGGCATGTTTACAACTTTAATAAACAAAGCAGCGTGTTTACATTTATTGAGAAATATCCAATCGTTGTACAGCAATAAATCACGTGATCGATGACTAGGCTGGATGAAAACATGAATATAGATCGCCCCCATTAATTTCCAGATAAATGTCGATGTGTTCCTTAACATTTTATAAACAAATTTATTCCGTCGGTGATATGCGACCATTAACCTTCTCCTTACCAGCCATTTTCAAAATGTGACCCCTCGTTTCAAAACGGTATTAAGTCGCTATGATTAAGATGCTGAAAATGAAATTTGTAGCCAGAAATATCAGACTTGCGTTGAGTTTATATGCTTTATAGAGGAGAAGGAATATCATATTTTAATGTGCTAAATACCAACGTTTCATATTTTTGACCAGTTTAACTATAATTTGATTTTTTAGTATATCTGGTCCATCCCGACATAATACCGTTTTGAGACGATGGGTCACAAATGTTCCCCAAAACTACACACCCACCCAACACAAAATTAGGCATTTCTTACTCAAACAGAAAAGCAACAAGAACATTCTATACATAATATTATATGAACTCTATTACAGAATGTCAAGTTTTTATAGCTATAGCAGAAAGAAATGAAAACTGGATGAGAAAAGTGACGGTTGCATCGTGACGAATGTGACGATTTCCAATAGATAGTATGCGCTTGGCTAAGAAGCTCATAACATTGCCATCCGGAAGTAT
>NC_088371.1:40333357-40360857 GCF_034508935.2 Berghia stephanieae | reverse complement strand
GTTGGTAACAATTAACCAGAAAGGCCGTTTGTTTCCTGTCGTTTTTTGTTGTTGTTGTTGCTGTTGTTGCAGTTCTTGTTGTTTTCTATGTTTCCTCGAGTCCTATGACGACAGTAATTTGATTTCCGGTCCCCGAGTGGCTTCCACTTGTCCACAGCTGAGACATTTGGAATTGATTCCTGATGAACTCGGAACTTCCGTCCGCCTGACTCACACGTCTCGCACAATCACGGGGTCCGCGTGGGTCAGCGAGATTTTCATGAGATGTCGGATTTTTATAAACAAAAAAAAGTGTTATAATTTCTTTTCAATTTCATTAGGACTCCCAATAGCTCAGTTGATAGATCACACTGGATTTACACGTAAAGGCAGTCATCAAGCAAGAGAAATTCGGCCCATGGAGCCGGAGTTTATCCCGGTATCCATAGCGTGAAACGGGTGATAGCAATTGTTTGCTATCTTTTGGATAGCAGGCTAGTCTATTGCAAAGTACTTTCCGCCAGATTTAGAGACCCAACTACCCAATCACTGCTGGGTGGGTGGACAGGGAGGTAAGAAAAAAGATTTCGACCACACCCGGGATCGATCTCGGTCCCTTTGATTGTGAAGCGAGTGCTCTAACAACTGAGCTATCGCCCCCCCCCCCCCCCGCCCCGATTTAAAAAAGAAGTGTTTTAATTTCTCTTCATTTCATTAGGGGCCCCGTTAACTCAGTCGATAGAACACACGCTTCACACGTACAGGGACCGAGATTAATTTTGATATTTTTTTGTTGTTTTTAATTATTTTTTATTTTAAAAAGGGGGTAGCGTGGCTCAGCGGTACGGTCTTTGCTTCGTACCCGAAAGGGTTCCGAGTTCGATCACCCGCCGCTGCGTTGTGTGGTCTTGAGCAAGTCACCTCGTCCTAGCTCAATTCGCGGCGCTGCAATGCGGCTGACGCCTGGGTTATTCCAGTTTTCCCTTGGATTAGACCATAGAGTCAAATTCCCCCAATGGGATGAAGAAAGGGAATATTTCTTTTGATTTTAATTTCCGATGCAGTCGAGATGGGTTTTTTGGGGTTTTTTTTTTTCTGACCGCCCCTCTCCCCTTCCCCCACCCTCCACATGTCCGCCCGGCGGTGATTGGGTAGCTGGGTTTGTTAGACTTGGCCGTAAATACTTTGCGATAGACGAATATCCTATCCAAAAGGTAGCGAGCAATTATTGCTATAGACGGAACGAAGTAGACGTCAATCGGGTCTTCGTTATTGCTTTTTGTCATCCATGTTTATGAGTAATTCTCACTAAACTGTATTGACCAGACTATAAACGTTCAAGGTTGAGTCCTTGGAAAAGGCTCTTTACTCTCACTCTCTCACCGTACTCAGTTGTAAAATGGGTACCTGTATATACATATATATATATATATAGATATATAGGTATACACGAACACACACACACACACACACACACATATATATATATATATATATATATGTATATATATATATATATATATATATATATATATATATATATATATATATATATATATATATATATATATATAAACATACTCAAGTTTAATTTTCTTTTAAAAAAAATATTTATATGGTATAACTTTTCACTTTTTGACAGTATGAAAGTCTGAATAAATCGGCGAAGGAAATGTCTCACGAGGCAAGAGGTTGCCATGGTTACATAATTACAATCCTGTCATCGTGGGGTTTCTATCTCGACTATTTTCTCTTTAGTACAGTCTATATAATACGACTTGACGGGGGGGGGGGGGGGGGGGGGGGATGGAACGGGGTGGTGTACATGGTATCGTTACAACAACGTGGGAGGACGGGTACAAATCTGTAAAAATCGAGCTTTTATAGGGAATGAGATTAGCGGAAGAGTAGCGTCCCTTGATTGGACGTCACCGGTGGAAAGTTATTAGAGAGAGAACGTCATGTTGGTTGTGCACATGCGTCTCTAGTACTCGCTTCCGGCGACACTTCACCGAAAGCGAGGACGAGAGAGACACATGCGCAAAACCATGTTGACGTTTTCTCTGTAAAGTGACGTCCAATGAAGGGACGCTACTCTTCCGCTAATCTCATTCCCTATATAGCGCAATATGCACTAAATGTGCTCAAATCGCTTTACGAGGGGTCCCTGGCCAACAGCAACATTTAACAAATAGGACGGGACATGACGCCAGTTAGGCGATACTATAATTTTTTCTGACAGAGACAACGCTGTTAACGGCCAGGCACTCAATTTACACCTGAGTACGGTGAGAGAATGTGAGTAAAGAGCCGTTTCCAAGGACTTATCTATGCGGCGAGCGCAAGACTCGAACCGAGGACCTTCCGGTCTGAAAGCGATTGTCATACCACTAAACTACATAGCCGCCCAAACGTGTGGGGACGTGTAAAGACGGACGTCCATTGCAGCTATTGTGGTCTTGTGGTTGATGGTTTAAACCCTCTCCATACCAACCAAATGAAAATCGTCCCAATCGTTACGATCCAACCAGCACTTTTATCATTTCTTTTGTAAATCACACAATTTAAAGACAAATGTTTTATTACAGCTATAAAAACGTGACACTGTGTTGTAGAGTTCATTTTGCTGATCAATATTATGCATAGAATGTATTTGTTGCTTTTCTGTTAGAGTAAGAAAAAATATTTTTGTGTTGGGTGGGCGTGAAATTTTGGGGTAAATTCTGAAAATGGCTGGTAAGGAAAGGTTTAATATACGTTTCTGTCATTTCTTTGTATTTATTAAACGAGTTATTTTTATCGTGCCCAATAACACAACGAGCTTACGAGTATCTGTCGTTGCACGATAATAATATAACGAGCGCACCAAAAGATTATTTATAATTACCAATCAGATTGTCTTTTACACCTAATTTCACACCAATGAAATGTGCGCAAATATTCAGCAATCGTTGAATAAAATTGTTATTCAGCGCGTTCAAAGCATTATTCAACGATTACGTATTTACTAAGACACGATAGGGTTTTCCAATGAGAGGCCTGGATTAATATTCTTTACTCTTTATTTCATTTTGATTACTTTACGCTCATCTGGCACAAGGTAAGAAGGAACCCCCCTCCTACCCCCCCCCCCCCCCTCCTATCCACAAAAAAAATTCCCAACAAAACAAAGTAGAACATTTATAGAGAGCAATATGACCTAAGCATGTTCAACGCGCTTTACAAGGAGTACCTGGCCATACAGCAACATTTAACATTTAATACGGGACGACATGACGCCTGTTAGGCTAGAACTTTTTCACATGTCACGTGATTAGAATGTATGCAAGTCAAAACATGATCAGATTTATAATGGTTTTTTCCTCCGGATACACTTTTATGCTCGTCGGAGAAGTATTTCATAAGGGCATCGGCCATTGTTCCGATAGTTTAGAACCAGTTACTAAGTTAATCTGCGTCATTACGAAGGACGTGACGTCACGGCTGTCGAACCCAATTTACAGCCCCAGGCGCACAGCTATCCTAATTTTTTTTTAATCGCGTTAGTGGGGGGGGGGGGGGGGGGGGGTAACTTTGAACACAACAGTCCATGTTCAAATTTTGTCATCGAGCACAGAATTACTTGATTCATTGATAAACGTAAGAAAATTTCCAAACCAATTTGACAGTAAATGTTTCTGTATCAGTGCCCCTCGGTTATGGGATAACAAAACTTTTAAAACTGGATCCAGCCCTTCATTTGACATTTTTTAAAAAAGATTCTGAAAAAAGAACTTTATCCCCGTGTCTTTTAGTCCGATGTGTATTTTAATTTGTGCGTTGATTTACTATTGATTGTAACTTTACTATTTTTTTGTGTTTGTTGTTTTTTTCACAGCGCCATGAGCACATTTGAGTGGAAGTGTGCGCTTTATAAATGCTTCATTCTTCTTCTTCTTCTTCTTCTTCTTCTTCTTCTTCTTCTTCTTCTTCTTCTTCTTCTTCTTCTTCTTCTTCTTCTTCTTCTTCTTCTTCTTCTTCTTCTTCTTTTTCCTTCTTCTTCTTTTTCCTTCTTCTTCTTCTTCTTCTTCTTCTTCTTCTTCTTCTTCTTCTTCTTCTTCTTCTTCTTCTTCTTCTTCTTCTTCTTCTTCTTCTTCTTCTTCTTCTTCTTCTTCTTCTTCTTCTTCTTCTTCTTCTTCTTCTTCTTCTTCTTCTTCTTCTTCTTCTTCTTCTTCTTCTTCTTCTTCTTCTTCTTCTTCTTCTTCTTCTTCTTCTTCTTCTTCTTCTTATTATTATTATTATTATTATTATTATTATTATTATTATTATTATTATTATTATTATTATTATTATTATTATCACCATCATTACTATTATTATTATTATTATTATTATTATTATTATTATTATTATTATTATTATTATTATTATTATTATTATTATATTATTATTATCACCATCATTACTATTATTATTATTATTATTATTATTATTATTATTATTATTATTATTATTATTATTACTACTACTACTACTACTACTACTACTGTTGTTGTTGTTGTTATTATTATTATTATTATTAGTAGTAGTAGTAGTAGTAGTAGTAGTAGTAGTAGTAGTAGTAGTAGTAGTAGTAGTAGTAGTAGTAGTAGTAGTAGTAGCAGTAGTAGTATCGTCATAATCATAATTGTTATTATTACTTGCAAATCTAAAAATGATAAAACTGTTTGTTACAGATTCCTGTACGATAGAGTAACTTGCAACCAAAAGTTGATCAGATTAAGGGTAATTCTATCACCCGTTGACTGACATGGGGAGTCAGAATATATGCTAGGGCATAATGATCTGCCCTTAAATTGACCTTGACCTTGAAAACGGCCATCTGGTCTCCCCGTTGTCTGATTGATTTCATCGTTGAAGTGGGTGGGGGGAGGGGGGGGGGCCTAAGGCTTCGTATTGATTTAAACTCCAGTTTCCATTCTATACAATACACTAGTATGGTAATTACAATGGACGAGTGCCGATAGGGAATGAGATTAGCGGAAGAGTAGCGTCCCTTGATTGGACGTCACCCATAGTCTATGACGTCACTGGCGGAAAAGTTAGTAGAGAGAGAGAAGGTCATCTTGGTTGTGCGCATGCGTCTCTCGTCCTCGCTTCTGGTCAAAGCGGCTCAAGACACTTCAAAACCAAATTGGCGTTCTCTCTGTAAGGGTAAGACGACGTCCAATCAAGGGACGCTACTCTTCCGCTAATCTCATTCCCTATTCGTGCGGCTATGTGATTTTTAAATTGAGCTTTTTTATATAGCGCAATATTCAGTAAATGTGCTCAAAGCGCTTTTCAAGGGTTCCCTGGCCAACAGCAACATTTAACACGTAAGACGGGACATGATGCCTGTTAGGCGATATTACAATTTTTTCGGACAGAGACAAAGCTGTTAACGGCCAGGTACTCATTTGACACCTGAGTACGGTGAGAGAATGTGAGTAAAGAGCCTTCTCCAAGGACTCAACTATGCGCCGAGAGAGGCTCGAACCCAGGACCTTCCGATCCGAAAGCGAGTGTCATACCACAAGACCACATAGCCTCACAACCTTGTGGTCTTGTGAACTTGTGGTATGACAGTCGCTTTCGGATCGGAAGGTCCTGGGTTTGAGACTCGCTCGCACGGCGCATATTTGAGTCCTTCTTGGAAAAGACTCTTAACTTAAATAAATTCTCTCACCGTACTCAGGTGCACAATGAGTACCTGGCCGTTAACAGCGTTGTCTCTGTCAGAAAAAATAATATTGTAATATCGCCTAACAGGCGTCATGTCTAGTTTTACATGTTAAGTGTTGCTGTAGGCCAGGGACGCCTTGTAAAGCGCTTTGAGCACGTTTAGTGGATATTGCGCTATATAAAACCACAAGCTTAAGTTCATAATAGTCTATATTAACGGCAAAATATATGCGAATTGTGTGAACTTTGGGTGCCCTGATACAGTGGTAATGTAAAGGGTGGTGATCGAGCCTCCACCAAATAAAGAACAGTGTGAAATTGAATGTAAGCTTCAATTTAATAAACCAAAACAGATAAGGTGGACGTTTCGGGTTTCCCCTTGATCAACAAAACAGGATGAATGAAACACTACAGACGATTGATGAAATGAAATATCTCATTCGTCAGTATTGTTTCTTTCATCCTGTTTTGTTGATAAAGGGGAAACCCGAAACGTTCACATTATTTTTTTTAGTTAATTAAATTGAATTTTATATTTAATTTCATATTGTTATTTATTTTTACTGTGATGAGTATAAATAACTGAATATGCATTAGCATGGTGTAAATTAGGTTAGGGTAGCAATTATATATTTTTTAAAATCATAAATTACTGATCAAATTTTAATTTGTAGTCCTTCAGAGCCATTGGGGTCATGGAGCCGGAGTTTATCCCGGTTTTTATAGTGTGAAACGGACAATACAAATTGCTTGCTACCCTTTGAAAAAGACGCTAATCTATGGCAAAGTACGTACAGACCCAGCTACTTATGGACTCATTTTTATAATGGAAATCTCCAAAAAAAAATGATGAAAAAATATTGTCCATTACAAACATGTTAATCTCGGTCCATTAGTGCGTTTGGACGTCAGACCTGTATATGTGTACACGTCGGTGTGCACGTATTGAGATTGAACAACGGTCTTTAAAAAAAAATTCCCACCGCCTGTTGTTGACGTCAAAACAGAATATTTGAAGAACTTTCTGGAATCGATGCTGTCATTGTGGTGTAGAATTATGTCAAGTTGGACTCGATCACCTCTAAGTTTTCTGTACGTTGGAGGAGGAAACAAACAAACAAACAAACAAACAAACACACAAATAAATAAACATGAAAGATAACAAATAAATATGTGAATAAACAAATAAATATAGAAAAAAAAACCCAAATAAACAGAGGAACAAACAAATAAAAATGGAAAAGAAAAACAAATAAATATGGGAAAAAAAAACCCCAAATAAACATGAAAATAATTAAACAGGTAGATCTATATCCAAATTCCCCTCATTTTGATTGGTCAGACTAGAAACGCCCTCGATGACCTGTTGGAATTCACGACAGACTGAAATTCAATTCAGGCCTGGATTCCCAAAACTCGTTAAGTCGATTTTTCTACTTTTTGAGATTTTCCATCCATGAGATAAATTGAAATTTTAAGCCTTATTTTAAGCATCAACTGACACAAGAATTTTGTTAGAGATTTGTGTGAATTTGAAGTTTAAATATGATAAAATAATAGACCGAATGAGAAATTACAAGGGAAATAACCCTCAATACCTCAAAATGGGGAAACGGATTTAGGGAGTTTTGGCAAACCACAACTCAATTGAACTTTCTACCCCTTGGACGCCGACCCCCCACCCCCACCCCCCACCCCGTCTCCGCACTCAAACATTCGTAATTATTATTAATGAAAAACGGCGTGTTTTAATTACTTTGTCAAATTAATCATAATTTACAACACAACAATCATTTGCGTCGCTCCGTGTTTCCCATTTCATATGCCTTACGTTACACCAACGTGCACCTATTTGCAGATCTAGTAAACCGAATTGTTAAGGGCTCGTTGTTGTAGATAATGAAATGGAAATTCTCTCAAACCAACCAACCGATAGCTCATTGGATAGAGCACTCGCTTCACACTCAAAGGGACCAAACTCGACCTCGCGTGCAGTAGAGACTATTAACTTTTCTGACCCCCCCCCCCCCCCTGTCCACTCAACAGCAGTAAATGGGTAGCTGAGTCTGTTAGATTTGTCGGAACGTACTTTGCGATAGACTATAATCCTGTCCAAAGTATAGCAAGCAATCGCTATTGTCCGTTTCACGCTGTGGGCAAGAACCCGAAACGGCAGAGCATCTAGTCGAAAGGTGTGTTGTGACGATGCTACCCGGCGGGTTCGCGACGGTGCACGAATGCGGACCGGACTTTGCTGATTGGGTCGATCGTCATAACATAATAGTGTGAACCATAAGAGGCCGCTGCACGCTATAGAAACCGGAATAAACTTCGGCTCTATGGACCAAATGGCAAAATATTATCCATTTTAAAACGAGGCTAAATCCAGCCCGAAATTGCGTTCGGCTATCAGACCTGATAATGTTGTGCACATCGGCCTGCACTTGACAAGATCTCAGTGATAACACGGACAGAGAAAACACACGGGCCGGCCCGCCCAGCCAAGTAATGGCCCCGTTCAAAACACAAGTGGCCAAATATTTTCAATCAGCGATATGAAATTTTAACCATTTCAAGACGGGCTAGGATTTCATTCTTAGCGGATATGACGTGGTCTTGTGGTTATGACACTCGCTTTGGGATCGGAAGGTCCTGGGTTCCAGCCTCGCTCAGAGCATAGTTGGAAAGGAGGCTCTTTACTCAGATTCTCTCACCGTACTCAGGTGTAAAATTGTGAGTACCTGGCCGTTAACAGCGTTGACTCTGTCGGAAAAAAAATTGTAAAAACCGCCTAGCAGGCGTCATGTCTCATTCTACATGTTACGTGTTGCTGTTGGTGAGGGGCCTGTAAAGCGCTTTGCATTTGAGCACATTTAGTGGAAATTGCGCTATATAAAAGCTTATTTTTAAAATATTATATAACGTGACCGACCTCCTCGAAACGGTATCAAACCCTCCCCTTACCAAACATAGGAAAATGGTCACATTCTTCACGATCGACGTCTACATTTATGCAGGTCTGACGCCCGAACCCACTTATGGGCCTAGTTTAACATCGGTGTATAGGGAATGAGATTAGCGGAAGAGTAGCGTCCCTTGACTGGACGTCACCGGCGGAAAAATTATTAGAGAGAGAACGTCATGTTGGTTGTGCGCATGCGTCTCTAGTCCTCGCTTCCGGAGACCCTTCACCGAAAGCGAGGACGAGAGAGACGCATGCACAAAACCATGTTGACGTTCTCTCTGTAAGGTGACGTCCAATCAAGGGACGCTACTCTTCCGCTAATCTCATTCCCTATTAATGGGCACAATGTTGCTTTATTATTTGTGATATTTCCATTACAACAAAATGTTCTTGTATTTTTCTTTCTTGCTTTGTCTGGCACCTTTCATACACACTTGTTCAGTTCTTTAAAATGTGAGAAAATATGATTTTAATTTTAATGACAAAAATTGATTTTCGCCATTTGGAGGTTAATGTAATTTTAATGTAATAACATAATTGTCACTCAAGTGATTCAATTCAATTCGTGTGTAACGACAGACCTCAATCAATGTGTGAACCATCCTTAATTGGATTCAGTAGTCTGATGTCACGCCGCCCGGCAACGGCGGCCATCTTGGTTCTCAACAAAGAAAACCATTACTTTTTATTCTTCATGCTGGCTAGAACTTTCCATAAGCCTAGTGATCAGAATGTGTAAAAGTCAAAACATGATCAAATTTATGGGGGTTTTTTTCCCCTCTGGATACGCTTTTATGCTCGCCGCAGAAATATTTCATACGGGCGTCCGCCATTGTTCCGATAGTTTAGAGCCAGTGTTACTAAGTTACCATGCGTCATTAGGAAGGAAGTGACGTTACGACTGTTGAAGAGTATTACAACACACACCCTCGTACTATGGAGACAAAAAATTTTAGCCAAAAAGGTCGTCCTTTCAATATCGATCGATTACATCATTGACCCTCATCTTGACGAAAAATTTCAAACCTGGGACATCGTGACGTCACCAGGATTGAGAGTTAGTTTATTTTTTTTTTTGCCAAGATGATGAGGATGATTTTAATGAATTGATTTTTGTGACCCCTCGTCTCAAAACGGTATTAAGTTGGGATGATTAAGATGCTGAAAATGGAATTTGTAGCCAGAAATCCATGCTTAACTTGAGTTTATCTGTTTTATAGAGGAGAAGGAATATCATATTTTACTGTGCTAAATACCAACGGTTCATATTTTTGACCAGTTTAACTATAATTTTACTGTTTAGAATCTGGTCCATCCCGACATAACACCGTCTTGAGACGAGGGGTCACATATTTTAAGGATGAGTTTTCTGACAAAAATATTTAATACGTGTCGACTTGTTCGTTTTGTTTTTTTTGTTTTGTTTTTGTTTTTCGTCTAGAGTCTGCAATCCTAACGGCATTGGGTTACACAAACATCGGCGATAAATTGAATTATTGTAATGTTCCTTTCATCTTGTTTGCCGTCTCCGTGATAAGCGTTCACAATTTGAAAGAGATCCAATCACAGTTTAATTAGTGGAAATGTATCGATAAGGTGTGTACCGCGACAACCGACCGGAAACAGAATATAGGAACGGACATGCGCAGATAAGAATAATTGAAGCTTTTGTTTTCTTCATTTTCCAATAAATATAAAATTGTTTTCGAAATGTATAAATATGGGTGATGATAATAAGAAATGTATAAAATATTTGATAATGATAAAAAATATAAAGAATAGATGTTAATGATCTGTGTTTCTTTCTTTTTTTACAAAACCGCCGAAACCCATAGTCCCAGGTTCACTCCCCACTGGTGTACACTTCCCTGAGTCCCAGGTTTGCTCCCTACTGTTGCCTACTTCCCATATCTTTGTCGGGTTTCGTCGGGTTTCGTCAGATTTCGACGTGTTTCGTATAAAAGAAACACCCTCCTCCTCCTCCTCCTCTTCCTATAGTCCCCGGTTCACTCCCCACTGTTGTACACCTCACTGAGTCCCAGGTTCGCTGCCCACTGTTGCCTACTTCATTAAACTTCGACTGCACCTGGCATCAACCTCGTTCCCTTTGACTGTGCTCTACCAATCGGGACTCCCCATTCATCATTCAAAGAAAAGTGCAAATTTGTCGCCATTTATTTATTGATTTAAAGAGGAAAATACGTGTCTCGTGTGCCTCATAGAACAATACCCTGAGTGTTTGGAAACTTAAAATGTTCTCTGGTGATTCTGAGGAGTCCAAAAAGATAGTTTAACCCTTTCCCTCACCAGCCGTTTTCAGAATTTTCCCCAAAATTTCACACCCACCCAACACAAAAATATTTTTTTCTTACTCAAACAGAAAAGCAACAAATACATTCTATGCATAATATTGATCAGTCAAATGAACTCTACAACACAGTTACACGTTTTTATAGCTAGAATAAAACATTTGTCTTTAAAATTAAATTGTGTGATTTACAAAAGAAATCTGAATGATAAAAGTGTTGGTTAGATCGTAACGAATGGGACGATTTTCATTTGGTTGGTATGGAGAGGGTTAAAAAATATTAATTACAATTGAGCTTTATATAGCGTAATATCCACTAAATGTGCTCTCGGCGCTTTACAAGGGGTCCCTGGTTAGCAGCAACATTTAACATGTAGGATGGGACATGACGCCTGATAGGCTATATTACAATTATTTTCGGACAGACACAACTCTGTTAATGGCCAGGTACTCATTTTACACCTGAATACGGAGAGAGAGAGAGAGAGAGAGAGAGAGAGAGAGAGAGAGAGAGAGAGAAAGAGTAAGGAGCCTCCTTTTCCAAGGACTTTACTATACCCCGAGCGAGGCTCAAACCCAAGACCTTCCGATCCGAAAGCGAGGGACATACAAATGACCACATAGCCGCCCATAGTATTAAATTACATCTATCAAAATAACTAATTAAATGAGAGTAATTAAATGAGAGTAATTAAATACCGTTAAGTGGCCGAGTGGTTAAGGCATTGCACTAAAATTTGGAAGGTCCCGGGTTCGAGGCACTTTCGTTTTTTTTCCCTTGGGCATGATTATTAACCCCCCCCCCCCATTTGCTTAATGTGAAAACATGGGTGATTCCTGTTGACATCAGACATCCTGTTTGATGGATTATCTATAATCCTTCATGGAATATCTAGGCGACGGTACCTAATGATTGGTATTTCTTATCCGGCTGGCGGAATGATGTGAGCATTTTTGACTAAGCGCACAACTTCAATAGCGTCGAGGACCGAAGCCATCGTTAGCTTATAGCCTGACACAAGAACTCCTCGAGCACTAGAACCGTGGCCTTCGTAAAGTTATGGCCTGATACTGACCAAAAAATGACGTCAAAATGCCAGTCTTTTGCCACAAAAGAAAACAAATTGTGAGTTGTATTCAATAGTTCAACCAATGAAATAACTTGTTTCCACGAGCTCTACTAACGACAACTCACTAGGCGGTTCAAAAACCAAATAATGACGTCAAACTGCCAGTCCTTTTGGATTTCAGTATCAGGCTATAACATAACGATGGCTACGGGGTGACACACACCAGTTGGTTGTTCAAAAATGAAAAGAGAACGGAGACCAAAATGAATACATTTTGTTGACAGCTTGAGCTACACAAAAGTCCAAGTCCTAAATATCATCCAAGCGTAACACGTTCTTGATGAGCAATTAATGACCTGTTCAGGAATACGAGAGAGAAACATAGATAGAATGCAGTTGACGTCACTTAGGCCTTTGTTATTGTTTTTGCCATCTGCGGTATTTTTGTCATCTTACTTTCCTTTCCTATTTGGTCACCAATTCAAGGGAGAGAATTTGGCAGTAACTGCATTTACTCTATATTATTATGTCTCCAGTCGGGTGGTCGTGTGCGTGTTGGAGATGTCCTCCAACCCAATCAGGCCATCCCTCCCCCCCCCCCCCCCACCCTCCATGACTGGGAAGGTGGATATCGAATTATAATTAGTTATCACCCAATGGAAGACATCTTTTCCGCTTAGCGCTGGAGGGTGGTATCTTGATAATATATGTAATAAATTTGGGGGGAGGCGGTGGAGGGTGTGTGGGGGTGGGGGTTAGGGGGGTTGGGAGGAGGGGGAGGTTGTGGCATGCGACTATGTGTTACCCGTAGCATCAAACTTGTATGACCTCAAAAAGTAAGTGAATATGACGTTTTGAGTGGGATTTTTACTAGTTTCTTTTAAATTATGGTTTGTTTGTGTTTGTTTTCCCTGTAATTATTTGTTGTTGTTTTATCTCTGTTATTTTTTTTATTTTTATTTTTTTTTTTAATATTTTTTTTTTTGGGGGGGGGGGGTTCTTTGGGTTTTTTTCGGTTCTTGCGACATATTCAGGTTATTTCAGCTCCAATAAATAATATACAAAGACAATGGGGTAGTTAAAACAGCCTGCAATTTACAATAAAAAATAAATGAGAAAAAGTAAGACAAAGGGGAATTGGTTCGAATAGATAGTATGCAGATGACGTCACTCAGGCCTTTGTTATTGTTTTTGCCATCCGCGTTTGTGAGTTGTTTTCACTAAACTGTATTAACCAGACTATAAAAGTTCATGGTTACACAGAGTTTGTGTGTTGGTCCGTTATACTTCCGGATGGCAATGTTGTGAACTCCTTGGCCAAGCGCATTCTATCTATAACCTTGAACGTTTATAGTTTGGTTAATACAGTTTAGTGAGAATTGCTCATAAACGCGGATGGCAAAAATCAATAACAAAGACCTGACTGACGTCAACTTCTAACTATCTATAGATAGAATGATGTTGCCGTCATTCTGGACTTTGTTATTGTTTTTTGCCATCCGATTTATGAGTAATTCTCACTGAAGTGTTTTAACCAGACTATAAACGTTCAAGGTTACAAAATGTTATGTGTTGGTCCGTTATACTTCTGGATGGCAATGTTGTGAGCTCCTTAGCTTTGACTATCGATATAACAAAGAGATAGTTTACCGGGGAAAAATGACATGTTTGGCGATTGGCGACTGTGTAAAATTTGTGACCATATGCCAATACGATTCAGTAGTCTGATGTCACGCGCCCGGCAACGGCGGCCATCTTGGTTCTAAACAAAGAAAATCATTACTTTTTATGCTTCATGCTAGCTAGAAGGTTTCGTTCCCTTTACATATGCCTTGTGATCAGAATGTGTAAAAGTCAAAACATGATCAAATTTATGGGTTTGTTTGCCTCTGGATACGCTTTTATGCTCGCTGGGGAAATATTTCATACGTCGTCCGCCATTGTTCCGATAGTTTAGAGCCAGTGTTACTAAGTTACCATGCGTCATAAGGAAGGAAGTGACGTTACGACTACTGAATCCTATAGTGAATGGATAACATAATTGAAAGAAGAAAAAACAACGAACAAAAAAAGACAACAAATGTGAGCATTTACAAAGTGAAATATCCGCTAAACTAACGTGCTCAAATCACTTTACAATGGCTCCCTATCCAGCAACAACACTTTACCTGGGGTTCGAGACGAGACATGATGCCTGTTAGGCGATATTGTCTTTTTTAAATTTCGGACCGAGACAACTTGGTTAACGGCCAGGTACTAATTTTACACCGGAATACGGTGAGAAAATGTGAATACAGATCCTTTTCCAAGGAATGAAATAACAGCCGCTCAGACAGGGACTCGAACTCAGGACCTTCCGATCCGAAGTCGAGTGCTATGCCACTAGGCCACATTATAGCTGCAAATATATATATTGTCATTTTGGGTTAAATTCTCCTTTTTCCGAGGGTCGCGATAGCTCAGTTGGTAGAGCACTCGCTTCAGACGCAAAGGGACCGAGATCGATCCTGGGTGCAGTCGAGATTATTTTTTTCTGACACCCGCCCCCGCCCCCGCCCCCGCCCCCGCCCCCTCTCCACCTGTCCACCCAGCAGTAAATGGGTAGCTAAGTCTGTTAAATTTGGCGGAAAGTACTTTGCGAAAGACTTTAGTCCCGTCCAAAGGATAGAAAACGATAGCTATTGTCCGTTTCACGCTATAGAAACCGGGATAAGCTCCATCCGGCTCCATGAGCCCAATGGCTCTGACAGACTACTTTTTGGTGGTCCCGGTAGCACAGTCTGCAGAACGACAACGATCGATCCCTGTGTGCAGACGACATATTCTTCTGACCCCCCCCCCACTGTCCATCCCCCTCTGTCCACCCGCCCTGTCCACCCCCCCCGTGTCCACCCCCTCCCCCCCCCCCCTCTGTCCACTCTCTGAAGGACTACTTTTTAAAAATTCTTTTCTCTTTTTTTCATCTGGTTCGTATTGAGAAAATACTGTTTAGAGGCGATGCGTCTCATTTGATATCATTTAGGTGGTGAGTGATGGCGTGACGAGGTCCCAAATTGACCTGCCCTGGCCTTTGGCCAAATGGGTGGCTGGATCTAATTAGTATTGGAATTTAAAAAACCTGTCGAATATCTCTCAGCGACCAGCGACCCAGCGACCAGCATAAACACGCACATGGGTATCCGGCAGTTACTTTACTATACAAGTAGCTGCTCCACCCACCCTGTCGGGCACCCGTCATGCCATTTATGGCGGCTATTTGGTCTAGTGGTATGACACTCGCTTTGGGGTCGGAAGGTCCTGGGTTCGAGCCTCGCTCGGCGCATAGTTGAGTCCTTGGAAAAGGCTCTTTACTCACATTCTCTCACCGTACTCAGGTGTCAAATGAGTACCTGGCCGTTAACAGCGTTGTCTCTGTCCGAAAAGAATTATAATATCGCTTAACAGGCGTCATATCCCGTCCTAAATGTTAAGTGTTACTGTTGGCTGGGGACCCCCTGTAAAGCGCTTTGAGCATTTTAGTGGATATTGTGCTATAGATCGCTCGAAGATGACGTCACTCAGGCCTTTGTTATTGTTTTTGCCATCCGCGTTTGTGAGTTGTTCTCACTAAACTGTATTAACCAGACTATAAAAGTTCATGGTTACACAGAGTTTATGTGTTGGTCCGTTATGCTTCCGGATGGCAATGTTGTGAACTCCTTGGCCAAGCGCATTCTCTCTATATAAAAGTTCAATTGTTATTTTTTTTTTTTGTTGCTTTAGGTCTCTTCCAACACAATTGAGGTTATATGAGAGACCGCTGAAACAAAAAAAAAAAAAAAAACAAGCAATCTAACAAAAATAGTACAAATGTAAATCAAAATCATAACCTAAAGATGTCATAAGCTAAATTATAAATAACCAAGAACAAACAGGCAGAAGATTTACAGAAAAAAAAATATCCCCTGTCAAAAATACAATCACAAACCAAAGAAGCAGGATAGGCTAGTAAAGAGAAGAAGAAACGACATCACTATCGGATCGTACACCCATGCGAACATCATAGGTATATGATTCAAGGGTGATGCTCCCATCCAACCACCCGCTTCAATTGTTATAGTTGCTCCACCCACCCTGAACCCTGTAGGGCACCCGTCATGCCATTTCTGTTTCAGGGGAGAAGGACACTGTAGTTTCAGGTTTGAGAGTTTTATTTGTCAAGATGAGGGACATTCATATAAATCGATCGATATTTGAAGGACGAGTTTTCTGGCCAAATTTTATAATATGGGTTTTTTCCCCAGAGTACTGCAGCACTGATATAGACAGTATGCGCTTGGCTAAGAAGCTCACCACATTGCCATCCGGAATCATAACTTATTGATAGTATGCAGATGACGTCACTCAGGCCGTTGTTATTGTTTTTGCCATCCGCGTTTGTGAGTTGTTCTCACTAAACTGTATTTACTAGACTATAAAAGTTCATGGTTACACAGAGTTTGTGTGTTGGTCCGTTATACTTCCGGATGGCAATGTTGTGAACTCCTTGGCCAAGCGCATTCTATCTATAACAGAACAACACACACAAGACTATGTGTGACGTTGAACGTTTATAGTCTGGTTAATACAATTTAGTGAGAATTACTCATAAACGCGGATGGCAAAAAACAATAATAAAGACGTGAGTGATACAGATATGAAAGAAGTGTGTATGAAACAGTGGCAGACAAAACGAAAAGAAAAACACATGAAAAACAAAACATTCCAAAAATAAACTTGTCTTTACATTTTGGCGAAGTTCTTTGTGCGGCTATGTGGTCTAGTGGTATGACACACGCTTTCGGATCGGAAAGTCCTGGGTTCGAGCCTCGCTCGGCGCATAGCTGAGTCCTTGGAAAAGGCTCTTTACTCACATTCTCCCACCGTACTCAGGTGTAAAATGAGTACCTAGCTGTATACAGCGTCAGTCTCTGTACTAAAAAAATTGTAACGTCCTACATGTTACATGTTGCTGTTGGCCAGGGACCCTTTGTAAAACGCTTTGAGCACGTTTAGTGGATATTACGCTATATAAAAGCTCAAGTTTGTTTGCTTGTTTTTTTTTTTGTTTTTTTTTTTGTTTTTTTTTTTTTTTTTTTTTTTTTTTAGTCGCCATCATGATGCCGTTACCAGCCAGAAGAAAGAGGAAAGATGAAAGAAGAAAAAAGATAAATAAAAACATAACATAAAATAAAACGCTCACTTTTTGGTTGGCCTGTTGGGCCGTGGCCTTCGTAAAGTTGTGGCCTGACACTGACCAAAAAATGACGTCAAAATGCCAGTCTTTTGCCACAAAAGAAAACAAATCGTGAGTTGTATTCGATAGTTCAACCAATGAAATAACTTGTTTCCATGAGCTCTACTAATGACAACTCACAAGGCGGTGCAAAAACCAAATAATGACGTCAAACTGCCAGTCCTTTTGGATTTCAGTATCAGGCTATAACATAACGATGGCTACGGTCAGGCTATAGATAGAACGATGTTGACGTCACTCAGGTCTTTGTTATTGGGGTTTTTTTTTTTTGCCATCCGCGTTTATGAGTAATACTCACTGAACTGTATTAACCTGACTATAAACGATCATGGTTACACATATTTTTGTGAGTTGGTCCGTTATACTTCCGGATGGCAATGTTGTGAACTCCTTAGCCAATCGCATACTATCTATAAGTTAACGATGGCTACTGTTGGTCTCCCGTCAACCGTACTTTCCTTGTTATGTCAAGAGTTATTTATAATGTTCAATCCAATACATAGGTTCAATATCAGCTTGTGAAAAGAATTATTTGATTTGATTTATAATATGATGCCATGTTGCTAATTTCTATGCTGTGCGCTTGGCTGATAAACTCACAACATTGCCATCCTGAAATATAATGGACAGACACACAAAACAATGTGTAACCTTTAAGGTTTATTGATAGAACGAAAATGACGTCACTCAGGTCTTTGTTATTGTGTGTTTTTTTTTGGCATCCCCGTTTATGAGTAATTCTCACTAAACTGTATTAAGCAGACTATAAACGTTCAAGGTTATACATAGTTTTATGTGTTGGTCCGTTATACTCCCGGATGGCAATGTTGTGAGTTTCTCAGCAAAGCGCACACTATCTATAGTCTTGTTCATACAGTTTTGAGAGTTGCTGTTAAACATTGATTACAAATAAACAATAACAAAGAACTGAGTGACGTCAACTGCATACTATCTATACACTCTTCGATTTCCGGTACACAGAACATCAAAGAGAATCAGAAGAAAAAGGACATACATTTTTAATACTCTTCAACAGTCGTAACGTCACTTCCTTCCTAATGACGCATGGTAATTTAGTAACATTGGCTCTAAACTATCGGAACAATGGCGGACGCTTGTATGAAACATTTCTACGGCGAGCATAAAAGCGTATCCAGAGGGGAAAAACATAAATTTGATCATGTTTTGACTTTTACATATTTTGATCACAAGGCATATGAAAAGTTCTAGCCAGCATGAAGAATTAAAAGTAATGATTTTCTTTGTTTAGAACCAAGATGGCCGCCGTTGCCGGGCGGCGTGACATCAGACTATTGAATCCAATTCTTTACTGGTCTTTTAATGTTTACTTGCATTTCTACTTCTCACCAATGGGAGCGATCTATAGATAGAATGCGCTTGGCCAAGGAGTTCACAACATTGCCATCCGGAAGTATAACGGACCAACACACAAACTCTGTGTAACCATGAACTTTTATAGTCTGGTTAATACAGTTTAGTGAGAACAACTCACAAACGCGGATGGCAAAAACAATAACAAAGGCCTGAGTGACGTCATCTGCATACTATCTATATTCATGTTTTAGTCCAACCAAGTAATGAATCACATGTTTTGTTGTTGTCCAACGATTGGATATTTCTTCAGAAATGAAAACACGCTGCTTTGTTTATGAAAGTTGTAAACATACCCATGTGTCAAGCTGAACAAAATGACCAATCGTAATGTTAGATATTTCAAAAACTGTGAACACTTGTCAGGAGAGAACATATTATTCCAATGTGACCAATGACCTCGAGCACATGTAAATGTAATATCGATAGAATGCGCTTGGCCAAGGACTTCACAACATTGCCATCCGGAAGTATAACGGACTAACACACAAACTTTGTGTAACCATGAACTTTTATAGCCTGGTTAATACAGTTTAGTGAGAACAACTCACAAACGCGGATGGCAAAAACAATAACAAAGGCCTGAGTGACGTCATCTGCATACTATCTATAGTCTGGTTAATACAGTTCAGTGAGAATTACTCATAAACATGGATGGCCAAAACAATAGCAAAGACGAGAGTGACGTCAACTTCATTCTATCTATATTACATTTCCATGTGCTCGAGGTCATTGGTCACAATGCAAAGTGTGCTTAAAATGACCCATATAGTGAAAAGTGTTCACCGCTTGAGAAATATCCAACGTCACAATAATTGGTCATTTTGCTTAGCATGACTCATGGGTTTGTTTACAACTTTCATTAACAAAGCAGCGTGTTTACATTTATTGAGAAATGTCCAATCATTGAACAGCAACAAAACATGTGATCGATGACATTACTGGACGAAAACATGAATATAGATCACCCCCATTGAAATGGTTTAACTTCTAGAATTAGTTCGCTTGTCTATAGATAGTTCGAAGATGACATCACTCAGGTCTTTGTTATTGTTTTTTGCCATCCGCGTTTATGAGTAATGCTCACTGAACTGTATTAACCCGACTATAAACGTTCATGGATACAAACAAAATTTGTGTGTTGGTCCGTTATACTTCCGGATGGCTATGTCATGAGCTTCTTAGCCAAGCGCATACTATCTATAAGGATAGAACAAAGAAGACGTCACTCTGGTCCTTTTTATTGTATTTTGCCCTCCATTTTTATGAGTAATTCTCACCAAACTGCATAGATAGTATGCGCTTGACTAAGAAGTTCACAACATTGCCATCCGGAAATATTATAACGGCCCACCACACAAAACTGTGTGTAACCTTAAACGTTTATAGTCTGGATAATAAAGTTTAGTGAGAATTACTCATAAACGCGGATGGCAAAGAACAATAACAAAGCCCCGAATGACGTCAACTTCATTCTATCTATAGCTTTATTCCCTATCTTTTATTCTTTGGCCCAGACATTAAATCCTAACAATGATGACGTGATATCCCATGAATGTCACCGACATTATTTAGAACCAATTAATAATGCATCATGATTGTTGAATAAACCCTCGCGTCATTAAGAGCGGTGATAAGTTATTTATCGTTGCCATTCCCTTCATCTATAGAATGTAACACATTGGCCTACTTCCTGGTTTCACAGCGCTTTACACACACGGTTTGGTTTCACAGCGCTTTACACACACGGTTTGGTTTCACAGCGCTTTACACACACGGTTTGGTTTCATAGCGCTTTACACACACGGTTTGGTTTCATAGCGCTTTACTCACACGGTTTGGTTTCATAGCGCTTTACAAATACGGTTTGGTTTCATAGCGCTTTACACACACGGTTTTCAATCTGAGCGATCTATAGATAGTATGCGCTTAGCTAGAAAGCTCACAACATTGCCATCCGGAAGTATAATGGACCAATACACAAAACTATGTGCAACGATGAACTTTTATAGATAGTTGGAAGTTGAAGTCACTCAGGTCTTTGTTATTGTTGTTTTTGCCATCCGCTTTTATGAGTAATTATCATGTGACTGTATTAACCAGACTATAAACGTTTAAGGTTACACATAGTTTTGTGTTTTGGTCAGTTATACTTCCGGATGGCAATGTTGTGAGCTTCTTAGCCAAGCGCATACTATATATATTCAGGTTTTCGTCCAACCGAGTCATCAATCACATGATTTGATGCTGTCCAACGATTGGATAATTCTTAACAAATTATGTAAACACGCTTCTTTGTTTATGAAAGTTGTAAACATACCCATGTGTCAAGCTAAACTAAATGACCCATGGTAATGTTAGATATATATCAAACTGTGACCATCTTTCAACATGTGGGTTGCTTTGAGCACATTATGCAATGTGACCAATGGCCAACGTCACACGAGTGGAACATGTCAATTGGATTCAATAGTCTGGTGTCACGCCGCCCGGCAACGGCAGCCATCTTGGTTCTAAACAAAGAAAATCATTACTTTTTATTCTTCATGCTGGCTAGAACTTTTCTTATGTCTTGTGATCAGAATGTGTAAAAGTCAAAACATGATCAAATTAATGGGGGTTTTTTCCTCTGGATACGCTTTTATGCTCGCCGGAGAAATATTTCATACCGCCATTGTTCCGATAGTTTTGAGCCAGTGTTACTAAGTTACCATGCGTCATTAGGAAGGAAGTGACGTTAAGGCTGTTGAAAAGTATTTTCACTTCGAAACAACACAGGATATTGAATACAAGAAAGCTTTATAGATTCTTGTATGTGTTTTACGGTTTTTAAAAATTCTTTCTCTGTTTATAAAGAACATCGTCATTATCATCGTCATTATCATCATCATCATCATCATCATCATCATCATCATCATCATCATCATCATCATCATCATCATCATCATCATCATCATCATCATCATCATCATCATCATCATCATCATCATCATCATCATCATCATCATCATCATCATCATCATCATCGTCATCATCATCGTCTGAATCGACCCATACAACATTTGACAAGTTTCATGGTGATTCATTAACACATTTTTCAAAGATTACTGAAGCTGACTTATGTGATTGCATTATGTCGTCTCCAACTAAAAGTTGTGATTTAGACCCCTTAAATACTGCCATTTTAAAAAAATGCATTGATGTAATTTTAACACCATTTACATGTATTGTTAATAATTCGTTGCAGTCAGGTGCTGTACCAGACATTTACAAAGTTGCTCATGTCAAACCCCTTTTGAAAAAACCTGATCTCGATAAAGAGAACTTAAAAAAACTATCGCCCTGTCTCTAATCTTCCTTTTCTCTCTAAGATCTTAGAAAAGCTTGTTTTGAAACAATTACTGTCTCATCTTAAAAATAATTGTCTTGAAGAAAAATTTCAGTCTGCTTATAGGCAACATCATTCGACGGAAACCGCACTTGTTAGGGTTGTTAATGATCTCCTCTCTGTTATAGACAATGGTTCATGTTCTTTGTTGAATTTGCTTGACCTATCGTCTGCTTTTGATACTATTGATCACAATCTTCTTCTCAATCGTCTTGAAATTATTTATGGCGTGTCTGGTGCAGCGCTTGATTGGTTTAGGTCATATTTGTTTAATCGTAAACAGATTATTACGGTGGTTGAATATAAATCTGAGGAAATCTTTCTTGATTGTGGGGTTCCCCAGGGTTCAGTACTTGGACCCGTTCTTTTTGTTTTGTACGTTGGCCCTCTGTCTAAAATCATCAGAAGTTTCAGTCTGTCATCAATACGCTGATGATACGCAATTGTACTGCGTTTCCAATACGAGAAATTTACAAGAAGTATCATCCAATAGTAAAAATTGTATCCAAAGTGTTAAGAAATGGATGAATGAGAACAGACTGAAACTGAATGATGATAAGACGGAGGTGCTGTATGTGGGGAACAGGAAGTGGAAAAGTGAAACAGATTTGAAGTTGGGGGATGCCTCCATTCAAATTGTTGACAAAGTGAAAAACCTTGGCACATTCTTAGACTCTGGACTGTCGATGGAGCATCAGGTTAATAATTTGGTTAGATCTCTCTTTTTCCTACTAAAAAAGATTGCTTCCATTAGACGGTTCATATCTGAGGATGTGACCAAGCACCTGGTTGTGTCCCTCGTACTATCGAAATTGGATTATTGTAATGCTCTGTTGTTTGGCGTTTCGCAATACAATCTGAAACGTCTTCAGATTGTCCAAAACAGCGCTGCCAGACTAGTATTCATGAAGCGTAGGTGCGACTCTGTCGGACCTCTACTTCACGACCTGCATTGGCTGCCTGTTGAGAAAAGGATTAAATTCAAAGCTTGTGTTTTAGTGTATCGTTGTCTTGAAGGTACTGCCCCTTCCTACCTTTCGGAACTAATTGAAAGATATTCAAAACCCCGCCCCTAACATTCGGCCAGTGATTCCACAAAACTAGTTGTCCCTCGAATTAGGAAAAATGCTGGAATGAGATCCTTTTCTCATTTCGGACCCTCTATTTGGAACGCTTTACCGCAGAGCATTCGTGAAAAAGAATCTTTGTCTATTTTTAAACGTTCGCTTAAAACATATCTGTTTCGATTTTAGTAGATGGTATGAGAAGCAAGATAGGTTTGGTTTGTGTTGTGTGTTGTATTGTGTATGTGTGTGTGTGTGTGCGTGTGTGCGTGTGCTTGTGTGTGTAAATGATTATGTTTCAGCCAAAGTAATTTGCAATTTAAGCGCTTAGAGTCTGGTGTCTCGGAGTTATAGCGCTATATAAGTTTTCAGCATTATTATTATTATTATTATTATTATCATCATCATCATCATCATCATCATCATCATCATCATCATCATCATCATCATCATCATCACCATCAATATCATCATCATCATCATCATCATCATCATCATCATCATCATCATCATCATCATCATCATCATCATCATCATCATCATCATCATCATCATCATCATCATCATCATCTTCATCATCATCACCACCATCATCAACTTTTTTCTCTATTATCATCACCACAATAATCCTTATTCCTCATTCCCTCAATCATTCAAGCCAAGCCAAAGGAGAGAAAATCAATACCACAGATATTTTAAAGAAGAACATAACCAACAACAACAAAAAAATAAAATCGTAATTGCTTTCTTATAATTTTCAATCAATAAGACAAAGGGAGACAATTCTAACACATCCATCGAGAAACAATCTGACTTACCCGCCCTGTTGACAAAATCTCTCTGGGATCAATTGACGTTTGAAGTTTGGGAAGAAGAGCAATCTGGCAATAGAAATAAATGGGAATCGGATAATGTGGAAAGTCGTTTAAATGGATAGAAGCTGATTATCTTACTTAATCGCACACACACAAATTAAATTGAGCTTTTATATAGCGCAATATCCACTAAACGTGCTCAAATCGCTTTTATAAGGGGTCCCTGGCCAACAGCAACATTTGATGTTTACGACGGGACATGACGCCTGTTAGCCGATATTACATTTTATTTTTCGTACAGAGACAACGCTGTTAACGGCCAGGTACTCATTTTACACCTGAGTACGGTTAGAGAATATTAGTAAAGATCCAAGGACTCAACTAGTAAACTATCGGAACAATGGCGGACGCTCTTATGAAATACTTCTCAGACGAGCATAAAAGTGTATCCAGGGGAGAAATGCATTATAAAAATCTGATCATGTTTTGACTTTTTTACATTCTGATCATATTCTGACATGTGAACAAGTTCGAGCCAGCATGAAGAATCAAACGTACTGATTTTCTTTGTTTAGAACCAAACTGCTGGTTGCTGGGCGTACGTGACATCAGACTATTGAATCATATTAATATTCTATTGACAACAGAGTAGTATGGTATCGGTGCTAGTTCAGGACGGAGGTCCTGGTCACCCCTTAGCCATCGTTAACGTATAGATAGTATGCGCTTGGCTAAGAAGTTCACAACATGCCATCTGGAAATATAACAGACCAACAAACAAAAATATGTGTAACCTTGAACGTTATAGTCTGGTTAATACAATTTAGTGAGAAGTACTCATAAACGCGGATGGCGAAAAACAATAACAAAGACCTGAGTGACGTCAACTTCATGCTATCTATAAAATAGTTATGACAAGAAATGAAGTGAGTAGGAAAGTGACAGAAGACAATAGAGAATAAACATTTCGCGGCGGCGGCCATAGGGGCTCGAACCCGCGACCTTACTGGTACGACAACTCCACCTGGCCGAGGAGAGCGTGGCTCTACTTACTGTCTGAGCCATCCATCACTCCTTATGATTCTACACTATGTCACCTATTCATTACTCGTCGTCATCGATAGACCTTATTTACACATTTCCTATGACTTTTTCACCGGAAGAGAGGAAGACGTAACACAATGACGTCACGTACGGTGTCTGCTCCCCGCCGTTGGAATCTGTGATAATGATCGAACCTGAGAACGTGTGAGTGAGCTCAAGAATCCCAGATAGATGAATGATAACCGTTATCACCACGTACGGGTAGATTAATAATAGATGATATCATTCCTGCCTATCATTGATTCCATCCCCAAGGCGTATCCGATATTTGGACATTTTGGATTCATGTACAGTGCCAGTGATAACAATTCTGAATGCGAAGACCTTTTTTTTTAGAAAGACTGATAACACACCGCTGATAATATTATGGTTGGTTAAAACAACAACAACAACAAAAAAAAACAAAAACCCCAAAAAACCCCGGGGTTTTCGACATTTAAAAATAAACAAAATATAAAAAAATACTCATATTCACAAAATAATGCGTACCGGGTTCTAGCGTAGCCATCGTTAACATATAGCCTGACATTAGAACCGTAGCCATCGTTAACTTATAGCTTGACACTAGAACCGTAGCCATCGTTAACTCATAGCCTGACACTAGAACCGTAGCCATCGTTAACATATAGCCTGACACTAGAACCGTAGCCATCGTTAACATGTAGCCTGACACTAGAACCGTAGCCATCGTTAACATGTAGCCTGACACTAGAACCGTAGCCATCGTTAACATGTAGCCTGACACTAGAACCGTAGCCATCGTTAACATATAGCCTGACACTAGAACCGTAGCCATCGTTAACATATAGCCTGACACTAGAACCGTAGCCATCGTTAACATATAGCCTGACACTAGAACAGTAGCCATCGTTAACATATAGCCTGACACTAGAACCGTAGCCATCGTTAACTTATAGCCTGACACTAGAACCGTAGCCATCGTTAACATATAGCCTGACACTAGAACCGTAGCCATTGTTAATTTATAGCCTGACACTAGAACCGTAGCCATCGTTAACATATAGCCTGACACTAGAACCGTAGCCATCGTTAACATATAGCCTGACACTAGAACCGTAGCAATCGTTAACATATAGCCTGACACTAGAACCGTAGCCATTGTTAATTTATAGCCTGACACTAGAACCGTAGCCATCGTTAACTCATAGCCTGACACTAGAACCGTAGCCATTGTTAATTTATAGCCTGACACTAGAACCGTAGCCATCGTTAACATATAGCCTGACACTAGAACCGTAGCCATCGTTAACATATAGCCTGACACTAGAACCGTAGCCATCGTTAACTCATAGCCTGACACTAGAACCGTAGCCATCGTTAATATATAGCCTGACACTAGAACCGTAGCCATTGTTAATTAATAGCCTGACACTAGAACCGTAGCCATCGTTAACTTATAGCCTGACACTAGAACAGTAGCCATCGTTAATTTATAGCCTGACAATAGAACCGTAGCCATCGTTAACATATAGCCTGACACTAGAACCGTAGCCATCGTTAACATATAGCCTGACACTAGAACCGTAGCCATCGTTAACATATAGCCTGACACTAGAACCGTAGCCATTGTTAATTTATAGCTTGACACTAGAACCGTAGCCATCGTTAACATATAGCCTGCCACTAGAACCGTAGCCATTGTTAATTTATAGCCTGACACTAGAACCGTAGCCATTGTTAATTTATAGCCTGACACTAGAACCGTAGCCATCGTTAACATATAGCCTGCCACTAAAACCGTAGCCATTGTTAATTTATAGCCTGACATTAGAACCGTAGCCATTGTTAATTTATATCCTGACACTAGAACCGTAGCCATTGTTACAATATAGCCTGACACTAGAATCGTAGCCATCGTTAACTTATAGCCTGACACTAGAACCGTGGCCATCGTAAAGTTATGGCCTGATACTGACCAAAAAATGACATCAAAATGCCAGTCTTTTGCTACAAAAGAAAACAAACCGTGAGTTGAATTCAATAGTTCAACCAATGAAATGACTTGTTTCCATGAGCTCTACTAACGACAACTCACTAATGACGTCAAACTGCCAGTCCTTTTGGATTTCAGTATCAGGCTATAACATAACGATGGCTACGCTAGAACCCTCTCGGACTCACAGTTTGACATCATTTTTAATGTCTGTGCAGTGTCTAGTGAGTTGTCGTTAGTAGAGCTCAAGGAAACAAGTGGTCCCATTGATTGAACTATTGAATACAACTCACAATTTGTTTTCTTTTTGACGTCATTGTGTGGTCAGTATGTGTCAGGCTATAGATAGTTCGAAGATGACGTCACTCAGGTCTCTTATTGTTTCTTGCCATCCACGTTTATGAGTAATGCTCACTAAACTGTACTAACCATACTATAAAAGTTCATGGATACACACAGTTTTGTGTGTTTGTTCGTTATACT
>NC_088371.1:40293357-40313357 GCF_034508935.2 Berghia stephanieae | reverse complement strand
TAATTCTCTCTCTCTCAGCCACCCTTCTATCTTCATATTATGTTTATAGATATCATTTGGTAATAGAGAGATAATAAGTTAGGCTGATCGATTTAAGAAATGATTGTTTATAAGCTAATTTAAATTTGCTTTGTTGATGGAATATGTTTTGCTATTGATTAAAGATTCTTATTTATAAGCAACTGAAGTTGAAAAATCGCCGTTTTAAGAATTTGGCACTAAAATTGCCAAAGTCACAAAATAACCGTAGTAAACTGGTATCAAATTGAAAGAAACTCATCTCGCAAGAACTCAACTCGATAATTCAATAGGCTACTCGGCTCTAAATATCTGTACACATGGTTATCCAGGGTCGACTCTGAATAACCATCTACAGTTATCCAGAGTCGACTCTGAATAACTGCCTACAGTTATCCAGAGTCGACTCTGAATAACCACTTCGTTAAAAAATGCTTCTGCTTTGGGCTTTGACTTTGGCTACTCTGGGCTGGGCCTGGGCTATTCCCTTTTTAAAACTTATTCGTAGGGTGGTACTTGACTTTGATTTTGATATTATTTTGACAATTTTCAAACTCAAAACATCTTCATTTGACCCAGCCAGGTGGATGTGCCATGAAATAACATTTAGTTTTATATTAATATTTAATGTCTTAACTTATAAATATAAATACCTAATTCGTCTCCCTGGTCTTTAAGTAGTACGACAAACTTTTCAAGAGTTATTGTTATGTTTCTGTTGAACATTTTAATTTTAATTTTAATAATTTTAATTTTAGTCAATTTTAAAGAGAGAATCTGTGGGATTCTCATACTCGCTGATGCCTCAAAAAAACAGCATCTGGCATAAATCGGGAACGCTGTCATTATTCGTCAATAATAAAGATGGACGATTAAAGTTAAAGTCCAGTGTCTGTCTATACTATAATTACTATAATCGCCATTGGTTATACACAGACGCTTTTTTAAAACTCTATTCACTTTCCATAATGTGGAAACTTTCGTAATGCACACAGAAATAAATAAAGTTAATAATTAATAAAATATCAATAAAAGTATAAATTTACCCAAACAATATGTCAATTATGTCAATTGATAGATAGTAGGTTACTATATATATATACAATATGTGTCAACATTCATGGGGATTTCGTGACTGAATGGGTAAGTCGTCTGTCTTAGAAGTTAGATAAAAGGCTTGTTAACATTGCGTTCGAATCTGGGCTCCACCACTTAAAAAAAAATAATTTTGGTCTTTTGTCTTCTTTCTAAAAATGATAAATGTCCCCCCCCCCCCCACCCCTTGTTTTCTTTTAAATCTTCACTCTCTCTCTCTCTCTCTCTCTCTCTCTCTCTCTCTCTCTCTCTCTCTCTCTCTCCCTCTCTCTCCCTCTCTCTCTCGCTCTCTCTCTCTCTCTTTCTCTCTCTCTCGCTCTCTCTCTCTCTCCCCTCTCTCTTTCTCTCTCTCTCTCTCCCTCTCTCTCTCTCTATTGGATATGAGTTTTAGGTTTTAGTAATTAGTGCATTTTTAGTTTTAGCCTCTCTTTAATTTTGTCTTTTTCTTTCATTATATAGACTTACCATAATAATCCTGTTGCAGTGAAGGCGTGTTGTATCTGAAGTGAAGGCGTGTTGTATCGGCGTGTATCACAGTGTGAAAAGCAAGAGGTGACGTGGAGTAGATCAAGGCAATCCTCAAGGTCACCATGGAAGGTGACATGCCTTTTTTGTGTCCCATTCCCAAGTGTGGAAAGGTAAGTTCAAAAGGACGGGACATGATGCCTGTTTGGCGATATTACAATTTTTTCGAACAGAGACAACTCTGTTAATGGCCAGGTACTCATTTTACACCTGAGTACGGTGAGAGAATTCGAGTAAAGAGCCTTCTCCAAGGACTCAACTATGCGCCGAGCGAGGCTCGAACCCAGGACCTTCCGATCCGAAAGCGGGTGTCATACCACAAGACCACATAGCCGCAATGTGATGTCATAAAAACTGGTTCCAACTTCATCGGAAGTGTAAAACAACTCTTTTCCAGAGGACTGGGTACAAACCTTGTTTGTTTTAATCCATCTTCTGGTTTCAGAGTTTCAAGTCTGGTCTAAGTAAATACTGGTCGTCAATAAAGATCATCCATCCTCGCTCTTTTTCAGAAAGGAGTTAGTCTATGTATTTACATAAAAGTTCAGTTAATTTTTCCCTCCTGGGTGGGGTTCCTGACCTCCCATAGTGGGCAGGGAGGTACTTACTGTGTCTTCTACCCCCCTGTATCTGTTTTCCAACTTGCTATCTGTCTTTGTCTTGGAATGAGATAACTTGGTTTCGCCCTGGTTGGAGTCCTGGCTTATAAGAAAACAGTCAAATGCATAGTTATTGTTTTGGGAGATGATACTTTTTTCCTTGTAAATTATCTCTCTGTTATGTATTAGTATATTTATTTTGAATGTATAATGTAAGCATTTGAGTGTATTCCTCTTTGTTGGATTTTGTGCTTGAGTCCGGATGAGACTTATAGGTGGTCTCAAACTAAGTACATTGGTGGTATGCTCTTGGAATCTACATCTGATCCCTATTTGTTCCCAGTTCCCCTATGTCTTACTTTCTCTTGGGTGCTTTTTAACTGTTATTCTAGAACTTTTTACTACCCCAGTTTCTTCCTTTTTACTGGCGCTGATATGACCTAAATGTGTTGCAAGCGCCGTAAAACCCTTAAAAACATAAAACTTAAATTTTTCCCTCCTGAATTGGCATGCCTGTTATATACTGTAGTACTAGTAAAATAGTTATGTCTCCTTATGATTCAATATGTAAGCTTTTCATAATTAGTACTCTGGTGGGCTGGTTACATGATATACACTTCCAAGGATTTTGCAACCGGAAGTGTAAAAAATGTGATGTCAACATTTTCTGCCATATTTAACGACTCCGAGTTTCAGACCTGCTTCGGGACTGGAAAAGTTTTTTAATTTGTAGTTTTTGTGAGATAGAAATTGTAGTCGCTCTAGTTAATTATATAAATCAACAATTTAAATAATACTTCAAAAATCCTTTAAATTTTGTCATGTGAGATCAAACAATGAAGCAAATAAGTTTTGATGACTTAGAGAGGAGATGCACATGAACTTCAGAAATTGGAGCTGAAATTTTGTAATTTTACGAATTTCTCTAATTTTTGGCAGGTCTGATCTAGTTTAGCTTGACGGGTCATGCATTTCAAAGAGACACTCCCTAGAAAACGTGACGAGACATTCCCTAGAAAACGTGACGAGACATTCCCTAGAAAACGTGACGAGACATTCCCTAGAAAACGTGACGAGACATTCCCTAGAAAACGTGACGAGACATTCCCTAGAAAACGTGATGAGACATTCCCTAGAAAATGTGACAAACCAATTTTCCCAACTCACCACCACATCGGATTATTTTCACTTTGATATTTTGTAAGACGACATTTTAAAAATATTCAAAATTGAGGAAAAATCCAACCGATATTTTGACTCGTATTTTAAGAGTAAAGATGAAACAATAACAACGTCAAAGAGAGAGAAAAAGACAAAACAACCAAACGAAAAATCTAGATCATTAGCTAGCGCAATATCCACTAAAAGTGCTCAAGGTGCTTTGCAAGAGGTCATTAATCAACAGCAACACTTAACATATAGGATGAGACTTGACACCTGTTAGGCGATATTTACATGTTTTTTTTTTGGGGGGGGGGGGGGGTTCGGACAGAGACAATGCTGTTAATGGTCAGGTGCTCATTTGACATTGTGTATGGTTAGAGAATTTGAGTAAAAAGCTTTATTCCAGAGCTGAACTATACGCCACTCAGAGTGGACTCGAATCCAGGACCTTTTGATCTGTAGTCGAATGTCATACCATAAGCAAGACTTGAATTGGAGCTGTGTTTTTTATTTTTCGTTGTATCTCTTTACTTAATTTAAGTTTAAGAATGTAAAGTGCCTAGAGCCTGATGACATTGGGGTAGGGCACTCCATACAAATACCATTGTTAATTATTATTATTATTATTATTATTATTATTATTATTATTATTATTATTATTATTATTGTTATTATTATTATTATTATTATTATTATTATTATTATTATTATTATTATTATTCATCTTCATCATCATCATCATCATTATTATTATTATTATTATTATTATTATTATTATTATTATTATTATTATTATCATCATTATTTTTTAAATTATTTATTATTATTATTATTATTATTATTATTATTATTATTATTATTATTATTATTATTATCATTATTTTTTAAATTATTTATTATTATTATCATTATTATTATTATTATTATTATTATATTATTATTATTATTATTATTATTATTATTATTATTATTATTATTATTATCAAGGTTGGATTCATTTTATCCCCCCTCCCTTTCACTAAATCACAGCGCTTTACAAATGAGGACCACCTCAACGTCCATTCAAAGACTCATGAAATGTCCCTGGCCCTCAACACAGAGAAGACTAGCAGCTCACCAGCACATCCCTTTGTGGGTAAGTTGGCTTGATCCCACTCTCATCAGTATCAACAGAAACCACAGAAGACCTGTTAGATATTAGGTAGCTTGATCTGTTAGATCTGGCAGAGAGTACTTTGTGATTTAAAAAAAACAAGCTTTTATATAGTGCAATATCAACTAAAAGTGCTCAAAGTGCTTTACAAAGAGTCCTTGGCCATCAGCAACACTTAACATCGATAGGCGATATTACAATTTTTTCGGAAAGAGATAAGGCTGTTAAAGGCCAGGTACTCATTTTACACCTGAGTACGGTGAGAGAATGTGAGTAAAGAGCCTTTTCCAAGGACTCAACTTTTTGTCTCAATTTCAACTATGCACTGAGTGAGGCTCAAACCCAGGACCTTCCGATCCAAAAGCGATTGTCATACCACAAGACCACATAGCCGCACATTGGCGTGATACACTAGGGTCCAAAGATATTTTAATTGTCTGTTCCACGCTATAGAAACCAGGACAAACTCCGGCTCCTTGGGTCACGTGACTTTCTTTTTTTAATTTGTTTTGCAGATCAAACTCCGACACCCACTAAGATCTTGAAGAACTTCGAGGAAATCGGTTTGTTCCAAGAACTCTCCAAGAATCCGTTCGACGATGCCTACAAAAAAGCACTGGATTCCGATGTGAGTTGACAAATGGATTTTAAAACTCCTTTTTTATTTAGGGAAATTGGTTGCCATTTTTCCAGTCAAAGTCAAAGCTGACCATTGTTAAAATATTCCTATTTTTTTGTCTCAATCTCCTATTTTTTGTCTCAAATTCCTATTCTTTGTCTCAATTTCCTATTTTTTGTCTCAATTTCCTATTCTTTGCCCCATTTTCCTATTCTCTGTCTCAATTTCCTATTCTTTGTCCCAATTTCCTATTCTCTGTCTCAATTTTCTATTTTTTTGTCTCAATTTCCTATTTTTTTATGTTCTGATTCCACATTTGGAATATAAAGGGTTGGCAGGTCTGGGTTTTCCTGAAATTCACGATTTTGGACTCAAGAGGAGGAATTTCTTCCTTTTAAAAATTTACATTTCCCCCAATCAAAATCACTGGTAGTGAAAAACTTGGGTGTGTGGTGGAACAAATAGATGCAGTTTCCCATTTATCAGTAGTTAGCTAGAGTGTAAATGATAGTCTATCATCTTAATTTCTTTAAAAAATGGGGGTTAGTGCAGTGAAAATAGGGCTTGAATTTAAAGGCAATCATTTTAAATTTTCGTCTTTCACTTTTGTCACTTTTGTAAACGAATTTCCATTTTTTTTAATGAATAAAGTATATATTATTATTATCAGCACTGTGAAATAGAATTTATCACTTTAGTTTCAATTTATTGCTTTTTAGAATTTATTTGTTTATTTTTTTTTTAAATTTTTTTTTTCAGGTGGCGCCTCTCCCAGGTCCCCAAACCAACGAGTTGAATACCCCAACCCTTATTATGACCGATACTACCCGCCATGTATCCACCTCCGGCACAACAGGAAGTACGAGTCTCTTCCCCTTGGCTGTGGACAGACTGAAGAGTTCGGCCGACAACAAACTTAAGCCCAGTCCCCTGGCAGCTCAAGACTCGTCGTCGTCGTCTTCGGGGAAAAAGAGAAGTTCCAGCACGGAAGGCGTGAAATCCATTGGGTTGAATCTGTCCAACAAAAACATTTCTTTGAATTCCTCGTTACCCTCAGCTCTTACTGTGACCAGGAGTAAACACAGTGAGCTCACGTCTCAGGTAAGCAAGTAATGATCGTTGATAGATTGTGCGGCTATTTGGTCTAGTGTTATAACACTCGCTTTCGGATTGGAAGGTGCTGGGTTCGAGCCTTGCTCGTCGCATAGTTAAGTCCTTGGAAAAGGCTCTTTATTCACATTCTCTCTCCGTACTCAGGTGTAAAACACGTTGTGCACGTATAGTGGATATTGTGCTTTTTAAAAGCTCAAGTTTTTTTGTTGTTTTTTTTTTGTAGATAGAAAGGGGTGGAGAGTGGGCAATGCAGATCCTGGAGGACCTGGGTTCAAGCCTCATATTCTGCATTGTTTTGTTTTTTTTTTCTCTTGGGAGAAGAAATTCAGCTCCTATATCTCACTTTGCAGCACTGCTCTGCAGCTGATAACAGGGCTATTTAGGCCTTTGTCCAGAGATAGACCACTGGGTGGGGTTCCTGGTCTCCCACTGTGTCTTCTATCTCCTTATATCTGTTTTCCAACATGCTTCCTGTCTTTGTCTTGGAATGAGATTACTTGGTTTTGTCCTGGCTGGGAGGGAAACAGTCAAATGCAAAGTTATTGTTTTTGGAGACGAAATTTTTTTTCCCTTGTAAATCATCTCTCTGTTATGTTATATTATATTTGTTATTTTGAATGTATAATGTAAGCATTTGAGTGTATTCCTCTCTGTTGGATTTTGTGCTTGTGTCTGTATGAGACTTATAGGTGGTCTCAAACTAAGTACATTGGTGATATGCTCTTGGAATCTACATCTGATCCCTATTTGTTCCCAGTTCCCCTTTGTCTTACTTTTTATTGGGTGCTTTTATTTTAATTCGAGAACTTTTTACTATCCCATTTTCTTCCTTTTTACTGGCGCTGATATGACCTAAATGTGTTGCAAGCGCCGTAAAACCCTTAAAAACAAACAAAGAGACAGACCATAGTGAAAACTTTTCCCAGTCGTGCAGCTGTGTGGTCTAGTGGTATGGCACTCGCCTTTGGATTGGAAGATCATGGGATGGAGTCACACTCTTACGAGCAGTGCATGGTTGAGTCATTAGAAAAGGCCATTTACTGACACACACTCTTTCTCTCTCTCTCTCTCTCTCTCTCTCTCTCTCTCTCTCTCTCTCTCTCTCTCTCTCTCTCTCTCTCTCTCTCTCTCTCTCTCTGTGTACTCAAGTATAAAATGAGTATATGGCCCTTAATAGTGTTGTTTCTGTTCGGAAAAAAGAAAAAATCGCCTAACAGGCATCATGTCCCCTTGCAAAAGTTGATATTGCATTATATAAATGCTCTGCTTTTTTTTTTTTTTTGGGGGGGGGGGGGGGGGGTTGGGGAAATTTGAGGGAAATCTTATTTAATTTGTATTTTAATTAATAAATTTTAAAAATAAAAAGTATGAAGTTCCTTCTCCTGTAAAGTGCTTTGAGCATGTTCAGTAGATTTTGTGCTATAGAAAATCTCAAGTTTTGGGGTATTTTTTATTTGTTTGTGGGTTTTTTTTGTTTTTTTTTTTTTTTGGTTATTTTTACACTCTCACACACACACACACACACACACACAAACAAAAAGCACACTCATACACAAACACACACATACACGGAAAAAAATATTAAAAAATTGAATTGGATTCTACTGTTTTCTTGTCCTATTTCCAGGTGGCGGACAGTACAAGCACTGACGTTCCACTCGACCTCCCCAACAACACTGGTAACCTGGAGGAGGATGATGAAAGTACATTTTTAGGGTGGGTTTGACAACTTGCGGCGATGTGTATGATTCGCACCTTCGGATCTGAAGGTCCTGGGTTTAAGTCCCGCTCTGAGTGGCGCATAGTTGAGTACTTGGGAAAGGTTCTTTGCTCACATTCTCTCACCGTACTCAGGTGTAGAATGAATAAATGGTCGTTAACAGCTTTGTCTTTGTTAGAAAAATTGCTATATCGCCTAACAGGCGTCATGTCTTGTCCTACATGTCTTAGTTGTTATGTGCTACAGTTGGCTGAGGGCTCCTTGTAGAGTGCTTTGAACAGGTCGAGAGGATATTGATATAAATTCTCAAGATTCATATAATTCATAATAATATAATGGTGGCATAACTATTTCAGCAGTAAGATGTATAGGCCGATATTAGGATTACGGGACGTAATAGAGGGATGATGGATGATCTTTATTGACGACCAGCACATATTTAGAATGGACATCACTCTGAAACTAGAATATCAATTACTCGAGATGTGTATCCAGTCCGAGAGAAGAATGGTTTGACACTTCCGATGAAAGATGAACCATTTTTTTTGTTGTTGACATCTTTCTTTTCTAGTTTCTACCTAAATGTGAACCTGTGTATCAAGACTGGTGAAAGTCACACATCAATTTCAGGCTTTCCTGGCTTCAGTATCTCCATAAGTCAGACCTGTCCAGTACCACGAAACAATCCTTAGAAATACGAATTTTTGTCTCCAGCTACAGAGCTATTTTAAATGAATTTTTCTTTCTTTTTTTTTTTTTTTTCCTTGGAAACGACGAATTTTGAAATATTAAGTCGGCAGCTTTGTATAAGTTTAGTGATTTTTTAGTGTGAACTTGTGATAGTCTAGTTTAGAAAATATGATTTTTGAGGAAAAATGTGAGAAAATCTGCCCAAATGTTGTATATAACGGTAGGGCTGCCTGAAGCCGGTGATCGTAAAATACTAATGAAAGAGTGAAAATGGAGAGGCTTCGTATGGGAACAAAACAGTGGTTATTTTTGTTTTATTTGTGCTGACGAAGGGTTTGTACCCGAAACACCCAAATGTTTTATGAAATGTTATGATACTAGACTGCTAGAATCTGTGGACTGTAAAGAGTCATGAACAAAAATGAATAGAACATCTTCAAAAAAAGAACAAAGTACCAAACACGGAACGCTTCGGGCTCAAAACCCTTCTTCATCTAACAACAAAAAAAAACCCAATAAAGACATAAATACATTACTAAATTCCAAACGTTTTTTGAATGGTTTTATATTGGTTGGCAAATATGTTAACCATGAAAAAAAAATGATAATAATATTATTATTGTTAAATTGAATTCGTATCACTTTTCTATCAAACCTGTCTTACTGTGATATGTTTTGTTTTGTATCACTGTAAAGCACTTCGATATAAATGCCATTTATTATTATTATTGTTATGTACCAACCGCAGTACATAAAATAACTGACAGGGAAGACGCTCCTTGGTTGCCAATCATCAAGTAATTATATATTCAAGTTCTTTAAATCATAATATATCACAGACTTAGTAATATTAAACATGCAGTATAGAAATATACATAAACAGAAATATACGTTATGTTATATAACGTCAATGCACAAGTGTAGTTAACTAATGATACGAATATAACGTATTCTATTAATATATTCAATTGTGACATTATTTAGAAATAACTAAATGTAATTAAGTGTATTATTCATGGAAGTAAATTATTAGTTATTGCAAAGGGCAATAACTCAATAATAACAATACACCATAACAATTATGATTATTTCCACGAACGTTCCAGACATCCTCAATCCATCACCTCTCCACACTCCACCACGACTGTCATCAGCACCACCAGCAACCTGGGCCATCGCCACCAGCCACAACCGTCGTCAACCCTGGAAAAAGTCATCAGAGTAACTGATGGCAAGGCTTCGACTACGTCTGTGGCGATAACAACACCAGCAGCAGCAGCAGCACCGATGATCAAAGAGGAATTGGTGGAGGAGGCTCAGCAGTGTACCATGCAAGTTTTGTTGCAGCTACCCAATGGGCAGACAGGTCGGTCGGTCGGTTGATTTCGATTTTGCATCTCGTTGATATCTGTTTAACTCTCTCCTTACCAGCTATTTTTAGAATTTCCCTCGAAAATTCACACTCACCCAGCACAAAAATATGCTTTTTTACTCAAACAAAAAAGTACCAATTGAACTCTACAACACAGTGTTTAGTATTTATAGCTGTCATCAAGGCATTTCTTTAAATGTTGTGGTGTACACGAGGAATCAGAATGAGAAAATTGTCGGTTACATTGTAACGAATGTGACGATTTTCCTATGGTTGGTAAGGAGAGGGTTAAATTTCTCGAGTTGAAAATCAAACAAATTTATTATTTTTATTATCCCAGTTTCTATAGAGTCAAATGGACAGTAGCAATTGCTTACTACCCTCTTGATACAATGTCAAGTCTGTCACAAATTATTTTACCAGTAGATCAAGCAGACCCGACATCTCATCTCAATCCCTACTGAGTGGACGGGGGATTTGGAAAAAAAATCAAAAATTCTCAACAACCACTACATCAATTTCAGTGCTACCACCATGGTGAGAGGGGCGGGGGGGGGGGGGGTTAATCTCCTTGAAACGATCGTAATAAACAAAAATGAATATAACAACTTCAAAAAAAAAAACAACAAAATAACAAACAAGGAATGGTTCAGGCTAAAAACCCTTCTTCAGCCAACAACAAAAAAAACCAGTAAAGACATAAATACATTACTAAATTCCAAGATAGACGAGAGAGAGATAATTATCTCTGTCGTCTATCTGGAATTTAGTAATGTCAATCTTCCACATTTGACAGTGCAAAAACAACGGAAAATTTCAGAAATCATAAAAGAACCATTATCTTTATTCTTTCTTCCCCACCACCATCCGACTTTGGAGCTCCCTACCAACCACTTCTAAACAAGCCATTTCGACTGATGACTTCAAAAAATCGTTCCCTGCTTTCCTCTAAAACCCTGTTACTGAAATGACGGCTGTACAATCTTCAGCCTAAAGCTTTGGCCTTAATGGAAGAAGAGGAAGAAGACAAATGCTCCAGTTTTTGGGTTTATTTTTTTTACATTACCGTGGGCTCTAGACTTACAGCTTTTTAATATGGATTTTAATTTTTTTTCCAGCACATACCAGAGAGATGATTTAAATAGGGGGGAAAAAATGTCACCTCACAAAACTAATGCTATTCATTTGACTGTTTCCCTTCCAGCCAAGTAATCCCATTCTAAGACAAAGACAGAGAGGCAGCAACTCAGAAAAGATGTCTTTGGGAATAGAAGACTGATAGCAACTGACCTCCTTCTGCCCATTTTGACATTTAATCTTTATTTGTATTGACCTCTTTCTGCCTATTTTGACATTTAATCTTTATTTGTATTGACCTCTTTCTGTCTATTTTGACATTTAATCTTTTAATTGTATTGACCTCTTTCTGTCTATTTTGACATTTAATCTTTTAATTGTATTGACCTCCTTCTGTCTATTTTGACATTTAATCTTTTAATTGTATTGACCTCCTTCTGTCTATTTTGACATTTAATCTTTTAATTGTATTGACCTCCTTCTGTCTATTTTGACATTTAATCTTTTAATTGTATTGACCTCCTTCTGTCCATTTTGACATTTAATCTTTTAATTGTATTGACCTCCTTCTGTCTATTTTGACATTTAATCTTTTAATTGTATTGACCTCCTTCTGTCTATTTTGACATTTAATCTTTTAATTGTATTGACCTCCTTCTGCCTATTTTGACATTTAATCTTTTAATTGTATTGACCTCCTTCTGCCTATTTTGACATTTAATCTTTTAATTGTATTGACCTCCTTCTGCCTATTTTGACATTTAATCTTTTAATTGTATTGACCTCCTTCTGCCTATTTTGACATTTAATCTTTTAATTGTATTGACCTCCTTCTGCCCATTTTGACATTTAATCTTTTAATTGTATTGACCTCCTTCTGCCTATTTTGACATTTAATCTTTTAATTGTATTGACCTCCTTCTGTCTATTTTGACATTTAATCTTTTAATTGTATTGACCTCCTTCTGCCTATTTTGACATTTAATCTTTTAATTGTATTGACCTCCTTCTGCCTATTTTGACATTTAATCTTTTAATTGTATTGACCTCCTTCTGCCTATTTTGACATTTAATCTTTTAATTGTATTGACCTCCTTCTGCCTATTTTGACGTTTAATCTTTAATTGTATTGACCTCCTTTTCCCATCTTTTTCTTTTTTTTTTTTTCTCCCTTTCAGTTCCCATCTCTATACCAGCTACGATCAACAACCCTCTCATCGTCAACGAAAAACAACCACCACCTCAGCAGCACCACGACATCAAGCCACAAGTCACCACCCTGGTTATCCCACAACAAAAACAGCAGCAACATCCCCAACAGATTCTTCCGAATGCTCCTTCTTTGCAACCCGCTCCGTCCAAAACCAGAGTTACCCCGGCCAACACAACTACTATGACACTCAAACAGGTTGAAATATTTAAAATTAAAAAAAAAAATAATAATAATTTTTAAATTTTTTTTTAGATTTAATTACTTGAGCATTTAAATTTTTTTTTTTTTTTTTTTTGGTTGAGACGCGATGCATGTTTGGCGATTACATTTTTCTTTGACAGCAACAATGCTGTTAACGGCCAGGTACTCGTTTTATACCTGAGTGTGCGTGGTGAGAGGAATGTGAGTAAAGAGCCTTTTCCACAGACCCAACAATGCACTGCTCAGAGCGGGAATTAAACCCAGGACCTCCTGATCTGAAGGCAAGTGTCATACCACAAGACCACATAGGTGCACAATTGAATTGTGCGGCTATGTGGTCTAGTATGACACTCGCTTTCGGATCGGAAGGTCCTGGGTTCGAGCCTCACGCTCGGCGCATAGTTGAGTCCTTGGAAAAGGCTCTTCACGCACATTCTCTCACCGTACTCAGGTGTAAAAGGAGTACCTGGCTGTTAACAGCATTGTCTTTCTCCGAAAAATTGTAATATCGCCTAACAGGCGTCATGTCCCGTCCTACATGTTAAATGTTGCTGTTGATCAGGGACCCCTTGTAAAGCGTTTTGAGCACATTTAGTGGATATTGCGCTATATAAAGCTCAATTTTTAAAAAAAAATTTTAAATTTAAAAAAAATTGTCCTCATTCATCCCCAAGGGGAAATTCACCTTTAGGGAAATCTTCAAGGGAAGGTTTGTCTTGGAACAACCCAGGCATCAGCGAGGGTCAATGCAGCATCGCGTAGAGTGAGCTACAGCGGTGTGACTTACTCATTATCACACAGTGCTGCTGGGAGTCGAACTCGATTCCTTCTGGTTACTAATCTACCACTGAGACTTTTCCCCTTGTTTTTATTATTTCGTGTGCACATTTCTTCATTTGTTTTCATTGATAGCTCAGTTGGTAGTACACTCGCTTCGCAATACCTTGCAATGAAGTCAAGCAAATTTGAGCGAATTCAGTGTCTGAATGGTTGACATGTTCTCATTCTAGCCTTGATATTATATCTTTTAGTTGTAGGGTATTTGAGTGATTACTAAATTTTCCAGACTTCAACACGTACCGGATTATACCAGCAGCACCCAATTAAAAAAACAAAAACAAAACAGAGCTGTCTCCTTACCTTAAAAATCTAAAATATCTTAATTTTTGTGAGATAAAAATTATAGTCACTATTGATAGAATGCGCTTGGCTAAGAAGCTCTCAACATTGCCATCTGGAAGTATAACGGACCAACACACAAAACTATGTGTAACCTTGACCTTTAATAGTCTGGTTAATACAGTTAGGTGAGAATTAGTCATAAATGTGGATGGCAAAAAACAATAAGCAAAGACCCGAGTGACGTCAACTTCGTTCTATCTATAGTTAACTTTGTGGAAATCAACAATTTACCCTCACAATAATTAAATAACACTTCAAAATCCTTTAAATTCTGTAGCCTGGTAGGAATCAGTTAATTTTTGTTGAGCTCATTTACAGGTCTCATGCCATCTTTTCCTGGTTGGAGGCCATTTTCATACATGCTGAATCTTACGAGTTTTTCGTTATTTTACAAATTTTAGACAAATTTCATGGCCATATACTAAATTTTATGGAAAATTACGAATTTTTAATTCTTAGTAATACTAATGATATTAATAATAATAATAAAAATAATAATAATAATGATAAGAAGAAGAACAACACTACTACTACTACAACTACTATACTACTACTACTACTACTACTATACTACTACTACTACTACTACTACTACTACTACTACTACTACTACTACTACTATTACAAATTACTAAAAATTGACATAAACTTACTAAATTTGAAGTTTTCAATTTGGCATGTCTGCATTTTTGTCATCTGTCCCGACAATCCACTCACTAGCTTTCATTTCTTTCTCAATATTCCTCTTCTTGATCACAAGCGGGTGGCCTCTCCTCGCCTATGTGGTCTAGTGGTATGACAATCGCTTTCGGATCGGAAGGTCCTGGGTTCGAGCCTCACTCGGCGCATAGTTGAGTCCTTGGAAAAAGCTCTTTACTCACATTCTCTCACCGTACTCATGTGTAAAATGAGTACCTGCCCGTTAACAGCATTGTCTCTGTCCAAAAAAAATAATAAAATCGCCTAACAGGCGTCATGTCCCTTCCTACATGTTAAGTGTTGCTGTGGATCAGAGACCCCTTGTAAAGCGCTTTGAGCATGTTTAGTGGATATTGCGCTGTATAAAAGCTCTATTCTTTAACTTTTTTTTTCTCCTCAGTCCATGTGTAAAAAGGGATATGCGTCATGACAATGTTTCTCCTACGATTTTTACCTTCTTTTTTTTTTTTTTCTTCCTATCTTTACCTTCTTTTTTTTTTTCCTATTTTTACCTTCTTTTTTTTTTCCTATTTTTACCTTCTTATTTTTTTTTTCCTATTTTTACCTTCTTTTTTTTTTCTCCTATTTTTACCTTCTTTTTTTTTTCTCCTATTTTTACCTTCTTTTTTTTTTCCTATTTTTACCTTCTTTTTCTTTTTCCCTCTTTTTCCTAAAGCGTCTGAAAGCCCAGCTTCAAAGCCAGCTAAGCCCCTCAGCTAAAGCCTCATCCCCGTCGTCATCATTGTCGGACCAAACCATCCTGTCCAATCCGTCAGCATCTGCCTTTGTGCCTGCCTCTGTCTCGGCCAGCGGTGCTGGTGCTGGTGTTACGGTCACCAATTCCAGCAACCCCCCTCAGCTTACCCAGATGTTTATCGCACAAACGTCCACTTCTCCTATCATGATGATGGTGGACTCCCCCGGGTCAGAGGTCAATATGTCGGATTCCTCGGAATACTCCTTTGAGAGGTTTGTGGTAGTTTTAGTATTATAGTAATTGTAGTCGTAGTGGTAGTACTAAGTAGTAGGGGGAGTAGAAGTAGTAATAGTAGTAGCATTGGTTTTAGTAATAGTAGTAGTAGTAGTTGTAGTTTTAGCAATAATAGTGGTTGTAATAGTAGTGAGAGTAGTAGTAGATTTATCAATAGTAGTAGTAGTAGTAGTAGTAGTAATAATAGTAGTAGCAGTGGTTTTAGTAGTAGTAGTTGTAGTAGTAGTAGTAGTAATAATAGTATTAGCAGTGGTTTTAGTAGTAGTAGTTGTAGTAATAGTGGTAGTAGTAATAATAGTATTAACAGTGGTTTTAGTAGTAGTAGTAGTATCAGTCATAGTAGTAGTAGTTTTAGTAATAGTAGTTTTAGCAATATTAGTAGTAGTAGTAGTAGTAGTAGTAGTAGTAGTAGTAGTAGTAGTAGTAGTAGTAGTAGTAGTAGTAGTAATAGTAGTAGTAGTAGTAGTAGTAGTAGTAGTAGTAGTAGTAGTAGCAGTAGTAGTAGTAGTAGTAGATTCCTCCATTTTAATGTAGAATAATCAAGACTAGATCAGCAATGGATGATTCCTTTTATTCTATTTTCCTTTTTCAGTATCTATGTACGGGCACATGGTCTTGTGGTATGACACTTTCCTTCAGATTGAACGGTCCTTGGTTTGAGTCCCGCTTTGATTAGCGCTTAGTTGAGTCCTTGGAAAAACTCTTTATTCACATTCAATCATCGTACTCAAGTGTAAAATGAATTACCTGGTCGTTCACAGCATTGTCTGTGTCCGAAAAAAAATAAATTGTAATATCCCCTAAAAGGTGTCATGTCTGGTCCTGTGTATTGAGTGTTGCTGTTGGCTAGTGACCCCCTCATAAAGCGCTGTGAGCACGTTTAGTGGATGTTTTGCTATATATATGCTCAAGTTATTTTGGGTTTTTTTAACCGACGGTAGATAACTTTTGTTTTCTTTCTGGGTTTTTTTTGTTTCAGTAAACGACAGAAATTGAGTCCTGACTTAGAAGATCCAGAAGAAAGGAGAAGGAAATTTTTAGAAAGGAATCGGTAAGATGACATATCAACATTCCCGTTATGTTTTCACTTACAGAATGCGATTACTGTAGGCTTTGCTCTCTTTTGCCTTTTTATTTTGATTATGATTTTTTTTTTTCTGTTTTTCTGGGGTTTTGGGGGGTTTTGTTTTGTTTTTTTTTTTGTTTTTTTTTCGTTATTTAAATTTTTTTTAAATTTTCCTTTTCACCTTGATGAATTAGAAGTGAATACCAGTGAGTTTTTTTTCACACAGAGGGTATGCAGGGAAGCTAATTCCCATTTTAATCGGGATTTCTTTTTCTCTGTGTAAAATCCAGATTTTGTATGTTTTTTTGTTTTTTTTAAATTATAATTTAGTGGTTTGTGGCAATTTTTGTATCAGACTTTTGTATAAAGACGTGTAGTTCTTGAATCAAAATATTGATTTTGGTGCGGCTATGTGGTCTTGTGGTATGACACTCACTCGAATCGGAAGCTCCTGGGTTCGATCCTCGCTTGGCGCATATATAGTTGAGTCCTTGGAAAAGGCTCTTTACTCACATTCTCTCACTGTATTCATGTTTAAAATGAGATTCTTGTCATTAACAGCGCTGTCTCTGTTTGGCTGGTATTGTGGGTTGCTAGATTTATTTAGGTCATTTTGTGTTGTTGGATTTTATCGTGAGACCAGGCTGCTAGAAGCTGTGGACTGTAAAAAGTAATCATCAAAAATGAATATAACAACTTAAAAAAAAAATTAAAAGAACAAAATACCATACAGGAACGTTTTGGGATCAAAACCCTTCTTCAGCTAATAACCCAAAAAAATCAAGAAAGACATAAATACGTGACTAAATTCTAGATTGACGACATGTATTTCGTATGTCCTCTCTGTTGAAGAAAAATCTTTGGGTTTTATGTAGGAATGAGCCCAAGTTTAAATACTTGGGTTTTTTTTATTGTAAATGTGATCAGAATTTGGAGATAAATGTGTCAGTGCATGACATAATCAGTCGACGGTGAAAATTTGGGAATTGCAATTTTTTTTTGCATTTTCTGAAAGAATGTGCTCCCGAGAGCATTTTGATCTTTATTTGAAATAAATCGGGTGGTTGATCATGAAGTTATGGTCAGATGTATGGGAAAGGTGTCCAGCAACTTTTCTCAAATTTCATTTTTCAACTTGACTAGCTGTAAAAAAATTTTAGAAATGAACTTTAGCTTTGATATTTCCCGAAGATTTACAAAAAGGGTCGATTTAATAATTTATGACAAGAACTGATTTTTGATAAAAATTGACCTTCTAATTCTAACTAAACTTGGCAATATCTCAGTTCCAACTTTTTCACCATCCGACTGATTACGTCATTCACTGTAACAAATATCTGAACAGACGTGTATGAAACGGTGCCTGACAAAGCAAGAAAGGTGTTCGGGATTTTGTTTTGTTTTCTTGTATTTTTCTTTCTTGCTTTGTCAGGTACACAATTGTTTAGATCCTTATCTGATACCAGTGCCTGCTCTCTCATTTCTTACTTTGGAATTTGCATAGCTACCAATCCTACCGGAAATTGCGGGAGACTCTCGCATTTTTAGTTCGTCGCGCGCTCCTGCAGCCCATCACACCGATCTCCCGCATTTAAAAAAAACTTTTAAACTCAATTGTTGGTCATTCTAAAACTGTTTCAAGTCATCATAGTGTATCTTGATATCAAGTATGTTTAGTTTATTAGTAGTCGCCAGAGACATTCATGGATGGAGATTGTTTGTGTTCTAAGTGCATGTGTAGACTACTTTGTAATTTCGCTTAAGAGTGGATTAATTCAACTATACCTTGCCCAAGAGACAACCTGATGGGCTGTCAGTCTTTTGAAATGTAGATTTATACATTTATGAATCTCCCCGATTTTCTGACCAAAACTCCGTCTTAATAAGCTTGGTGGGTTGGCAGCTATGAATTTAGAGATATGTGGTTTGGTATTTTGTTCTTCTTTGGAGGCTGTTTTATTAATTCTTGTTTTTTACATTTTACAGTCCACAACTTCCAGCAGAAGAGTGTCGTAAAGTAATGAAATTATTATTTTGCCAGATAGAATAATTTTTACCATGCCAAATCTTTTCCAAAGGGCGGCTGCAGCAAGATGTCGACAGAAACGAAAACATTGGATAGGGAACCTGGAGCGGAAAGCAGACGAGTTACAAAACACCAACCTAAGACTGCAGGTAGGATTTGTAAACCAGGGATGATTTCAGTTATTTCTTGGGTTTTTTTTGTTTTTTTTTTTGTTTTTTTTTAATGTCCTAAAATTGCAATGACCTGAGATTTTATAGAGATAGCATTCGCTTGGCTTAGAAGCTCACAACATCTGGAAGTATAACGGACCAACTCACAAAACTGTGTGTAAGTAACCATGAACTTTTATAGTCTGGTTAATACAGTATAGTGAGAATTACTCATAAATGTGGATTGCAAAAAAGAATAACAAAGACCTGAGTGACGTCAACTTCGTTCTATCTATAGCTCAATATCGGCTAAATGTGTTTGAAATATTTGACATGGGGCTCTAAGCCAATCGTGGGTGGGGTCCCATAGTGGGCAGGGAGGCACTTACCGTCTGGTGTCAACAGGAATCACCCGTGTTGCCCAAGTGAGCAAATGAGGGGTAAATAATCTTGCCCAAGGAATAAAAAAACGAAAGTGCCCGAATCAGGGCTCGAACCCGGGACCTTCCAGGTCACAATGCAATAAATTAACCACTCTGCCACTTTGTCCCCTATTCTATTATTTTATTTTTTTCATACTACATAATCAATGTTCGTATTGTCCTTACAGAACGATGTCAAGTTATTGCGGGGCGAAGTGGCCCACCTAAAGACCCTTCTCCTGGCCCACAAGGACTGTCCAGTCACTCAGCAACAGCGATCTTCTGGCCAGCTAGGTATACAAATCTCACTGCCTTCCTCGGACTTTTTAAAATTTCGATATAGATCATTATCAATAACTTAAAAAAAAAAATTGAGGTGTTTTTATATATAGCTCAATATCCACTAAACGTGCTCAAAGTGCTTTACAAGGAGTCCTTGGCCAACGGCAATGCTTAACATTTAGGATGTTAATGACGCCTGTTAGGCGATATTACAATTTTTTTCTGACAGAGACAACGCTGTTAACGGCCATGTACTCATTTTACACCCGAGTACGGTGAGAGAATGTGAGTAGAGAGCCTTTTCCAAGGACTCAACTGTGCGCCGAGCGAGGCTCGAACCCAGGATAGCCGCACTAAAATCAATATTGTTTTATTGTCCCAACCAAGCGAAGCCTTGGATTAATCTGGCGTCATTCGTGAAGTGGCTTCGTTAAGTGAGCTGGAAATTCAGTGGAATGAATTTACGTACTCACTCAAAGCCACGAAGTGTGTCAGGGGGATTGGAACTTATTACCATCTGGATATGAAGCAAACACCATACCGTCGTTCCATTGGATAAACAAATAGAAGGAACGAAGTTGACGTCACTCAACTCTTTGTTTTTAACAATAGTATTATTTTTAG
>NC_088371.1:40275857-40288357 GCF_034508935.2 Berghia stephanieae | reverse complement strand
TGTTTGTTTTGTTTTTGTATATATATATATTTTTGTTTGTTTTGTTTTTGTATATATATATTTTTTTGTTTGTTTTGTTTTTGTATATATATATATTTTTGTTTGTTTTGTTTTTGTATATATATATATTTTTGTTTGTTTTGTTTTTGTATATATATATATATTTGTTTGTTTTGTTTTTGTATATATATATATATTTGTTTGTTTTGTTTTTGTATATATATATATATATTTGTTTGTTTTGTTTTTGTTTGTGTTTGTTTTGATTTAATTTTAGGCAGTTTTGCATTTATAATTACTTACCGTTTGTTTTGCTCCAGTTTTACTACCAGAGAACCCAGCGGCTTTCTCCATCCAAGAGCTTGCCCAGGTTGTCCCGACCTCCGAACCCATCTCTACAGCAATTATGACTTTTTTGTCGGACAGGTCGGAGGGAGCAACACGTGACGCAGCAGCGGACTTGAGTGAAAATGGGAAAGATGATGATTGAATGAATGAATGAGTGAATGAATGAAGGAATGAATGAATATACATATGAATGACCAGCCGATTGAAAAGAAAGAGAGTGTAGAACAAAAAGCAAAAAAGAGTGATTGATTGTGAGTGGATAGTATGGTATGTGAACCCTCTCCCTAATTGATTATTTACGCTAAAATTATCTATAAGAATTTGAACCATATCTACAGCTAAAAACAACAAAAGTGAAATATATAGTATACTAAAGTTTCATAATTCGTGCATATGGAATAAGCTGATGTTTGTCGGGGAGAGAGGAACGTTTATGTCTTTCACTTTTGGTTTTGATGGAGAGAACCCTGCCACTTCTGATAGATGCTGTGATGTGTTTACAGATTTTAATTTTGTGAAATGTTTGGAGACAGCACCTTTCAAATATAATGTCAAAATCGTTTATTCTATTAGTATATTTCAATGCTCTTCTAATAGTTCGATTTAAGAGCGTTTTATCAGCCATCCTAATGGCTGATCTATAAAACAATGTGCATAGGCTTGAATTGGTTTTAAAACTAGCAAGTTTAGAGAGAAAATACTTACGTTTATTAATTTTAGACCTTAATTTCTTTTGTATTTTGTTTTCATTTCAGATTATATTCTACGACTACTCCTTAATGTCTGTTGTATTCTGGAACTTTCTCTACTACTTGATCTTTGATTTTTAGTGGAAATTTTTTTTATTTTTTAAAGTCTACAACTTATCATTTTGTTTTTCCTACATTTAAGTCTAAACAATTTTTATCACACCAAACAAAAGATTCACTTTCTTCAAAATAAGCTGATTCATTGGTATCTGCTATAGGTTGGGACATTTTTGGGATTGGTGCTCCTGCTGTTGTTCGTGTACCCTGTGAAAAATTCTGGTGACAGTACACAACCTTGGGGAACACCATCGTTTCAATCCTGTCACCACTCGGTGGATTGTAAACGGTGAACAAAATAACTCATGGGATATGTAGTAGGGTCTTATGTTGAGGATCATAAGTTCGATTGTTGTTGTCACAGTGAGTAACATTCACAGAATGTGTTATTTGGGTGACACCATCGTTTATTTACACACTTACACATCCCTCCTCCTGCTGTTTTCCTTACTCCAGTCCTGTCACCCCAAAACATTGTGTAGTTGCCTAATTCAAAACATTCACTTGATGTGTTATTATTTAGCCATGTCTCTGTTAAGGTTTTTATTGAAGCAAAGGAGTAGCTGTTGGAATATTTGGTTAAAGCACCAAATTCATCTATTTTGTTCTTTATTGATCTCACTTTTTCCACTGATTATTGATGGTAAAAATGGACGGAAATAAAACGTCTGTTTAATTTTGTCCCTGCTCCACCTCTCTGACCCCCCCCCCCCCCCCTCTTCCTTGGTTTAATGAAGGACAGATTGCATGATGGTGGTCTGGGTGGGGATCCTGACCTCCCATAGTGGGCAGGGAGGTACATACTGTGTCTTCTATCCCCTTATATCTGTTTTCCAACATGCTTTCTGTCTTTGTCTTGGAATGAGATTACTTGATTTTGTCCTGGTCCTGGCCGGAGTCCTAGCTGGGAGGGAAACAGTCAAATGCGTAGTTATTGTTTTGGGAGATGATATTTTTTTCCTTGTAAATCATCTCTCTGTTATGTATTATTCTTATTATTTTGAATGTATAATGTAAGCATTTGAGTGTATTCCTCTATGTTGGATTTTGTGCTTGTGTCCGGATGAGACTTGTAGGTGATTTCAAACTGAGTACATTGGTGGTATGCTCTTGGAATCTACATCTGATCCCTATTTGTTCCTAGTTCCCCTTTGTCTTGCTTTTTCTTGGGTGCTTTAATTGTAATTCCAGAACTTTTTACTGTCCCATTTTCTTCCTTTTTACTGGCGCTGATATAACCTAAATGTGTTGCAAGCGCCGTAAAACCCTTTAAAACAAAAAAAAAAAACATGATGGTGGTGGGTGGGGCATGGGTGGTCGAAGTAATGGCAATGGGCATGGAGGTCTTTTCGATTTTCTGACAGATGGCACATATTTTATGATGGGTTGATTGTTGGACCACAAGGATAAAAAGGAAGGGGGGGGGGGGGGGGGGGTCAGAAAAAAGTCTTGACCGCACCTGGGATTGATTTAGGTTCCTTTGGGTGTGAAGCGAGTGCTCTACCAACTAAACTATTTGGGAACTCTCTGTCTAGGTCGGATGTTTTTGTATTTATGAATGAATGTGATATCAAACATACAAGCCTTGGGAAATATGTGATGTATATGTATATTTATATATATACATATATTTTTTTTTTTTTGTAATACTCCTCAGAATCCATATCTATTAGTTGATAAATTATACTTGATGATGAAGATGTTGATGATAATGATAATAAGAGGAATGTTAAAATTAATAGTAATGATAATAATAATAATAAAAATGACAATAAGATAACTTTAAGAAGAACAAGGATTTTATAAAAGAATAATAATACAGTAATGATGTCATCAATATCATAATAATGAAACTAATAATAATAATAATGATAGTTGTGGAATTTATTTAATCATGCATTTTCACTCTAGTTCTTAAGCTAGAGTATCTAAGGTATGGGTTACAGAAAGACAGACGTCAGCCGCAGTACATTTCTGCAGAGGAGGTAAATTTGTTGAAATGTCTTGTTCAAGGAATTTAAAATATATAAAAGAATTGTTTGCAGAGATGTTTGAGCCAAGGGTCCTCCAGCTGTGAGTAATACGCTTGCTTTAATCATTCGATCAGACATAGTTCTTCAAAATACCTTACAAAAATTACCTATTTTCACTGCCATATTCCGTATAATATTATAATGGTCTTGATTTGTCCCAAGCATATCCAAATTGCATAGAAATATTTGTAGCGGCCAACGGTCCAGATAGTTGATTCTGAATGTTATTGCAAGTCAAGTCAAATCTGAGTATTTGTATTTGAGGGTAGAGAAAGAGAGAGTTCATTGTCGTTGACTCAAGTAGTTTGATCATCTTTGCTAGGTGTTCTGGGTATTTGTATTTGAGGGTAGAGAGAGAGAGAGCTCAATGTCATTTAGGCCTGGGCTCAAGTAGTTTGATCATCTTTGCTTGAAGGTGTCCAAATCTGTTCTGTTCACACGTGATTCGTTCAGGAAAAGTGTTCCAGTCTTTGATCTTAGATTGAATGTGAGAAAGACGGCAGCGATCCATTCTTACACTCTCGGTGGGGTTCCCAACCTCCCATAGTGGGCGACGAGGTACTTGCTGTCTCTTCTATCCCCCTTTATCTGTTTACCAATTGCTTTTTGTCTTTATCTTGAAATGGTTTTGTTCTGACCCTGGCCGGAGTCCTTGGCTGGGTGGGAAACAGTTGAATGTATTGTTATTGCTTTGGGAGATGATATTTTTTTTCCTTGTCAATCATCTCTATGTACACTACTGTTATTTTTTATTTTAAACTTGTGATTTGTAAATATTTCAGTGTGTTCCTCTTAATGGGATCTTGTGCTGGTGTCTGGGTGAGACTTGGGTAGTCTCAAACTAAGTACACTGATAGTGTGCTCTTGGAATCTACATCTGTTCCTATTTGAACCATTTCCCCTTTTGTCTTACTTTTTCCTCAAGTCCTTTTAATTGTACATCTAGAATGTTTTTTTACTATCCGATTCTCTTCCTTTTTACTGGCGCTGATATCACCTAAATGTGTTGCAAGCGCCGTAAAACCCTTAAAAACAAACAAATATTCTTACACTCACTATAGCATTAGGCTTGGCTTTCTCAGTAGACTGCATTACCATTCTCCCCCCTTTATCCCTTTACCCTCCCCCCCCCCCCCCCCACTTTTACCCACCCCGCGCTAATTTGGAAATGGTTTTTATGTTGTGTAATTACAATTATTTGATTACTGTTTAGGATGATCATCTGATATTTTTATTTATATATTTGATTGAATGGAAGTACGAAGTGTACAAACCTTTATTGTGAATATTTGTATATATATATATATTATATCTATCTATATAAATGTAACAATTTTTGATATTTAATTGTTATAACGGTGGACCCTACTTACAAAAAAAAGCTTTTTTTTAATTTAAATTTTGTTTTCTAAATTTTAATGTCTTTTTTTTTTTTGGATCCAAGTTTTTAACCAGTTAGATTCTAATAATAGATGAGAAAACAAATGGACCTTATAATAATGAGGAAATTTTTTATTTATTTATTTTTTTTAATTATTTTTTTTTTGGGGGGGGGGGGGGGGGGGGGGGTTAGTTAGCTTACTATGGGTGGACTATCGGTTGATTAGACAAGGTTTTTCAAACACCCAGACTCCCTTTCTTATCCCTACAACTGTCAGGGCTGGTTTTATGTCGACTCAATGAACGACTTATGTCAAGATATATCTAATCTATCATTTCAATTATTTCCAGCAAGAGATAAGTGACTGATGAAAAAAAAAAAGTTTTTAAAAATATATATAGCACAATATCCACTTGAAGGCTCAAAGCGTTTTACAAGCAGTCCCAAGCGAACAGCAGCGTGTGTCATACTCATACCACTTATTTTATTATTATCCCATTTTTTAAAAAGGATATCATTGAGATAAATGCTGTCAGAATTTTAAAATCCAGTTATTCCTGGTTGACTTTTTGTGATATTGTCACGTGCATCACAAACAACTAATTTGAATGTTGTCAGTGACACAATTTAATTAAACACCAATAGGGAATGAGAATAGCGGAAGAGTAGCGTGAAAAGTTATTAGAGAGAGTACGTCATGTTGTTTGTGCGCATGCATCTCTCTCGTCCTCGCTTCCGGTGAAAGCGGCATGAGACACTTCACCGAAAGCGAGGACGAGAAAGACACATGCGCAAAACCATTTGACATTCTCTCTGTAAGGTGACGTCCAATCAAGTGACGCTACTCTTCCACTAATCTCATTCCCTATATGAGAATTATTTATTCTTAACGTCTTAGTTTAATGAACCAGATTTTTTCAAGAATTATATAGGAGTTTTTTGGCTCTGGGCCAAAGGGATATATCTGGGTGGGGTTCCTGACCTCCCATAGTGGGCAGGGAGGTACTTACTGTGTCTTCTATCCCCCTGGGTGGGACCTCCCATAGTGGGCAGGGAGGCACTTATTGTGACTTATATCCCCCTGGTTCCTGACCTCCCATAGTGGGCAGGGATGTACTTACTGTGTCTTCTATCCCCCTGTGTCTGTTTTCCAGTTGCTTTGTCTTTGTCTTGGAATGAGATTACTTGGTTTCGTCCTGACCCTGACCGGAGTCCTTGACTGGAAGGGAAACCCTTAGCAGTGTTAAATCTGCCTCCAAAACCCTGAATAGATGCTTTGTGGTACCAATGGTTTCTTTTTAACACATTATATTGAATCAAAAATGTCTTATTTATTTCTGCTGTTGAAGCCAAAAATTCGTATTTTTACGGATTTTTCGTAGGAGTTGGCATCCCTGAAAACCAATCAAAACAATTTGTGTGTTTTTTCTGTCATTGTCGAAAGGCAGCTCTGTAGTTTTAATGTGAAAGTCACCATTTGGTTCGTCTTTGTCGTCTTTCTCTGCTATGTGGGGGCAGCGTGGCTCAGTGGTGCAGGCTTTGCTTTGTACCTAAAAGGTACCTCGAGTTCAAACACCCATTGCTGCGCTGTGTGGCCTTGAGCATGTCACATCGCCCTAGATTAATTTGCAGCGCTGCACTGCACTGCGGCTGACGCCTGGGTTGTTCCAGTCTCCCTGTGGATTTGACCCGACAGACAAATTTCCCCTATGGGATGTGCGGCTATGTGGTCTAGTGGTCCTAGCTCAGCGCATAGTTGAGTCCTTGGAGAAGGCTCTTTACTCACATTCTCTCACCGTACTCAGGTGTAAAATGAGTACCTGGCCTTTAACAGCGTTGTCTCTGTCCCAAAAATTTGTATTATTGCCTGACAGGCGTCATGTCTCGTCCTACATGTTATCTGTTGCTGTTGGCCAGGGACCCCTTGTAAAGCGCTTTGAGCACGTTTAGTGGATATTGCGCTATATAAAAGCTCAAGTTTTTTTGGGGTTTTTTAAGATAAAGGGAATTTTATTTTATTTATTTTAGTTTTTATTATTTTATAAGTTGGGTCCATCGATGCCTGTTACTTTACTCTGTTGATGTTGAACAATATTAGATGTGATAATATTTTTCTACGGATCAATTGTGTCAGGGCATGGCGTAATCAGTCGAAAAGTGAACATTTTGGATTTGCATCTGTTTGCATTTTCTGAAAGAATGTGCTCCCCAGAGCATTTTAATCTTTATTTGAAGTAAATCGGGTGATTTTTCATGAAGTTTTTTTTTTTTTTTTCTGTAAATCTTCTGCCTGTTTGTTCTTGGTTATTTATAATTTAGCTTATGATGTCTTTAGGTTATGATTTTGATTGACATTTGTACTATTTTTGTTGGATTGCTTGTTTTTTTTGTTTCAGCGGTCTCTCATATAACCTCAATTGTGTTGGAAGAGACCTAAAGCAACAAACAAACATTTGTACTATTTTTGTTAGATTGCTTGTTTTTTTGTTTCAGCGGTCTCTCATATAACCTCAATTGTGTTGGAAGAGACCTAAAGCAACAAACAAACATTTGTACTATTTTTGTTAGATTGTTTGTTTTTTTTGTTTCAGCGGTCTCTCATATAACCTCAATTGTGTTGGAAGAGACCTAAAGCAACAAACAACAACAATTTCATGAAGTTTCATAGTCAGATGTATGGGAAAGGTGTCCAGCAACTTTTCTCAAATTTCATACTTTTTCAACTTGACTAGCTGTAAAAAAAAATATTTAGAAGTGAAATTAAGCTTTGATATTTCCCGAAGATGTACAAAAAGGGTCGATTTAATCATTTACCATGAAAAGAAGTCATTTTTGATAAAAGCAATATCTCATTTCAAACCTTTTCACCATCCGATTGATTACGCCATTCCCTGTAACAATTTGCTTTTGTTTTAATTGCCAATAATTCACATGTGCGCGAGTAAATGTTTGATTTTTGTTGGATGAAATCATCCCTCTCCTGACTTGATCAGCTATAAATATATATCCAAATTGACGTCACTCACTTCTTTGTTATTGATTTTAGACAGCACAGCCGTTTTAATGATTCGATCTCTACATTCTATCAATCAGTCTAGAATAAACGTTTAAGGTTACTCGCGTCGTTGTGTGTGTTGGTTTGGTTTGGTGGGCGGATGTTGTATTTTAGATGAATGCAATGCATCAAATCAATAGGAAAATCTTTTTATCTACATCTTTTTTTTTTCTATCATCTTCCCTTATTTTTACTGATATCTAATAAACGATCTATAGTATATAATTAATAATAATAATAGAATAATAATAATAATAATAATAATAATAATATATAATAATTATTATATAATATAAATGTAATATAATAATAATAATAATAATAATAATAATAATAATAATAATAATAATAATAATAATAATAATAATATAATTATAATAATAATAATGATAATAATAATAATAATAATAATAATAATAATAATAATAATAATAATAATAATAATATAATAATAATAATAATAATAATATATAATAATAATAATAATAATAATAATAATAATAATAATAATAATATAATAATTATAATAATAATAATGATAATAATAATAATAATAATAATAATAATAATAATAATAATAATAATAATAATAATAATAATGATGATAATAATAATAATAATAATAATAATAATAATAATAATAATAATAATAATAATAATAATAATTATAATAATAATAATGATAATAATAATAATAATAATAATGATAATAATTTTAATAATAATAATAACAATAATAATAATGATAATAATTTTAATAATAATAATAACAATAATAATCACGATATGATAATAATAATAATAATAATAATAATAATAATAATAATAATAAAAATAATAATAATAATAATAATAATAATAATAATAATAATATAATAATAATAATAATAATAATAATAATAATAATAATAATAATAATAATAATAATTAATAATAATAATAATAATATAATAATAATAATAATAATAATAATAATAATAATAATAATAATAATAATAATAATAATAATAATAATAATGTTACAAGCGCATAAGAGCCGTAAAAACAAACTGCTAATCCACTCACTTGAATAAAGTCCGTCATCTTTTGTTTGAGTATTCCATCGTCCATTCTTTTTACAGGCCCTCAACTCTCCCTCCTACTACTACTACTACCCAACCCACCTTTGTCATGATGGTTTTCATGAAATGTGTCACTGCTCCTGGTTATCTCGAATAGTGACTATTTACACTCAAACTGAAAAGCAATAGGTATCTACATATATTATGTATAAGGCATGACGAATATATATATGTATTGTGTTCATCATAATGACATGCTTCACCGTCTTCATCGTCGTCATCATCACCATTATCATCATATTGATGATTATTTATTTATGTTTCCTTTTCTGCTGTGAAGTCGTGTTTGTTTCTACTTCAGTGATGAGTTATATTCAAGAGTCCATTGCGCATGTCTGTGGTTGTGTGTGCGTGTGTATGTAGTCTACGTGAGTGTGTGTGTGTGTGGGGGGGGGGGGGGGGACGTGTATGTGTCCACTGTCCTATCAGTTTTATATTGGGATCAGTGTGAACCAAGATGAATTTCCATTTCTATGACTGGGGTTCTAGGACTCCCATAATGGACAGGGGAGTACTTACTGTGTCTTATATCCCCCTATATCTGTTTTACAACTCTGACTTTGTATTGGAATGAGATTACTTGGTTTTGTCCTTCCTCTGGGCGGGGACCTTGGCTGGGAGGGAAACAGTCAAATGTTACAGTAATAGTTCTGGGAGATTTTTTTTTTTCGGTGTAAATCTTCTCTCTGTTATGTATTGTTATATTTTATGTTTTGATTGTAAGTATTTGAGTGTGCCCCTCTTACTCTGAGTCGAATCTTGTGCTTGTGTCTGGGTGAGACATTTCAGCTGTTGGGGCAGCGTGGCTCAGCGGTACGGTCTTTGCTTCCTACCCGAAAGGTATCGAGTCCGATCACCCGCCGCTGCGCTGTGTGGCCTTGAGCAAGTCACCTCGCCTTAGCTCAATTTGCGGCGCGATAGTGATGTCGTTTCTTCTTCTCTTTACTAGCCTATCCTGCTTCTTTGGTTTGTGATTGTATTTTTGACAGGGGATATTTTTTTTCCTGTAAATCTTCTGCCTGTTTGTTCTTGGTTATTTATAATTTAGCTTATGATATCTTTATGTTATGATTTTGATTCACATTTGTACTATTTTTGTTAGATTGCTTGTTTTTTTGTTTCAGCGGTCTCTCATATAACCTCAATTGTGTTGGAAGAGACCTAAAGCAACAAACAAACATTTGTACTATTTTTGTTAGATTGCTTGTTTTTTTGTTTCAGCGGTCTCTCATATAACCTCAATTGTGTTGGAAGAGACCTAAAGCAACAAACAAACAAACAAACAAACATCTCTCTGTCATGTGCTGTTACTCTTTTCATTTTTAACATATGATTTGTAAACATTTGAGTGTGTTCCTCGTAGTGGGGATCTGTGCTTGTGTCTGGATGAGACTTTTAGGTGATCTCAAACTATGTACTTTGATAGTGTGGTCTTGGAATCTACATCTTTTTCCTATTTGAACCAATTCCCCTTTGTCTTACCTTTTCTTGGGTGCTTTTTAATTGTAATTCTAGAACTTTTTACTATCCAGTTTTCTTCCTTTTTACTGGCGCTGATATGACCTTATGTGTTGCGAGCGCCGTAAAACCCTTAAAAACAAAACAAACAAAAAAAAAAACAATTTTGTTGCAAGCACCGTAAAAGTAAAACCCTTTAAAAAAAAAACAACAACATAGAACGCACATCATTGTGTGGACAACAAAAGTTCTATTAATTTCATAATAATTCTGTATGGCAAACAAGCTTTACAAAAACAGCACTAAGTTCTTATACGAATAGCTATAGCACAGATCTTTGTTATTGTTTTGATTTTAAATTGTAAGTATTTATTGAGTGTATTCCTCTTACTCTTAGAGGGATCTTGTGCTCGTGTCTGGATCAGACTTTTAGGTAATCTCAACTAACCATGCACAATGATAGCAATGCTGTTGGAATCTACATATGTTCCCTATTTGTGCCATTTCCCCCTTGTCTTCTTACTTTTCTTGTGTGCTTTTAATTGTAACTCTATAGGAAATGAGATTAGCAGAAGAGTAGCGTCCCTTGATCGCGAGGACGAGAGACGCATGCGCACGACCAACATGACGTTCTCTCTCTAATAACTTTTCCGCCGGTGACGTCCAATCAAGGGATGCTACTCTTCCTCTAATCTCATTCCCTATAACGTTATTTTAACTGTCCCGTTATCTTCCTTTTTACCGGCGCTGAAATGACCCAATTGTGACGCAACGCAGTAAAATCCGTAAAAACAGATTTTTCTTCTTCAAATTTGATGACGCACAAAACGAAACTAAGTCAAAGGTTCGTTGATCGTGACGAATACGACTAGTTTCCTGTAGTTGATAAGAAGAGGGTGACGTCATCAAAAAAGGAGCTCATGGCGTCGAAAGTGAAAGACTCCTGTTATACAATACAAATGAAAACATCGTTGATCGTGACAAAAGCTGTACAATATATTGACTGTGGGCATCTGGATATGTGCGCGTGATTTGCTTTCTTTAATAAATTGATATATATATATATTTTTGTTGTTGTTGTTGAAAATGTAATTATTAGTCAAATATAATTTCATGGAATCACCATTGTTGTTCGTTTTATTATTCTTTTTTCTATTGCCTTCAATGAATTTTTTTTATTTATTTATTTTTTTTTTTTGTAGCAACATTTGGGAATTTAGTTGTCAAACTGTGGATTATATTTTGCAAAAAACCGCCATGCCAAGAAGAAGATGGAGGAGGAAGAGGAGAAAAAAGAAGAAGGAGGAGGAGAAAAAGGAAGAAGAGGAGGAGAAGAAGAAGGAAGAGGAGGGGGACGAAGAAGAAGTTCGTGAAGAAGAGGAAGGGGAGGAGGGACACTTGAACTTGAAGAAGAAGAGCGAGAGGTAGAGATGTTTATTCCAATCCCGTTCTTTTGAAAATGTAGAAAAGAAAGAAATGGGGAACGACGTCATCAAAATCTGTGCCGATATTTTTCAATCAAATTGAGACTACGAAAGCGGATGAGATCAAAGTTGGTTTTTGTCTTTACATTCAAAGTGACGTCAACAAGAATTCACGAAGCACCAATGGTTGGCAGGTGACTCTTTATTCTAACATTATTTAAGATAACCTTTATAGGGAGGCCTTCCGAAAGCTCCTACATCCCCAGTATTCTTGTTTTTTAAAATAATGAACTAGTAGGGGGTTTGGGAGGGGATAAACTTTTTTTTTTTTTAAATTTAATCCCCCCCCCCTCCCTAACCCCCTAGAACAAGAATACTGGGGATGTAGGAGCTTTCGGAAGGCCTCCCAAAAGTTCGAGTCTTTCAACTGTTATTCAATCGTTGTATTTTGTCTTAGGGTTAGTTGAGGGAATATTTGAGTTGTTTCCTTTAGCACTAGGGGAGTTTTCGGAAGGCCTCCTGTATTTTTTTACCGTGGATCTTTTGTCAGGCGTTTATTATTTTATTCAATTTGTCAATGAAATATATAGCTAGTAGCATTTTAAAAACCCTAGAACAAACCTTGATAGATATTTGTGTCAGTTTAAAATGTCCTCTCGTACAAATACTACATACACTCCAGCACGGTTATCTCGAACTCATCGGGACCTGCAAGAACGTTCGAGGAAACCGTACTTTGTCATAGCGTTTGATGAGGGGGGGGGGGGGGGCAGTGTGGCCCTGCGGTATGGTCTTTGCTCCGCCCCCCCCCCCCCCCCGAAAGATACCTAGTTCGAATACCCAAAGTGTTATGTGACCGTCAGCAAGCCACATC
>NC_088371.1:40265857-40270857 GCF_034508935.2 Berghia stephanieae | reverse complement strand
CAACCGCAACAACAACAAAAACAACAACAACAAAAACAACAACAACAAAAACAACAACAAAAACAACAACAACAACAACGACAACAACAACCGCAGCAGCAGCAGCAGCAACAAAAACAACAACAACCGCAACCACAACAACAACAACACCATCAACAAAAACCGCAGCAGCAGCAGCAACAACAACAACAACCGCAACCACAACAACAACAACACCAGCATGACCACAACCAACAACAACAACATAAACAAAAACAAGAGCAAGATAAATTAACTCAAAAACTAAGGCTTTTACTTCTAGAAAGACTGCACCACAAAATTCAATACCAACAGCTTCAGCCTAAACAACACGATGAGAACAGGATGATAGAGACCCTTCAAAACTCGAGAGTCCGCCAAGATATGTGGGTGTTTACGCAACGCCCGACGAGTGAACAACGCGAGAAGATGTCTCATATTGATATTCGACCAATCGCGCAAGATCTGCAAGCTAAGACAATACGAATACAACAACAACGTAAACAACTTTTTAAAAAAATGTGTGGAGGAGATGAGCAATATAGACAGAAATTACAATTAGAACAGCGTCGACAAATACGTGAAAGACAAGAAGAACAACTGAGGCATTCAGGAGAAGAAGAGCAGCAAGGTCCAAAGGGGCAACAAGAAATTATGGATCAACAAAAAGGGAAGGTCCAGCGGCAAGGACAACAAGAAATACAACACAATCTTAAAGAAACAGGAAAACAACAGCAATATGAACAAAACGAACAGCAAAAACAAGAACAAGAAGCACAGCACAATCTTAAAGAGCCTGGAAAACAACAACAGTATGAACAAAACGAACAGCAAAAACAAGAAGAACAACAAAAACAGAGTAATGAACATCATCATAGCAATCTCCACTCCAACCACGACAAACAACAACAATACAAGAAAAACTACGACGAACAACACCAGGGAGAATATGATGGGCAGAGACATTTGATAATCGATGAGCTGGAGCACCATCAAACACAACAACAACAACAACAACAACAACAACAACAACAACAACAACAACAGCAACAACAACAACAACAAGAGATTGACGACGCAGCACAGCAACATAAGTATAAAGAAAAAGAACAACAGCAGCAGCAAGAAGAAGAAGAAGAAAAAGAAGAAGAAAAAGTAGAAGAAGAAGAAGTAGAAAAAGAAGAAGAAGAAGAAGAAGAAGAAGAAGAAGAAGAAGAAGAAGAAGAAGAAGAAGAGAAGAAGAAGAACAACAACAACAACAACAACAACAACAACAACAACAACAGCAACAACAACAACAACAACAACAGCGAGAACATCAACAATGTCAAGGTGAAGAAGAAGATCTTCAACAAGAGACGGAAGAAGTTGAGAGGGTGATCGAGTCAAGACTAGAAAAACTACGACGACGAAGGTTACGAAGGAGACAATATCGGCAGCGACAGCGACAACGAAAACTTCTTCAGCTCTCTCTACTGGCTCAAAGCTATGGACAATGTGCACAACAACAACATGGCGAGAAACCATCAAACGTTGCACGACGGGGGGAGGGAAGACGAATGCGTCGGAGACGTGCGCGGAAACGAAGACGGGAGAGAAAAGCAGAATACGAGCGCATGTCTTACTGGAATAAAATATATATGTTGTTCGAAGAAAGGTATCACAGTGTTAATTATCGCCAACAACAACAACAACAACAACAACAACAACAGAAGAAGAAGAAGAAGAAGCAGCGACAACTACAGCAAGAACACCGGAGACAGGTTCGAATTGGAAACGAGGCTAACGATGACCTTGACTCCAACTATCACGTCTGCATGACCCCGTCTCGTTCTGGTGAAAGTTGTAGCAGTAGTAATAGCGCGGATCCACACTGCTTGCATTCTCCGTCGCAAAGACAGGTAAATTTGATAAACTTTTTAAAACAACGTTTATTGTTATTACGCCATAGCATTAGGGTTTCCGATGGTTCAGTGGTAGAGATCTCGCTTTACAACCAAAGGGACCAAAGTGCCAATCAAGGGCAAGGGGGATATTAATATAATATTTGCCCCTCCCCCACCACCCCTGCCCCTGTTAGATCTGCCGGAAAGTACTTTGCGATAAGCTAGTGTCCTATACTAAGGATAGCAAGCAATTGTTATTGTCATGTTACGCTATAGAAGCTGGTATAAACTCGGGCTTCATGACCATAAAGGCGCTGATAACGAAGGTCTTAAACTTCTTTCTTTAACCTCGGCCATCAACAACGCATGAAGAGCCTTTCCAAAATTGTAATATCGCCTAATAGGCGTCATGTCTTGTTCTTCATGTTGCGTGTTGCTGTTGGTCAGGGACCCTTTGTAAAGCGCTTTGAGCACATTTAGTGGATATTGCGCTATATAAAAGCTCTATTTTAAAAAAAAGATAATGTTACATCTCAGAAAGGAGGTTTTTGGGGGAAAGGGGGGGGGGTTCTTTGTGAAAGATGTAAGGGGGGGGGGGGGGGTGTTTCATGTAAAAAGAGTGTAGAGAGCGATGGGTGGGGGGGGGGGGGGGGGGGGGGGTAAGCTGGCTTGTCAAACTGCAATACATTTTCAAACTTGGTCGACGAACATCCGGTCATCTCCGTGTCCTCACACACGCCACGTCCTCTCCTCACTCCACGACTAAGTCAGGGACTGAACTCACATCCACTCACCCAAGACCCGTGCGTTTGGCACGTGACCAAAGTTGAAGACAAACTTTAATTGTCGTTAGGGGATACGATAATATTAATATTAATAATTAATAATTTAAAAATAATAATAATAATAATAATAATAATAAATAATAATAATAATAATAATAATAATAATAATAATAATAATAATAACATAATTAATAATAATAATAATAATAATAATAATAATAATAATAATAATAATATAAAAATAATAATAATAATAATAATAATAATAATAATAATAATAATAATAATAATAATAATAATAATAATAATAATAATAATAATAATAATAATAATAATAATAATAATAATAATAATAATAATAATAATAATAATAATAATAATAATAATAATAATAATAATAATAATAATAATAAATAATAATAATAATAATAATAATAATAATAATAATAATAATAATAATAATAATAATAATAATATATAATAATAATAATAATAATAATAATAATATAATAATAATAATATAATAATAATATATAATATATAATAATAATAATCTCTAGACCATATCAGTAGGTGAGACCTGAGGATGTGGATATAATCCTTAAAGTAAGTGTGAAAATTAATAATAATCTTATTTTTCCATAGAAAAAAAATGATGCTTTTATATAGTGCAATATCCTCTAAATGTGCTCAAAGCGCTTTACAAGGGGTCCCAGGTCAACAGCAATATTTAACATTTGTGACCCTCCGTGTCAAAACGGTATTATGCCGGGATGAGTAGTTACCCGAAAATTGAATTTAGAAATGACATGAATGAGTGAAAAGAGATTCCAATTCTTATTGATGAACAAAATAGTATTTGTTTTTCTTTATGATGAAGAGAAACGAACCCAAAGTTTTATATTTGTGGCTATAAAACCAATTTCCTGGACGTTGTTCATCCCGGCCTAATACATAATCATCATGTTATTTCTAAATTCACTTTTCGGGCACCTCCTCATCCCATAATCATATAATACCGTTTTGACACGGAGGGTCACATAATAATATTAGAACAGACTAAAATTGAATTCTGCCCTGTATCCGTTTTTCCCCCCAATCGCCTGAAAACGCGTTTTATTATAATTTACCCGTTTTCCATGCTATGGGTTACACTTTAACTATAGATAGTTCGAAGATGACGTCACTCAGGCCTTTGTTATTGTTTTTGCCATCCGCGTTTGTGAGTTGTTCTCACTAAACTGTATTAACCTGACTATAAACGTTCATGGTTACACAGAGTTTGTGTGTTGGCCGTTATACTTCCGGATGGCAATGTTGTGAGCTCCTTGGCCAAGCGCATTCTATCTATAGAGCAGTAAAGTTAGGTGCCCCAAACGTAAACAAAGGTCGAGACGCACGTGGCAAACCACATGTTCCTGTCTTGACAGCTCACGTTCCAATGTAAATTATAGAAAAAAAATAACCTTTAAAATTTGGCTGTTAGGTGGCAAAAGAAACACATATTCATAAATACTCGATCATGCATCACATAATGTCTAGATATGGATATTTTATGGAACAAAAGGTAAAATTTTCTAAAATTTATCAAAAGTTACAGTCTATCTATTTTTAGACCAGAGCAAATTATTGCGCTGGTGTGAACAAAACGAGAATTATTCGGAGCCTGATTTTCAGAATAATTTAGCCTTATATTATTATTTCTGCAACTGTTAGATTTTATGTAAACATATTTTCAATACTGAAAGTGTATTGCCTACAACTCAAACTACAAAATTGGGAGACCTATATTGTGCGTAAATTATTCCGGTCCCTAACGGAAATCACTAGCAACTTGTTATTGTTTACGTTTGGGGCACCTAATTATACTGCTCTATACAATGTAATCTCAACCATCAAGGTCTAGATTTCCTTCCAACATGATAGAGAGGTTTTATGTGATTACGTCATCACAAAACGCGCTCTACGTATTACGTATCTATTTCTTTTTTTTTAAACTTTATATAATACTTGAGCTTTTATATAGCGCAAGATCTACTGAACATGCTTAAAACGCTTAACAAGGGATCCCTGACCAACAACAACACGTAACATTATGTAGTACGAGACATGACGCCTGTTAGGCAGTAATACAATTTTTTTTTCCGACATAGACAAAGCTGTTAACGGTCAGGAAATCATTTTACACCTGAGTACGGCGAGAGAATGTGAGTAAAGAGCATTTTCCAAGGACTCAACTATGCGGCGAGCGAGGCTCGAACTCAGGATCTTTCGATCCTAAAGTGACTGTCACTGGCCACATACCCGCACA
>NC_088371.1:40200857-40258357 GCF_034508935.2 Berghia stephanieae | reverse complement strand
AAAATATATTAATTACAAACATTTTGCAATAAATATATAGACTACATAGCATAACAAATTCGTGCTTTGTCCAAAACACATGGCAAAAACCATCAAATTAACCGTAATTAATTCTCCAAATCTGTTACAAAAATTAAAACATAATATTCTCTTTTACTGTAAGTCCTAAAATTGATGAGCTTTTCAAAATAAAAGCCATTTGTTTTGGACAGAGATCTTTGTCGTTAACATGACACAATTAATTCTTCCTCCTCGTCCACCTATCAACAACTACGAGGGCTCTTTCATAATTTACCGAAAAATGCCTGTAAAATCCGCGTTTTTTATGCTATCAACAAAATTCTTGCACGTGTTCATACCTTGACTCTTCCTTCATTTCTCTACGTAACAGCCAAGTCTGTCGACACACTTCTGCCAACGCCGCACCATGGAATAGATACCCTCTCGGAAGAAATTTCCGTCAAGGTTTTGTAGCCATTTCCGCACATGGTCAACAAGCTCTTCATCGACATCAAAGCGCTTTCCTGCCAGCTCACGTTTCAGTGGCCCAAAGAGGTGATAATCAGATGGTGCGAGGTCTGGACTGTGTGGTGGGTGTGGCAAAATCTCCCATCCATATTTCTCTAGCCAACCTTGCGTCACTCGTGCTGTGTGGGGTGTAGCGTTGTCGTGTTGCAAAATGACCCCGTTGGTCAACTGCCCTGGGCGTTTTCTGCGAATGGCCTCCCTAAGCTTGTCAAGAGTTTGGCAGTACCTTGCAGCATTGATTTTTTGTTTCTCCAGGTTGTAAGGTTTCGAACAGAATAACACCACGACTGTACCAGAAAACAGTTCCCATTATTTAATAATACATGACATTTATAACGCGCATTTTCATCACTGGGTGATGCTCAATGCGCGAAACAATAATACAGTGACATTATTATACAAATGAAACATTATACATACTACATCAACATAATATTATCATTATACAACAATGTAATAACTAAACATAAAGTCATTAATACAAGATATGTTATAATACATCCACATGCTATGTCAAATACGGAAATAATATAAAATAATGATATAATAACATAAACTAAATTAACATTCATATTGGGGTCAAATTACAAAGATGCATTAATCAAGATGTGTTTTAACAAAGAGATGGTGTTTTAACTTGGATTTAAATATTGATAAGGACTGCGCTTCTCTTATTCTTTTAGGAAGAGAGTTCCAGATGGAAGGTCCGACGTGACTGAACGATCTGCCGCCGTAAAATTTATATTTATATTTATTTGCAACAATTAATTTTGTAGAATCTAGTGCAGAACGTAGACTCCTCGTTGGCTTATAAATTTCTAAAAATTCAGTAATATACAATGGTGCTTCATTATTAAGGCACTTATAGCACAATGCTGCTAGTTTGAATTCGATTCTCACTTTAACTGGTAACCAATGCAGCTCATACAAAAGTGGCAACGAGTAGGATGTTCTCTTCTTTCTTAAAATCAATTTAGCAGCCGCATTCTGGATACTTTGAAGGCGTGATATTTTATCGTTGCTTACATTCGAGATTAACGAGTTACAGTAATCTATTTTAGATAGTATGAAAGATGTTATTAGTTTGCATGTTACTTATTTTCTTTGCTGACCGCATGACTTTGAATTTCTTCGCGACAGGTGAGGATGGATGTTTCCATGTCATCGAATCTTGCTTTGTTTCTGGGGTGCAATGGTGCAACCAAGTCTCATCACCGGTGACTTTGCTGTCAAGAAAAGTCACATCGTACCCTAGAAAGTCTCCGCCGGCGTTGGCAGTATGCCCGTGAACCCTGCGTGAGCTCTTGCTTCTTCTCAAAAGTTCCCTGCAGATGTCCAATCTTTGTTCTTTATGATTGTCTGTCAATTGCTTAGGAACCCATCTTGCGCTGACTTTTCTGTAGCCAAGTTCATCAAATACAATTCTATGGGCAGAAGTTTCCGAAATTTCAAGACTGCTTGCGATTTCATGAAGTTTCAACCTCCTGTCTTGACAAATAAGCTCATCAACTCGCTTCACATTGTCTTCTGACGTCGCATTATCGAACGTCCTCTCCCTTCCCTGTCTGTCAAGTCGGAATGGCCGGCTTCAAACAAATTACACCAGTGATAGACTTGTGTACGGCTTATAACATGCTCACCATATACACTCTGAAGTTCTTTATGAATTTCGGTAGGATTCAGACTTTTGGCGTTCAAAAAACGTATGACAGCTCTGATTTCCTCCTTTGACCAAGTTTCAAGGTGGGCCGCCATCTTTAAAATCGTCTAGAAATTCATTGTTCAAAATGATGCACTTCATAATTTCTGGGAATATCCATAAGGAAATAAGGAATATCATGTCGTTTACAGAATTAAAAAATCTCCACTGGTTGCTGAGCAATGGGCATTTTTCGGTTATTTCTGAAAGAGCCCTCGTAGTATGTTTTCATTAAAGATTTCCTGCATTGCCAATTGAGATAGTAAGATTGAATTTGAACTGAATTTGAGCTATGTCAGAATAGAAATACACGTCATAAATGTCATTTGCATCACCTTTCAACACAAAAGTCCTTAAGAATCAATTGTTGTGGCAAACTGCAGTTCCATTGTCGTGTGTAATAGGAATACATCAACTGACAGGGGCAGTTGACTGTTGCTCTTGTTATCAAAGCTGTTACATCTGTTATGCCTGCCTGATACTAATGGGTCGTCATAATTTAATTATCGTATTTCACTGCATAATTCTCGGGGAAAAAAACTGAAGAATAATTTACCCAGAGCTCAAATTTGCCTGAAGTTTTTTTTTTCTTTTGTGAATGCTGAGTGATTGAAATGAATGAATTCTTGTTTTCTTAAGAGCCTAAGTTGTGTTTTGCGTTGCAAATTCTTTTTAAGCAGTACCCATACCATCCTCTCTTTCTTCCTTCTTTGCTTATTTCTCCCATTAAAACAGATGGTAGACGATTCTATAGCTGATAGAAGATGTGTAGAAGGAATCGAAGTGGTTATTTGATTTTGGGAGCCGAATCGTCATTCGATAGGAATCAGTGCATCAACAACCAGAAACGATGGTTTTTCTAAGCAAGCACTGCAACTGTCTAATGAAGAGGAAGATGAATTTGGTTTGCAGATAGAGTCACACAATCATTGTTTGCTGTCAGTGTTCCTTGAAATACTTTTCTTTATTCCACTACCATGCTTGAAGTTTTCCCGATACACACAGCAGCAAACATTTTGATCCCTCTCCGATATGAGCTAAATATGTGCTAGGCACCTGGTAGCAAATTTTGATTTGCCTATCTTGAAATCAAGTTTTGTAGGTTTTATAAATGGACTTCTTTCACAGTTGAAAGTGACAGCTTCTTTTGCTTCTTTTGTTTACCATCTTTAGTTCTGTCTGTTGTGAAATTTTTCACCAGTGACCAAGAGATCATATCGCATTCATAAAACTTCTGAACGCCAATGTTTAGGGTCTATCCACTTATCTTAGTCTTAGTGGCTGGACTGTCTGCTTTCGAAAATGTTATCAGCAAGAGCAAAAACAATGCTGACTTTCTACATGAATTGCTTGGTTGACTGAATTTAGTTTTTGACAAAGCACTTACAAACGCTTTTACAGAGTTGAAAGCTTTTTATTTTAGAGCCGCGGATTTTTAATATTTTTTTTCCTCAGTTGTTGCTCTGAATGCCACTTCTTTTTCTTTTCACTACTTTTATGGTCTATTCTTTTCATTTTTTAATCAGTCTGATTTAATCTGGTGTTTTTCTGCTGCTGTTTATTCATTTCCCTCATCCCGAGTTTCTCATCCTCCATCATGCTCATTCGATTTTGTCTCATAATTTCTGTTGAGGTAGTTGGGGTCATAGTTCGGTTGAAATCTGGGAAAGAGGGACAGACACACATTTTATACAATAATAACCAACAGAAACCCAACAATTATCAATACATTTTAAGATTTCAATGACTCCCATGCATTATTGTTAATAACTTATGCATAGGACAATTACTTGTTCACAAACCGGATGTTTCGTCATACAGTGCCACGTCAGTGACAAATAATGTGCCACGTCAGTGACGGTCCCATTTATTTTTCTGATCACTTTCTTCTTACCAGTTACTGGTAATCAAATAGTAAGATCGATTATTAAGGGTACACAAAAAGATAAATCAATAAAACCATTGCATCATTATGAAAAGAAAGTATGTACTTTTTTGTCACTGACGTGGCATTCATATCTAGGGTAAGTTGTCCAGACTGATAAATCAGGAACATAATAAAATGTCATCTTCTGTAAAGCTGTCACCAAACCAATTACCTGACAAATCATACAGGTATAAACATTAATTAACTTAATCTAAATTACACAGCAATAAAAAAACAAAATCAATAAAAATTCACTTACTTTAATGTCTGCCACATGTGTTCCACATTCATTGAATTTTGAAGATGAAAACAGTCGGATAGCACTGTTGTTTTTTAGAAAATTAAAAATTCAACTATCCTGCAAAAAGGAATTGTATCACTACTACTACAACTACAACCACCACCACATCATCATCATCAACACCACTACTACTACAGTCACCAACATCACATCATCCTCACTACCACCAGTACTACAATCACTACCATTAGGTTTTGGAGCTTTACTTCATTTGAAATAAGGAAACTTCGGAATTGTATTTGGCATTGTGTTTATAAATCATAATATAATTCTAATCAGTTATCTATTTAGAACTAGATACTATACAATATGTATGCCAAATACCATTCCAATTCCTTTTTCTTGTGTGCGGGAATTCCTACGAGTACTGTCTGAAATTCCTGTGAGTCAAATTTAAAGTTGGCGTCTCTTTGCTATGATGATGCAGTGAGTGTGAGAGAGTCATCACTACACACATAAACAACAGAAACAATTTAAAAACATAACTATGACACACAACAACTCAGACACGAGGCTACACTATTTATCATTTTCTCTATATAGAACAGGACAAGACAAACAAGAGCTTGACTCTCTCTACACTTAGCATTGATGTTTGTCGTCTGACGAGTTCAACTCTCGGTCGACCTGTCAATATTCCTTTTTGCCTAGGACGTAATCATTAATAGAATGTTGTGTGGTTTTGACCGTGAAGAAAACCTTAAGAAGTCACATTTAATATTATTTTAGAGACATCGTTTTGAATAATTTTGAGTTAAACGAGCGAGCAGGAAGTTATTTTCTTAGATTCGATGAACGGCCGATCAGCGCTTGTTTACTATAGTAACGTATTTCCCAGCCCATGTCTCAATGGCGGATATTTTCCTCGATCGCAGGTTGCTTAGCCAATAAGAAGATATGAAGTGAATAGAAAAGTGCCAGAAGACAATAGAGAATAAAAATTTTTCGCGGCGGTGGTGGGGTTTGAACCTGCGACCTTATTGGTACGACAACTCCGCCTGGCAGGTGAGAGCGTGGCTCTACCGTGTGAGCTATCCACGAACACAAAAATATTCGTTTCAAACTCAAAGTCATTACTAGATCCTCTCTCACCCACTCTGAGACCGCCGATTCTTGTACACCACATCGCGAATAAATTTTGACCAGCAGTATAACTGTTAATACCAATTTTCAACACAACATATAAATATGAAACGATTGAGACATGAGTATCTCGTGTATGGGGTGAATTTTATTCAAAAAGTAGAGTGAGCAGGCACTTATGTTGGTAACAACAAGATATGAAGTGAATAGAAAAGTGCCAGAAGACAATAGAGAATAAAAATTTTTCGCGGCGGTGGTGGGGTTTGAACCTGCGACCTTATTGGTACGACAACTCCGCCTGGCAGGTGAGAGCGTGGCTCTACCGTGTGAGCTATCCACGAACACAAAAATATTCGTTTCAAACTCAAAGTCATTACTAGATCCCTCTCTCACCCACTTCTTGAGACCGCCGATTCGTTCGTACACCACCATCGCGAATAATTTTGACCAGCAGTTAAGCTTAATAGCCAATATTCTCAACACAAACATATAACATAGAAACGATTGAGACATTGAGTATGCTCCGGTGTATGGGGTGAATTTTTAATTCAGAAAAGTGAGTGGAGCAGGCACTTATGTTGGTAACAACAAGATATGAAGTGAATAGAAAAGTGCCAGAAGACAATAGAGAATAAAAATTTTTCGCGGCGGTGGTGGGGTTTGAACCTGCGACCTTATTGGTACGACAACTCCGCCTGGCAGGTGAGAGCGTGGCTCTACCGTGTGAGCTATCCACGAACACAAAAATATTCGTTTCAAACTCAAAGTCATTACTAGATCCCTCTCTCACCCACTTCTTGAGACCGCCGATTCGTTCGTACACCACCATCGCGAATAATTTTGACCAGCAGTTAAGCTTAATAGCCAATATTCTCAACACAAACATATAACATAGAAACGATTGAGACATTGAGTATGCTCCGGTGTATGGGGTGAATTTTTAATTCAGAAAAGTGAGTGGAGCAGGCACTTATGTTGGTAACAACAAGATATGAAGTGAATAGAAAAGTGCCAGAAGACAATAGAGAATAAAAATTTTTCGCGGCGGTGGTGGGGTTTGAACCTGCGACCTTATTGGTACGACAACTCCGCCTGGCAGGTGAGAGCGTGGCTCTACCGTGTGAGCTATCCACGAACACAAAAATATTCGTTTCAAACTCAAAGTCATTACTAGATCCCTCTCTCACCCACTTCTTGAGACCGCCGATTCGTTCGTACACCACCATCGCGAATAATTTTGACCAGCAGTTAAGCTTAATAGCCAATATTCTCAACACAAACATATAACATAGAAACGATTGAGACATTGAGTATGCTCCGGTGTATGGGGTGAATTTTTAATTCAGAAAAGTGAGTGGAGCAGGCACTTATGTTGGTAACAACAAGATATGAAGTGAATAGAAAAGTGCCAGAAGACAATATTTTCTCTGGCACATTTTCTATCACATCATATCTTGATTGTTACCAACATAAGTGCCTGCTCCACTCACATTTCTGATAAAAATTCCCCCATACACCGAGCATACTCAATGTGCCTCAATCGTTCTATGTTATATTTTGTGTTGAGAATATTGGCTATTAGCTTAACGCTGGTCAAAATTATTCGCGATGGTGGTGTACGAACGAATCGGCGGTCTCAAGAAGTGGGTAGAGAGAGGGATTAGTAATGACTTGAGTTTGAAACGAATATTTTTGTGTTCGTGATAGCTCACACGGTAGAGCACGCTCTCACTGCAGCGGAGTTGTCGTACCAATAAGTCGCAGGTTCAAACCCACCACGCCGCGAAAAATTTTTATTCTATTGTCTTCTGGCACTTTTCTATTCACTTCATATCTTGTTGTTACCAACATAAGTGCCTGCTCCACTCACTTTTCTGAATTAAAAATTCACCCCATACACCGGAGCATACTCAATGTCTCAATCGTTTCTATGTTATATGTTTGTGTTGAGAATATTGGCTATTAAGCTTAACTGCTGGTCAAAATTATTCGCGATGGTGGTGTACGAACGAATCGGCGGTCTCAAGAAGTGGGTGAGAGAGGGATCTAGTAATGACTTTGAGTTTGAAACGAATATTTTTGTGTTCGTGGATAGCTCACACGGTAGAGCCACGCTCTCACCTGCCAGGCGGAGTTGTCGTACCAATAAGGTCGCAGGTTCAAACCCCACCACCGCCGCGAAAAATTTTTATTCTCTATTGTCTTCTGGCACTTTTCTATTCACTTCATATCTTGTTGTTACCAACATAAGTGCCTGCTCCACTCACTTTTCTGAATTAAAAATTCACCCCATACACCGGAGCATACTCAATGTCTCAATCGTTTCTATGTTATATGTTTGTGTTGAGAATATTGGCTATTAAGCTTAACTGCTGGTCAAAATTATTCGCGATGGTGGTGTACGAACGAATCGGCGGTCTCAAGAAGTGGGTGAGAGAGGGATCTAGTAATGACTTTGAGTTTGAAACGAATATTTTTGTGTTCGTGGATAGCTCACACGGTAGAGCCACGCTCTCACCTGCCAGGCGGAGTTGTCGTACCAATAAGGTCGCAGGTTCAAACCCCACCACCGCCGCAAAAAATTTTTATTCTCTATTGTCTTCTGGCACTTTTCTATTCACTTCATATCTTGTTGTTACCAACATAAGTGCCTGCTCCACTCACTTTTCTGAATTAAAAATTCACCCCATACACCGGAGCATACTCAATGTCTCAATCGTTTCTATGTTATATGTTTGTGTTGAGAATATTGGCTATTAAGCTTAACTGCTGGTCAAAATTATTCGCGATGGTGGTGTACGAACGAATCGGCGGTCTCAAGAAGTGGGTGAGAGAGGGATCTAGTAATGACTTTGAGTTTGAAACGAATATTTTTGTGTTCGTGGATAGCTCACACGGTAGAGCCACGCTCTCACCTGCCAGGCGGAGTTGTCGTACCAATAAGGTCGCAGGTTCAAACCCCACCACCGCCGCGAAAAAAATTTTTATTCTCTATTGTCTTCTGGCACTTTTCTATTCACTTCATATCTTGTTGTTACCAACATAAGTGCCTGCTCCACTCACTTTTCTGAATTAAAAATTCACCCATACACCGGAGCATACTCAATGTCTCAATCGTTTCTATGTTATATGTTTGTGTTGAGAATATTGGCTATTAAGCTTAACTGCTGGTCAAAATTATTCGCGATGGTGGTGTACGAACGAATCGGCGGTCTCAAGAAGTGGGTGAGAGAGGGATCTAGTAATGACTTTGAGTTTGAAACGAATATTTTTGTGTTCGTGGATAGCTCACACGGTAGAGCCACGCTCTCACCTGCCAGGCGGAGTTGTCGTACCAATAAGGTCGCAGGTTCAAACCCCACCACCGCCGCGAAAATTTTTTATTCTCTATTGTCTTCTGGCACTTTTCTATTCACTTCATATCTTGTTGTTACCAACATAAGTGCCTGCTCCACTCACTTTTCTGAATTAAAAATTCACCCCATACACCGGAGCATACTCAATGTCTCAATCGTTTCTATGTTATATGTTTGTGTTGAGAATATTGGCTATTAAGCTTAACTGCTGGTCAAAATTATTCGCGATGGTGGTGTACGAACGAATCGGCGGTCTCAAGAAGTGGGTGAGAGAGGGATCTAGTAATGACTTTGAGTTTGAAACGAATTTTTTGTGTTCGTGGATAGCTCACACGGTAGAGCCACGCTCTCACCTGCCAGGCGGAGTTGTCGTACCAATAAGGTCGCAGGTTCAAACCCCACCACCGCCGCGAAAAAAAAATTTTATTCTCTATTGTCTTCTGGCACTTTTCTATTCACTTCATATCTTGTTGTTACCAACATAAGTGCCTGCTCCACTCACTTTTCTGAATTAAAAATTCACCCCATACACCGGAGCATACTCAATGTCTCAATCGTTTCTATGTTATATGTTTGTGTTGAGAATATTGGCTATTAAGCTTAACTGCTGGTCAAAATTATTCGCGATGGTGGTGTACGAACGAATCGGCGGTCTCAAGAAGTGGGTGAGAGAGGGATCTAGTAATGACTTTGAGTTTGAAACGAATATTTTTGTGTTCGTGGATAGCTCACACGGTAGAGCCACGCTCTCACCTGCCAGGCGGAGTTGTCGTACCAATAAGGTCGCAGGTTCAAACCCCACCACCGCCGCGAAAAAATTTTTATTCTCTATTGTCTTCTGGCACTTTTCTATTCACTTCATATCTTGTTGTTACCAACATAAGTGCCTGCTCCACTCACTTTTCTGACTTAGCCAATAAGAGCACCGTACGGTTTCCATTGGGTAAATTCCTTGATAGTAGTTCATCTCTCAAGTTAGACAGTGAAAAAATAGTTTTACGACCTAAAAAATCTTGACTTTTTACTGCGGGTTACTGCAATGTCTGACAATAACAAGTGACCAAGGTTCATCGGCTCATTTATCCTTATTTCATCGTTATGTAACAGCTGGAATTATCAAGTGTCAAAGATCACTTAACCACTTAAGGTTTGAAGAAAATTGAGTTATACTCACTTAATATTATCCTTAATTTCTTAATATATCAATGTATTATAAATAAAAATAAATATGTGTCGTTTAGTAGAATGAAGTGAAGTTCCCTGCCTAGTCTCTAGGATAGACTTCGTCTTAGTCTTATTATTATTAGTCTTAGACTTAGTCTTAGTCTTATTCTTAGTCTTAGACTTAGACTTAGACTTTAAGTTCTAGAGCTTAAACTTCATTCTGCTGAAGGCAAACTTGGAATTCTTGGGAGGCCTTATGAAAGCTCATGCATCCCCAGTATTTTTTTTTTTTTTTAATATAACCTGGATACCTGGATACCTCTGTATAGAGCTTTTAGACTTGGTGTAGTCTCCTTCGCTCCTCCTCATCTATTAATGATTGGACCAATTTTTATAATTGAACTTGTTTCCTAGGGTGTTGCTTATCTCCAACTCTGCTTTGAATTTATTCAAATTTTTTGCTGATACTGTGGTTTCTTGTAGTTTATTCCAGTTATTTACAATTCTAGATGAGCGGGTTTGGAAGGGGGGAAACTTTTTTTTATAAAAAAGGTCTCCCCCCTTCCAAATACCCTACTAGTAGTACTAGAACATTATAAAAAAAGTTTCCCTCTCCTAAAACCCCCTATTAGAACATAAGAAAAAAAAAATACTGGGTATGTAGGAGCTTTCGGAAGGCCTCCCAAATTCTTCACTTCAAAGAGAAATTGTGTTTGCAAAAAACAAAGAAGTCTATTTCAAAAGGCAGTGTCTACGTACACGGTAACCGGGCACCTAGCCTCAAGATCTACGTACACGTAGCCCAGGTAACTAGTTTTCCTCTACAATACAAGCAATGGATGGACCTCGCTCTGTATGTGTATGTGTTTGTGTGTTATTTAAAAAAAAATCAAACATACAATTTAACCCATTAAATTAAAGGCAAGATTCAAGGTTACCATGTTTAATGTTACCGTGTACGTAGATCCTGAGGCTAGGTGCCCGGTTAGTAACGAATATAATGATACCAACATATCTGCGATATTCCTCTTTATAACGAAGTTATGCATCTTTAATTGAACCCCCCTAAAACTTTTAGTTTTAGTTAAAGCTAACGGCAATTTCCAGTCATAACTGCCTTATAGGCGAGTTGGGTCACAATTTGACTCCCACTGCTGCTGCTCACTAAACTGCCTAAAGTTACTGTGTACATAGACACTCCGATTTCAAAAACTTACTCGTGTCAACTTTCTTTGCAACTTTTTCATTCTTCACAACTACTGTTAATTGTTCACTCTAAAAATTAAGGCTGAGTTCTTTTCAGCTGGATAATTTGGCACCGTGGCCTTTTGTCTAGTTCTAATCCACTGGTTGATCTGTTTCGAGGTCAGTTCTGAATGAACTCCCATAGCATCATTACACGAAAACAGTTTACTACAACCACACAGTTAGAAATTTCAGAACAAGAACAAACAATGAATAAATGTTCCCAATAAATAGAAAGCTGAATTATTACACCTATTTTAAGAAGACAATTTTAAAAACAACGAACAGGCAATTCAGACTCGAGTCTATCTGAATAGTCTCCCACGGAGGTTGGGGGGGGGGGGATGAGACACTGGGCAGTGGGTGGAGGGTATTTGGTCAAATCTTACGTCAAGAAGATAACATCCCAGCCCAAACTGCAATGACAGAATATTTCCTTCTTGGCAACAAATATGTAGGGAGACCACCAACAAATCAATAGTAACTGCCCTGAACCAGGATCTCTCTACATATTAGAAATTTATGGATTCAGATGAGGCCTTATTAATCCCTGAAGAACTAAGAAATATTGCAGTGCCCTCCGTACTAAAGTCACACCAAGATCTTGACAGCCTCAAAACTCTGGCTCAGGACCGTGACCAATGGAAACAATTAACAACATGGATGGAGAGAGCAGCTATACTCATCGACTATGACTGAATCACAAAATTTTCATCAAGCGTAATTCAGACTGCGAGGCTTACTACTACACTACTATTACTACTAAAACTACAGTTCACTCGGCTTAATTGCTCATTGGTTAATCGCACACTCCCCTTATACGCTACACATTCCCGAAAAATGTCATTTTTTTCTATATAATCGCTCTGCTTAATCGCACACCATCTCCACTTAATCGCTACACCTTGATTCCAACTTGATTGGAACGACAACAAACAGTCACATGAAATCAACAAAGCTGTCACCTATCCACACAGCTTTTCGGCCGAAGCAATCGATCAATTTGTTACATTACGACTCCATTCAGCGTCACAAAAAGACAATGGCTGGATAATGAAGATACGGATGAGTCACCGGAATGTGACACATCACTCCACACAGACACTGACATATTTGACATGGTGGACAATCGACGCCACTTCATCCAAGAAGAATGATTGACAGATGATCTACATTTGCGAGATTGTAAACAAGGGTTTATAAATAGCTTGCACAGAATAAAAAGCAATCAAAGCTTCACGATTACTGAACTTTCAAACAATAATGTCACATTGTTGTCGATAAAATGTGAAAAAGAAAAGTAAAGTTTTTTAAAATTGAAAAAAAGAAGAAAAAAAAAAAACAAACAAAAAAGAACAAACGAACAACCAAAAAAAACCCCAAAAAATAATAAATAGAAAACAAACAGTCTAAAGAGGTCAAGTTTTGAACATGACGATACCAAGCCCGTAGAAAACCCAGAAAGGAAGGTTCCATGTGAAAGGCACGTGAAATCCATTGCTTACGCACACTCCGCTTAATTGACACACTAACCTGAATGCCCAAGTGTGTGCGACTAAGTGGAGTCGACTGTACTACTACTACTACTACTACTACTACTACTACTACTACTACTACTACTACTACTACTACTACTACTACTACTACTACTACTACTACTACTACTACTATACTACTACTACTACTACTACTACTATACTACTACTACTACTACTACTACTACTACTACTACTACTACTACTACTACTACTATACTACTACTACTACTACTACTACTACTACTACTACTACTACTACTACTACTATACTACTACTACTACTACTATTACTACTACTACTACTACTACTACTATTACTATACTATACTACTATTACTACTATACTACTACTATTACTACTACTACTACTACTACTACTACTACTACTACTACTACTACTACTATACTACTACTACTACTACTATACTACTACTACTACTACTACTACTACTACTACTACTACTACTACTACTACTACTACTACTACTACCACTACTACTACTGTCTCGTTCTACATGTTAAGTGTTGCTGTTGGACCCTTTGTAAAGCGCTTTGAGCACATTTGGTGGATATTGCACTATATAAAAGCTCTATTTTTTATATTTTTAAAAATTAATATTATTTTCTTTTTTCAAGGTGTATGTCCTCATCAAGTCTTGCTGCTGCCAGACTTTTGCTGGTCTCCAACATCCTTCGGTTCCCCGTTCCACACACTGCCAGTTATTTCTCTTTCATGGGTGACATGTCTTCCAAGACGACAATGGTTACACCGGACACAGCCCTGCCTGGTAGGTAGTTACTTTTTTTTTTTTTTCACACCGTTTCGCACCGGCACCATAAGATCCTGTCGCCTGGGCATTTCATGAAGGAATAATATAGATAATCCATCAAACAGGATGTCTGGAGTCAACAGGAATCACCCATGTTGTCCAAGTGAGCAAATTGGGGTTTAAGAATCTTGCCCAAGGAAAAAAATGAAAATACCTGAAGCGGGGCTCAAACCCGGGACCTTCAAGATCACAGTGCAATGCTGTAACCACTCTCCTATTTCACCCCCCCCCCCCCCCCCCCCCCCCCTAGGTAGTTACTATATAATTTAATATGCTCTAAAAAGTCTTCCCATTTGATAAGATGCACCATTCTTCTTTAAAGTCAAATTTTTGGTCAAAATGCTATTACCGGTGTATATTGTGCTAGAGGGAAAAGTAGCAGCTATCAGAAAGACACGGGGCAAACCGCAGAAGTCCTGGCTAGGTAATGTGGAGGTAACAACTTGCAAAAAGATAATCAACTGCTCGGAAATGCCCCTCGAACGTGAAGAATGGCGTTCCATGACATTCAACCTCTGGAGGGAGACGGAACTCCGGTAAGGTAAGGGTTATGGCCCCTGAGCGTGAAGAATGGCGTTCCATGACATTCAACCTCTGTAGGGAGACAGAACTCCGGTAAGGTATGGTGCTGGCCCTTGAGCGTGAAGAATGGCGTTCCATGACATTCAAACTCTGTAGGGAGATGGAACTCTGGTAAGGTAAGGTAAGTCTATAGGATGCCCCCATTTTTTACCGAAATAATACACAAAATTTCCCTGATCTGCAACGTTGTTTGATGTTGTGTGGGATGCAAGGTGTAGGAAAGTGTTGGGGTCTTAGATAAGATGTGGGGTGACTGTACACACTTGATTTTTAGTCAAAAAGTTGCATCTTCTACACAACTTTATACAACAGTCAGCCGTCTGGATCAAGTGAGGCAATAATAATTTGGAGTCAAAAGTGCCGATACTGTTCTCTAAAGTATTCACTGCTCTCTCAGCGGAATTGCTTCTCGGGTTGCTGCTGTATTAGTACTAATAGGGTCATAAACTGTTACTTCTCTCTTGGTAGAAATGAAAGCAGTGCTGCCAACCCTAGCTCATGAAAATGTCGACAATGAAGATACAAAATGACAAGACAAGGATGCCACTTTCTAGCTTTACCTGGAAATCCAGCTTTTTTGGCAACTGGGTGTCCGAGTTGGAACAACTGGGTGTCCGAATTGGAACAACTGGGTGTCCGAATTGGAACAACTGGGTGTCCGAATTGGAACAACTGGGTGTCCGAATTGGAACAACTGGGTGTCCGAATTGGAACAACTGGGTGTCCGAATTGGAACAACTGGGTGTCCGAATTGGAACAACTGGGTGTCCGAATTGGAACAACTGGGTGTCCGGATTGGAACAACTGGGTGATTTGGTGGCAAACGTTTTCAAGATCTGATTTAATAGATAATTTTTTAAAAAAATACATAGATATGCTTGACCTCAAAAATCTCAAAACGAAATGTGAAAAATCCTTTTCAATTATACGAATTTATATTGTAAATGTTGTTGCTTTATATTGGTAATTCGACTGTAAGATGCCTCGAATTGGTAAAAAAGCGATGGGAGAATCTCGTACCTGATCTTCTGAGTGAGACGAGTATTTTAAGAGATGATTTATTTGATTAAATAACACGGAAAATCTCTGAGATCGGCTTAAAATATATAATGCGTTTTTTTCTGGCTGTGTTAAATCAGAACTCAGTGTAACGACTAGGCTCAGACTTCATTAATTCAATTTAATTATTATCAATCATATGATAAATTTGAAATAAATACACAATACGACTAGCTCGGATGGAGTTCTTCCAGTAACTAACCTAACACAAAACAATCATCTTGCGATGTTCCTAAGTAACAAAAAGTGCTTATAATATGTTGGCGCATTCAACATTCACAGTCACATGCAAAACATGCACATCACAAAATGTGTACGTCTAGAAAGAACCCTAACATAAATAAACACAGCCGAACAACTCCATTCGCACACATCCAAACAACTCCAATATATTACAATACATGTTACACTCAGCTCTATGTTAAAATTCTTATTAAAATTAAGCATTAAGATAGAAGGTGAATACGAAGGGGGGTCTGAATTGGACCACCCCGCCTAATGGAAATATAATATGTAAGAACACGCATTGTTTTACATCAGGTTGACACCTCTGTGAGATAAGTAATAGGATTGTGCGACTTATATGGTCTTGCGGTTTGACACTCGTTTTTGGATAAGAAGGTCCTGGGTTCGAGCCTTGCTCGGTGCATAGTTGAGCCCTTGGAAAAGACTCTTTACTCACATTCTCTCACCGTACTCAGGTGTAAAATGAGTATCTGGCCGTTAAAAGATTTGTCTCTGTTGGTAATATTGTAATATTTCCTCACAAGCTTCATATCTCGTCCTCTAGGGTTTCTGTGGCTTGGGACCCATTGTAAAGCACTCTTGAGCATGTTTAGTGGTTATAGAAATGCTCTATTTCATATATAGGATTATGCTTAAGAAGTCATACCCAACTTGTGTAAGATAATGCTGTTTGACACTGCCTAGAAAGAATCCACACGTTTTCAACATGTATGCCATTATTCTGTAAGGATTCACAGATTTCTTCATAGCATGTTCTTTCAATGTGAATTCTATTTAAACAATTTTTTTATTGATTATTATTTTTTTTTTAATACGTAATCATTAGGAAGAGATGCTAAAATGAAGGTGAGCCATAAACATACAGTGCTGGGCAACCCGACGGTGGAGCCATTTCCAGACAATGTGGAGCATGCACAATTTGGTAAGATGAGATTTGGACTTTGTCATTTTGTCATACTTTGTTATTTTTACTTCTTTTTCATCATTATTGTTTTGACGCTAATGAAATTCAATTATTGATAGTTGTCATTAAAGAATTTTTTTTTACAATTCGTGGATTTTTAAAAAACTTATATCATATCAGTAAAAACTGACCTGCCTAGTACAGTTAACTCCCCTACATGACACATCCATTAATTGCACACTTACTTTATACTATATACATTACGGAAAAAACTAAATTTTTGCTATATAATCAACCCACTTCATCGCACACCATCTCCACTTAATCGCTACACCTTGATTCCATCTGGATTGGTGTAAAATATCTTTAAAAAATACACCAAAAAGTAGCGATTCGATCGATTCATTACAATGGACGACAATATACCCATCAACGGTGATCTGAAATCTCAGGAGCAACTGGACTCCTTTCAGCCGCACACTAAACAACGCAATGACTATGAAAAATGTTTTATTCTCTTTTTGAGGAAAATTTTTGTCTAAAATCAAAGCCCTATCTCCACTGAGTAAAAATGTTTTTGAATTTTGAAAATCCATTCATAAATAAACAAGTTATGCAGTTTCAAAGGTGTCATTTATTTGGATGACCCGCAAAGAGGAAAAAAACGCGAAAATATGGGACGCTTTTTCGGCATTTTTTTTCGACCTTTGGTTGTATCTTGCGTAATAAGTGGATTAAAAGATTGAAACTTGAATAGCAAATTAGGATGGTGTTTTGTAAAATACGGGAAAAGTACTCGTCATATTCATATGAAATTTTACAACCAAAAAGAAGAAATTACCTTGTCAGTGACAAAACCTACACGCCCGGTAGTTTTAGAAATATTATACTCCAAAGAGTAAAAATCTATTTTTAACGGTCTTCTGGTAATCACACGAGTTTTGTCGCTTGACATAATCTAAAATGACCGTTTTTCCAACTGTGTGCCAACTTTCAGTCATATTCATCGATAAACAGCGTCGTAATTAATTTTTTAAAATAGAATATACGAAACAGCTTCGTCCCATATTTTGACGCAAATTCGGGCAGTTCGTGAGCGAAAAAGAGGCCCAAAGATTTGTGCGGGATAGTCATTGCTACAAAACAGCGCCTGGATAAGGAAGGTGAGGATGAGTCATCAGTGTGTGACACACCATCCCTGACAAACACTGAAAAAAATTGACATGCTGGACAAACTACACCACTTTGTCCAAGAAGAATGCTTGACCGATGGTCTGCAAACATTGTCTTGATTGGAGACAGGGGTTTATAAACAGCTTGCACAAAATAGAAAGCAATCAATGCTTCACGATTACTATTCTTACAAACAATAATGTCACATTTCGTTGTCAATAAAGCATGAAGAAGGAAAGAAGGAACAAACAAAACAAAACAACAACCAAAATTAATTAATTATTATTATTATTATTATTAGATAGATAGATAGATAGATAGACAGATAGATAGATAGATAGATAGACAGATAGATAGATAGATAGATAGACAGACAGATAGATAGATAGATAGATAGATAGATAGATAGCATAGATAGATAGATAGATAGATAACTAGATAGATAGACAGATAGATATATAGATAGATCGATATATATATATATATATATATATATAATATATATATATATATATAATATATATATATATATATATATATATATATATATATATATATATATATATATATATATATATATATATATATATATATATATATATATATATATATATATATATATATATATAGATAGATAGATAGATTATTATTGCCATATTTATGGACAATAAAGATCTATTATTATTATTATTATTATTAAAAACAACATCAACAACAAAATGAAACCAAAAAAAAAAAAAAGGTCCCAACCCCATAGTAAGCTCAGAGGGGAATATACTGGTATAACACTCGCCTTCGGTTCTGAAGGTCCTGGGTTCTAGTCCCACTCTGAGTGGTGCATAGTTCAGTCCTTGGAAAGTCTCTTTTTCACATTCTCTCACCATACTCTGGTGATAAATGAGTACCTTGTCTTTAACAGAGGTATCTCTGATGGAAAAGAAATTGTAATATCGCCTAACAGGCATCATGTCTCCTCCTATATGTTAAGTGTTGCTGTTGGCTAGGGACCCCTTGTAAAGCGCTTTGAGCATGTTTAGTGGATATTGCACTATATAAAAACTCAAGTTTTAATTTAAAAAATAAAAAATGTCGACCTATCTACCCAATCGTTATTCAATGGATAAATAATCCAGTGTAGTTTCTGAAAAATTTGGAATTTTATCATTGTCAACAGGTCTTGGTTGCTTTTGGGGAGCAGAGAGATTATTCTGGAAACAGAACGGAGTTTTCTCCACTCAGGTTGGCTACTCTGGAGGTTTTACCAAGAATCCGACTTATGAGGAAGTTTGCACAGCCCAGACTGGTCATGCTGAGATGGTCAGGGTTCAGTTTGACCCGACCAAGGTGTCCTACAGTGAATTGCTCCAGGTTGGTATTTTTATAGTTACAAGAGATGAAGTGAGTAGGAAAGTGCCAGAAGACAATAGAGAATAAAAAATTTGCGGTGGTGATGGGGGTTTGAACCCACAACCTTACCTGGTATGACAACTCCGCCTGGCCAGGGAGAGCGTGACTCTACCGTATGAGCTATCCACGATTCCACAATTTTTGTAATTGTTTCATTTCTGAAAATATCATAATTAAGGAGCAGGCACCGGTGTATGATAAAGAACTGAACAAGTGTTATATGAAAGGTGCCAGACAAAGCGAGAAAGAAAAATACAAAAAAAAGACCATCCCAAAAAATCTTGTAGGCTTGGTCTGGCACCTTTCATCATACACACTTGTTCAGTTCATTTCTGAAAACAACACAACTGGGTGGGGTTCCTGGCATCCCACAGTGGGCAGGGTGGCACTTACTGTGTCTTCTATCCCCTTATATATCTGTTTTCCAATTTGTTTTCTTCTGTCCTTGTCTTTGAATGAGATTCTTGGTTTTGCCCTGGTCCTGGCCGTAGTGCTTGGCTGGGAGGGAAACAGTCAAATGCATAGTTATTGTTTTGGGAGATGATATCTGTTTCCTTGTAAATCATCTCTCTGTTATGTATTGTTATTTTGAATGTATAATGTACGCATTTGAGTGTATTCCTCTTAGATCTTGTGCTGGTGTATGGGTGAGACACAGTTAGGTGATCTCAAACTAAACACATTGATGGTGTGCTCTTGGAATCTACACATCTGTTCCCTATTTGAACCACTCCTCTTTGTCTTACTTTTTTCCTCAAGTCCTTTTTATTATACATCTAGAATCTTTTCACTATCAATTTTTTTTCCTTTTTACTGGCGCTGATATGACCTAAAAGTGTCGCAAGCGCAGTAACTGGGTGGGGTTCCTACCTCCCATAGCGGGCAGGGAGGTACTTGCTGTGTCTTCTATTCCCTCTTATCTGTTTTTCAATTGCTTTCTGTCTTTGTCTTGGTATGAGATTGCTTGGTTTTGTCCTGACTTGGGTCGGAGTACTTGGCTGAGAAGGAAACAGTCGAATGTATAGTTATAGTTTTGGGAGATGATATTTTTTTCCTTGTAAATGATCTCTCTGTTATGTATTGTATTATGTTTAGTTTACATATTATATTATATGATTGGTAAACATTTGCGTGTATTCCTCTTAGTTGGGACCTGTGCTTGTGTCTGGATGAGACTTTTAGGTGATCTCAAACTAAATACTTTGATGGTGTGCTCTTGGAATCTACATCTGTTCCCTATTTGAACCAATTCCCCTATGTCTTACCTTTTCTTGTGTGCTTTAATTGTAATTCTAGAACTTTTTACTATCCCATTTTCTTCCTTTTTTATGGTGCTGATATGACCTTAATGTGTTGCAAGCGCCGTAAAACCCTTAAAAACATAAAAACAACAATTGCAGTAAAACCCTAAAAGCAAACAAAACAAAACAAAACAACACAAGGTTGCCATTTTCCGTATATTTACAGAATTCAGTATATTATAAAACCTCAGTAATTTTCCAATCATCTGCTAAGCTGAAAAAAAAGGTGAGTACATATTATTATGTAAAGCGCCGCAGAGCAAGATTAACGTGAATGTTTAGGCGCTTTATAAATTCATTATTTACTATTATTTATTTACTATTTACTAGTGAATGAGGGGTCAGTCAATAATTTGTGTGTAAAAATTCAGTAAATAAATTTTTGCCTCCTGAATTGGCAAGACTGACAATGGTACAGTAGAATCCGCTTAATATCAACTCCTGCTTCTTCTTCTTCTTCTTCTTCTTCTTCTTCTTCTTCTTCTTCTTCTTCTTCTTCTTCTTCTTCTTCTTCTTCTTCTTCTTCTTCTTCTTCTTCTTCTTCTTCTTCTTCTTCTTCTTCTTCTTCTTCTTCTTCTTCTTCTTCTTCTTCTTCTTCTTCTTCTTCTTCTTCTTCTTCTTCTTTCTTCTTCTTCTTCTTTTCTTCTTCTTCTTCTTCTCTTCTTCTTCTTCTTCTTCTTCTTTTCTCTTCTTCTCTTCTTCTCTTCTTCTTCTTCTTCTTCTTCTTCTTCTCTCTTTCTTCTTCTTCTTCTTCTTCTTCTTCTTCTTCTTCTTCTTCTTCTTCTCTTCTTCTTCTTCTTCCTTCTTCTTCTTCTTCTTCTCTTCTTCTTCTTCTTTCTTCTTCTTCTTCTTCTTCTTCTTCTTCTTCTTCTTCTTCTTCTTCTTCTTCTTCTTCTTCTTTCTCTTCTTCTTCTTCTTCTTCTCTTCTTCTTCTTCTTCTTCTTCTTCTTCTTCTCTTCTTCTTCTTCTTCTTCTTTCTTCTTTCTCTTCTTCTTCTCTTCTTCTTTTTTCTTCTTCTTCCTTCTTCTTCTTCTTCTTCTTCTTCTTCTTCTTCTTCTTCTTTCTTCTTTTCTTCTCTTCTTCTTCTTCTTCTTCTTCTTCTCTTCTTTCTTCTTCTTCCTTCTCTCTTCTTCTTCTTCTTCTTCTTCTTCTTCTTCTTCTTCTTCTCTTCTTCTTCTTCTTCTTCTTCTTCTTCTTCTTCTTCTTCTTCTCTTCTTCTTCTTCTTCTTCTTCTTCTTCTTCTTCTTCTTCTTCTTCTTCTTCTTCTTCTTCTTCTTCTTTCTTCTTCTTCTTCTTCTTCTTCTTTCTCTTCTTCTTCTTCTTCTTCTTCTTCTTCTTCTTCTTCTTCTTCTTTCTTCTTCTTCTTCTCTTCTTCTTCTTCTTCTTCTTCTTCTCTTCTTCTTCTTCTTCTTCTTCTTCTTCTTCTTCTTCTTCTTCTTCTTCTTCTTCTTCTTCTTCTTCTCTTCTTCTTCTTCTTCTTTCTTTTCTTCTTCTTCTTCTTCTTTTCTTCTCTTTCTCTTTCTTCTTCTTCTCTTCTCTTCTTTCTTCCTTCATCTCTTCTTCTTTTCTTCTTCTTCTTCTTTCTTTCTCTTCTTCTTCTTCTTCTTTTCTTCTTCATCTTTCTTCTTCTTTTTCTCTTCTCCTTCTTCTCTTTTCTCTTGTCTTTTTAGAAGTTATTCAGCTGTTCCTTACTTTGACTTTCAGCTCGAACTGGACCTGGACAGGCATAAAAAAAAATAAGATAAAAATTGAATAAAAACAGCTTCAAAAAGAACAAAATTCCAAACACGGAATGTTTTTAGCTTAACCACTTTATCCAGCCAACAACAACAAAAACATAAATACACTACTTAGATTTACCGACTATCTGGTTTTTAATGTAATATTTATTTATGATTTTATTGGGGTTTTTTTATCGACTGAAAAAGGGTTTTGAGCTGGAAACATTCCGTGTTTTTGGTATTTTGTTCTTTTTTGAAACTGGTGTATTTTCATTTTTGTTTATTAATTTTGTTTATTTGTTTGCTGTTTTTTGTTTTTTGTCAGCTATTCTGGAAAAGTCACAACCCTACTCAAGAGAACCGACAGGGTAACGACGTTGGAACGCAGTATCGCTCAGCTATCTACACGTACGGACAAGAGCAACAGGAAAAGGCTGAGAAGTCTAAAGAAATATTCCAAAAAGCTCTCACGGAAAAGGGGTTTTCGGAAATCAAGACGGAAATCAAACCAGCGGGAGAGTTTTACTATGCTGAGGATTATCACCAGCAGTACCTGGATAAGAACCCAGGGGGCTATTGTGGTCTGAAGGGAACTGGAGTGGCCTGTCCGAGGGGGATTGACGATGAACTCTGAGTTGAAAATTTTATCGCCGTTTATTCTTTTTTTTGGTTTTTATTTCTGGGTAATTTAATTTTTTTAAATATATATTTTTTTAGTTTGTGGTAATTTTTTTTTTTTTTTCACTTGAAAAGAGAACGGATTGAATAGTTCAAGGGAAATTGATGAGCATTATAATAGAAAATTTTATTGTATTTTAATTAATTAATTTTTATTTTATTGAGAGGTTTTGGGGGTTTTTGTTGTTGTTGTAATTCTTCTGAATCAAAAGAGGACGTCGGTAGAATGTCTGAGGTAATTGGTGAATTTAAAATCATGATTTTAATTTTTTGGCAATTAAAATAAAATTAGCCTATTATTTTGGGGTTTTTTTTTGGTTTGTTTGTTTTTGTTTTTGTTCTTTTTTTTTTTTTTTTTGGGGGGGGGGGGGGGGGTTATTGTGCAGCTATGTGGTCTAGTGGTATGACACTCTCTTTCGGATTGGAAGGTCCTGGGTTCGAGCCTCGCTCGGCGCATAATTGAGCACTTGGAAAAGACTCTTTTCTTACATTCTCTCACTGTAATCAGATGTAAAATGAGTACCTGGCCATCAACAGCGTTGTCTCTGTCGGAAAATTTGTAATATCGCCTAACAGGCGTCGTGTCTCGTTCCTCATGTTATGTGTTGCTGTTGGTCAGGGACCCTTTGTAAAGCACTTTGAGCACATTTAGTGGATATTGAGCGTACTATGTAATAGCTCTAGTTATAAATTTGAAAAAGGTGTTTGTATTACTTGTCATTTCGGGCAAATCTTTGGGTCGTCGTTTGTTCTACGAGATGTTTTACTCAAATCACAAAAATGATTATATTCTATTGGTCTAAGTGACCAAAAATCTTGTAGCCCCCCCTGCCCCCCCCCCCCCCCCACACACACACACAGGCACAGGCACCCAAATATACACACATCTACTTGAGTTCTAAACCTTTACATGAAAGTGTACATTTTTCTGTGCTTTGTGTTCATATTTATTGGATATTCCCCAAATAAAGTTTAAGTTCTGAAAAAAAAAATGTTTTAAAATTAATATATTATACGTTTTCACTAAAATTGTTTCTATAGATGGAACAAAATTGACGTCACTCGTCCCTCTGCTATTGTTTTTAGACAACCATTTTAATTATTAGTTTTCACTAAATTCTATCAATCAGACTATAAACGTTGGTACGTTATATCTGGCTGGCGGATGATGTGAGTATTTGACCTAAAACATAGCATCAGTAGGGAAAAGCATGCTGAAGTGTTTGCTCCAATAAATAGACCATAATAAAGTTACTGTACTGTGAAATCTAAGCTAATCTAAGCCGCAGCCTGCAAAAAGTGATGTATAATAATAATGATTATAACAGTTTAAACACAGAACAAAATACCAAACATGGAATGTTTCGAGCTCAAAACGCTTCCTCGTCATTAACGTTTTTACTGTTTTTTTATTTGCTGAGGAAGGGTTTTGACCCTGAAACATTCTGTGTTTTGGTATTTTATTCTTTAATGAAGCTATTTTATATTCATTTTTACAAGATAAAGTGCAATGCTTTATAAGAGAACGGAACGGTTTTGAATTTGTATCTCATATTATATTATATTATTCTTGAGTTACCAATTTGTTATAATCTTTTCAGTCTTATACGCTATGCAACTCTGTACCGGCATTAAGTGTAGGCTAAGGGTGGCATTCGCGTTTATGGTGAATGGTAATGCCAAATATATTTTCATGTATGCCTAGTTATATTTTAGAGATGGGAATGCCGTCATTCTTTTTTATTTTGTTATTTTGTTTGTTTTTGTTTTTTTGTTTTTTTTGTTGTTATTTTTTTTTTTTTGTTTTTGTTTTTGTTTTTGTTTTTTGTTTTTTTTTTTGTAAATATTATTTAGCGAATAAAGGATTACCTTATACATAGATAAATATTTACTTTCTTATTACCTCCCATTATGCCTGCTGGCATGTAGGGCAGGAACGAAGTGGTCCCGCTCTCATAGTGGGCAGGAAGGTACATATTGTGTCTTCTGTTCCCCTTATATCTGTTTTCCAACATGCTTTCTGTCTTTGTCTTGGAATGAGATTACTTGGTTTTGTCCTGGCCATGGCCGGAGTCCTGGGTGGGAGGGAAACAGTCAAATGCATAGTTATTTTTTTGGGAGATGATATTTTTTTCCTTGTAAATAATCTCTCTGTTATTTGATATTTTGAATGTATAATGTAAGCATTTGAGTGTATTCCTCTCTGTTGGATTCTGTGCTTGTGTCTGGATGAGACTTGTAGGTGATCTCAAACTAAGTAATTGGTGATATGCTCTTGGATCTACATCTGATCGCTATTTGTTCTCAGTTCCCCTATGTCTTACTTTCTCTTGGGTGCTTTAATTGTAATTCTATAACTTTTTACTATCCCACTTTCTTCCTTTTTACTGGCGCTGATATAACCTAAATGTGTTGCAAGCGCCGTAAAATCGTTAAAAAACGAAACAAACCAACGAAGTGGTCCCTAGAGTACAAGCAGCAACTTTTAACATGTAGGACGAAACATTAGGCCTAAGAGGCACTTTGTCTCTGTCGGACAAAAAAATTTGTAAAAGTGCCTCTTAGGCCTAATGTTTCGTTCTACATGTTAAAAGTGACGACAATATCCAGGGGTTGAAACCCACTGTGAACAGCGTATAGTTGAGTCCTTGGAAATGACTCTTTACTCACATTCTCCCACTGTACTCAGTTGTAAAATGAATCCATGACCGTGACAAATACAAACAGTCATTTCGTTATCACCAAACACACACACACACACACACACACACACAACACACACAAACACAACAAATAGTTTGGTGTAGTGCGGGAGTCTTCTCTATTTTCTCACTATCACGAAAATGCCAACCGACAAGTTCGATCTGTCGGGTCGAGCTGCTTGTTTATTTTCCTTGTTCACATCGATCCTTGGGACAGCGACAAAACTTTCGGCCGACGGATTTGTTGTTGTGCACAACTGCTCTATTATAGAGTTAACATTTTGGATCGACGATTATAGCGAACGCGTGAACATCTAATTTTAGATCACCCACGCCAATTCATTGAAGTGACGTGTGCAAATCTCATTTCCGTTCCTCGGCACTAACGACACTAGCTCTCGGATGGTACTTAGGCTGACGGGACATAGAACTACACGCTTCACGCTGCATGCTACACGTTTTAAACGTGTGTAGAAAAGTGAAACCTCGTTGTCTCTCTTATGCGGGGCCATACAACTCACTACACGCTACACGGGACTCGCTACACGATACACGCGTCTAGAAAGAAACGGACATGCTCACTTTTTTGCTACACGTGTAGTTCTAGATCCGGCGAACATGGACGACTACAAGGAAAGATTGATTGAAATGGTAAGGGCAAGGCCCAATCTCTGGGATCTGGGAAGAATTCTTCATCAGGATTCTCAAGAAGATGACGGGATGTACGCTGGAACTCTCCTCGTGATTCTCTGAGAAGGAAATGTTCTCGGCACCATATTATGCTTTGTCTCTTTCGTTGTCTTCTCCTTCGTAACAAAATCAAAATCAGAAAATCGTCTTCGTGGGAAGAATTCATCTTCGGAGAAAATAAAACAAAATCCCCTTGTCTCTGGCAAAATATGAGGCATGTAGCATGATAATGTGAAATTTATATAGCCCAGGGTATGAAGCGTGTAGCATGTCTGGGTGGGGATCCTGACCTCCCATAGCGGGCAGGGAGGTCCATACTGTGTCTTCTATCCCCTTATATCTGTTTTCCAACATGCTTTCTGTCTTTGTCTTGGAATGAGGTTACTTGGTTTTGTCCGGCCCTGGTTGGAGTCTTAGCTGGGAGGGAAACAGTCAAATGCATAGTTATTGTTTTGGGAGATGATATTTTTTCCCTAGTAAATTCTCTGTTATGTATTATTATATTTGTTGTTTTTAGTGTATAAAGTAAGCATTTGAGTGTATTCCTCTCTGTTGGATTTTGTGCTTGTGTCCGGATGAGACTTATAGGTGATCTCAAACTAAGTACATTGGTGGTATGCTCTTGGAATCTACATCTGAACCCTATTTGTTCCCAGTTCCCCTTTGTCTTACCTTTTCTTGGGTGCTTTAATACTCTTCAACAGACGTAAGGACCCTTCCTTCCTAATGACGCATGGTAACTTAGTAACACTGGCTCTAAACTATCGGAACAATGGCGGACGCCCGAATGAAATATTTCTCCGGCGAGCATAAAGGATATCCAGAGGGAAAAAAAAACTCATAAATTTGATCATGTTTTGACTTTTACACATTCTGATCACAAGGCATATGAAAAGTTCTAGCCAGCATGAAAAATAAAAAGTAATGATTTTCTTTGTTTAGAACCAAGATGGTCGCCGTTGCCGAGAGGCGTGACATCAGACTATTGAATCGTATTGTAATTCTAGAACTTTATACTATCTATTTTCTTCCTTGTTACTGGCGCTGATATAACCTAAATGTGTTGTAAGCGCCGTAAAGCCCTTTAAAAAAAAAACAACAAAAAACAAAGCGTGTATCGTATAGTTCTATGGCCCGTCAGCCTTAGACCTGCGGTACTATGGCCCGTCAGCCGTAGACCTGTGGTACTATGGCCCCTCAGCCTTAGACCTGCGGTACTATGGCCCGTCAGCCTTAGACCTGTGGTACTATGGCCCGACAGCCTTAGACCTGTGGTACTATGGCCCGTCAGTCTTAGACCTGTTGTACTATTGCCCGTCAGCTTTAGACATGTGGTACTATGGCCCGTCAGCCTCAGACCTGTGGTACTATGGCCCGTCAGTCTTATCTCAGACCTGTGGTACTATGGCCCGTCAGTCTTATCTCAGACCTGTGGTACTATGGCCCGTCAACCTCAGACCTGTGGTACTATGGCCCGTCAGCCTCAGACCTGTGGTACTATGGCCCGTCAGTCTTATCTTAGACCTGTGGTACTATGTCCCGTCAGCCTTAGACCTGTGGTACTATGGCCCGTCAGCCTCAGACCTGTGGTACTATGGCCCGTCAGCCTCAGACCTGTGGTACTATGGCCCGTCAGCCTTAGACCTACGGTACTATGGGCCGTTAGCCTTAGACCTGCGGTACTATGGCCCGTCAGCCTTAGACCTGCGGTACTATGGCCCGTCAGCCTTAGACCTGTGGTACTAGGGCCCGTCAGCCTTAGACCTGTGGTACTATGGCCAGTCAGCCTTAGACCTGTGGTACTATGGCCCGTCAGCCTTAGACCTGCGGTACTATGGCCCGTCAGCCTTAGACCTGCGGTACTATGGCCCGTCAGCCTTAGACCTGTGGTACTATGGCCCGTCAGCCTTAGACCTGTGGTACTATGGCCCGTCAGCCTTAGACCTGTGGTACTATGGCCCGTCAGCCTCAGACCTGTGGTACTATGGCCCGTCAGCCTTAGACCTGTGGTACCATGGCCCGTCAGCCTTAGACCTGTTGTACTATGGCCCCTCAGCCTCAGACCTGTGGTACTATGGCCCGTCAGTCTTAGACCTGTGATACTATGGCCCGTCAGTCTTAGACCTGTGGTACCATGGCCCATCAGCCTTGCGGTACTATGGGTCGTCAGCGTTAGACCTGTGGTACTATGGCCCGTCATTCTCAGACCCATGGTACTATGGCCCGTCAGCCTTAGACCTGTGGTACTATGGCCCGTCAGCCTTAGACCTGCGGTACTATGGCCCGTCAGCCTTAGACCTGCGGTACTATGGCCCGTCAGCCTTAGACCTGTGGTACTATGGCCCGTCAGCCTTAGACCTGTGGTACTATGGCCCGTCAGCCTTAGACCTGTGGTACTATGGCCCGTCAGCCTCAGACCTGTGGTACCATGGCCCGTCAGTCTTAGACCTGTGATACTATGGCCCGTCAGCGTTAGACCTGTGGTACCATGGCCCGTCAGCCTTGCGGTACTATGGCCCGTCAGCGTTAGACCTGTGGTACTATGGCCCGTCAGCCTTAGACCTGTGTTACTATAGCCCGTCAGCCTTAGACCTGTGGTACTATGGCCCGTCAGCCTTAGACCTGTGGTACTATGGCCCGTCAGCCTTAGACCTGCGGTACTATGGGCCGTCAGCCTTAGACCTGCGGTACTATGGCCCGTCAGCCTTAGACCTGCGGTACTATGGCCCGTCAGCCTTAGACCTGTGGTACTATGGCCCGTCAGCCTTAGACCTGTGGTACTATGGCCCGTCAGCCTTAGACCTGTGGTACTATGGCCCGTCAGCCTCAGACCTGTGGTACTATGGCCCGTCAGCCTTAGACCTGTAGTACCATGGCCCGTCAGCCTTAGACCTGTTGAACTATGGCCCGTCAGCCTCAGACATGTGGTACTATGGCCCGTCAGTCTTAGACCTGTGATACTATGGCCCGTCAGTCTTAGACCTGTGGTACCATGGCCCGTCAGCCTTGCGGTACTATGGCCCGTCAGCGTTAGACCTGTGGTACTATGGCCCGTCAGCCTTAGACCTGCGGTACCATGGCCCGTCAGCCTTAGACCTGTGGTACTATGGCCCGTCATCCTATTCGGTACCTATTGCGGTACCTATTCTGCATATCATTTGAGGCCTACACGTGTCGTGTACATTTACAACTCACGCACCCAGTGTCGTGTGGCGACGTCTTAGTCTTAGGGCAGATCCTGAGTTTATTCCTCGTCGTTTGTCGATCGTTTAGGTTCGTAAACGTTAGCTTGCTAATATCTGAGGTAATCCGTTACAGTATTGTTAATACGACTCAATAGTCTAATGTCACGCCGCCCGGCAACGGCGGCCATCTTGGTTCTAAACAAAGAAAATCATTACGTTTTATTTTTCATGCTGGCTAGAACTTTTCATATGCCTTGTGATCATAATGTGTAAAAGTCAAAACATGATCAAATTTATGGGAGTTTTTTCCCCCTCTGGATACGCTTTTATGCTCGCCCGGGAAATATTTCATACGGGCGTCCGCCATTGTTCCGATTGTTAAGAGCCAGTGTTACTAAGTTACCATGCGTCATTAGGAAGGAAGTGACGTTACGACTGTTGAAGAGTATTCATTTAAAATACAACTAATTGAGCGCAGTGATCATAACTCACGCTATCACGTGATGGAACAAGGGTGTGTCACAAACATGTTTAACCTCTTTCCAGTTGGAGATCGAACTTACTCTCACCGGAGAAAATAAATTTATCTTTGTGATCAATCCTCTCAAAACGGTATTTTGTAGAATTTAGGCCTATCTTCCCTCTAAACGAACGGTTGTCACTGGTCTTTGTTTACATACTGAATTGTGACACACTATCAACAATGGTACCACTCCTCCTCAATAAAGCCTAAACGAATGGTTGTCACTGGTCTTTGTTTACATACTGAATTGTGACACACTATCAACAATGGTACCACTCCTCCTCAATAAAGCCTAAACGAATGGTTCTCACTGGTCTTTGTTTACATACTGAATTGTGACACACTATCAACAATGGTACCACTCCTCCTCAATAAACCCTAAACGAATGGTTGTCACCGGTCTTTGTTTACATACTGAATTGTGACACACTATCAACAATGGTACCACTCCTCCTCAATAAAGCCTAAACGAATGGTTGTCACTGGTCTTTGTTTACATACTGAATTGTGACACACTATCAACAATGGTACCACACCTCCTCAATAAACCCTAAACGAATGGTTGTCACTCGTCTTTGTTTACATACTGAATTGTGACACACTATCAACAATGGTACCACTCCTCCTCAATAAACCCTAAACGAATGGTTGTCACTGGTCTTTGTTTACATACTGAATTGTGACACACTATCAACAATGGTACCACACTTCCTCAATAAACCCTAAACGAATGGTTGTCACTGGTCTTTATTTACGTACTGAATTGTGACACACTATCAACAATGGTACCACACCTCCTCAATAAACCCTAAACGAATGGTTGTCACTGGTCTTTATTTACATACTGAATTGTGGCACACTATCAACAATGGTACCACTCCTCCTCATAAACCCTAAACGAACGGTTGTCACTGGTCTTTGTTTACATACTGAATTGTGACACACTATCAACAATGGTACCACTATCTACTCCTCAATAAACCCTAAACGAATGGTTGTCTCTGGTCTTTGTTTACATACTTAATTGTGACACACTATCAACAATGGTACCACTCCTCCTCATAAACCCTAAACGAATCGTTGTCACTGGTCTTTGTTTACATACTGAATTGTGACACACTATCAACAATGGTACCACTCCTCCTCAATAAACCCTAAACGAACGGTTGTCACTAGTCTTTGTTTATATACTTAATTGTGACACACTATCAACAATGGTACCATTCCTCCTCAACAAAACCTAAACGAATGGTTTTTACTTTTACTAGCTCCTTGTTTACATTCGTAATTGTAAACCACCATATCAAACTGGTGTTATGTTTCTGGTGAGATATTTACCAGATAAGGAAATTGAATGTCATAACATTCAGTGCTGAGAAAGTTCAGGGTTTTCTTTCTTCCTTTTTTACATTTTTATTTTTGCAGTTTAAGAAACTGATTCATATTCTTGAATCAAGAATGTAAAAAAAATTGATATATACCGTATAATCAAGAATGTAAAATTGATATATACCGTATAATCAAGAATGTAAAATTGATATATACCGTATAATCAAGAATGTAAAATTGATATATACCGTATAATCAAGAATGTAAAATTGATATATGCCGTATAATCAAGAATGTAAAATTGATATATACCGTATAATCAAGAATGTAAAATTGATATATACCGTATACTATAACAAAGTAATCCTTCAGAGCCATTCGGCCCATGGAACGGGAGTTTATCCCGTTTTCGATAGATTGAAAAGGACAATAGCAATTGATTGCTATCCTTTGGATAAAACACCAGTCTATCGCAAAGTACTTTCCGCCAAATCTAACAGACTCTGCTACCCATTCATTGCTTGGTAGCAGGGAGTGAAAACAACATCTCGACTGCACCGGGATTGGCCTCAGTCCCTTTGCGTGTGAATTGGGTGCTCTACCAGCTGAGCTATCGGGACCCCTATTGACCGTTTCACAACGGTATTATGTGGTCTAATGGTATGACACTCGCTTTCGGGTCGGAAGGTAATAGGTTCGAGCCTCGCGCTCGGCACATAGTTGAATCCTTGGAAAAGGCTCTTTACTCACATTCTCTCATCGTACTCAGGTGTAAAATGAGTACCTGGCCGTTAACAGCGTTGTCTTTATCCGAAAAAATGTAATATCGCCTAACAGGCGTCATGTCCCGTCCTACATGTTAAATGTTGCTGTTGACCAGGGACTCCTTGTAAAGCACTTTGAGCACATTTAGTGGATATTGCGCTATATAAATCTCAATTATTACACCGGGGCGAGACGATGTAGATATTACAAATTGAATTCATTGTCAAAACTACGAGACAAGGCCAATTTTATTTGTTGTATTGAGTAGAATAAATATAGTCTCTTTATGTGACAGCATAAGATAATTCTATAATCCGACTTTTAGTGATTGTTCGGTTATGTGATCTTGTTGTATGACCCTCTCTTTCGGATCAGAAGGTCTTGGGTTCGAGCCTCGCTCGGCGTATTGATGAATCCTTGCAAATGGCTCTTTTCTCACAAATGAGTGCCTGGCCGTTAACAGCGTTTTCTCATGCGTTATTTGTCGTTATATATGATCATGTTGCTGTTGGTCAGGGACCTTTGCAAAGCGCTTTGAGCACGTTCAGTGGATATTGCGCTATATAAAAGCTCAAACTCAAGTCTATCTCGTCCTGACATAGTTACATTTTTTGAGGCAATTTAATGCAAAAAATTAAATCAAACCTTTACTACTTCATATAATATTACACTCAATGTTCAATGTCTATTTCACCGCTTTTAGTTGATTAACCAGAACATTCGATTTTACATCAGTTTCCAATTTTGGAATTTATTATATTCAGTTTTTTTCTGGATGAGGTCTGTTGATATTCTATGGTGGGCAGGAGGTCATTTCCTGTGGATTGCATCCCCTTATATCTGGGTGGGCAGGAGGTCACTTCCTGTGTGTTGCATCCCCTTATATCTGGGTGGGCAGGAGGTCACTTGCTGTGTGCTGCATCCCCTTATATCTGGGTGGGCAGGAGGTCACTTGATGTGTATTGCATCCCCTTATATCTGGATGGGCAGGAGGTCACTTCTTGTGTGTTGCATTCCCTTATATCTAGGTGGGCAGGAGGTCACTTCCTGTGTGTTGCATCCCTTTATATCAGGGTGGCCAGGAGGTCACTTCCTGTGTGTTGCATCCCCTTATATCTGGGTGGGCAGGAGGTCACTTCTTGTGTGTTGCATCCCCTTATATCTGGGTGGGCAGGAGGTCACTTCCTGTGTGTTGCATCCCCTTATATATGGGTGGGCAGGAGGTCACTTCCTGTGTATTGCATCCCCTTATATCTGGGTGGGCAGGAGGTCACTTGCTGTGTATTGCATCCCCTTATATATGAGTGGCAGGAGGTCACTTCCTGTGTGTTGCATCCCCTTATATCTGGGTGGGCAGGAGGTCACTTCCTGTGTATTGCATCCCCTTATATCTGGGTGGGCAGGAGGTCACTTCCTGTGTGTTGCATCCCCTTATATCTGGGTGGGCAGGAGGTCATTTGCTGTGTATTGCATCCCCTTATATCTGGGTGGGCAGGAGGTCACTCCTGTGTGTTGCATCCCCTTATATCTGGGTGGGCAGGAGGTCACTTCCTGTGTATTGCATCCCCTTATATCTGGGTGGGCAGGAGGTCACTTCCTGTGTGTTACATCCCTTTATATCTGGGTGGGCAGGAGGTCACTTGCTGTGCATTGCATCCCCTTATATCTGGGTGGGCAGGAGGTCACTTGCTGTGTATTGCATCCCCTTATATCTGGGTGGGCAGGAGGTCACTTCCTGTGTGTTGCATCCCCTTATATCTGGGTGGGAAGGAGGTCACTTCCTGTGTGTTGCATCCCCTTATATCTGGGTTGGCAGGAGGTCACTTGCTGTGTATTGCATCCCCTTATATCTGGGTGGGCAGGAGGTCACTTGATGTGTATTGCATCCCCTTATATCTGGGTGGGCAGGAGGTCACTTCCTGTGTGTTGCATCCCCTTTTGTATGGGTGGGCAGGAGGTCACTTCCTGTGTGTTGCATCCCCTTATATCTGGGTGGGCAGGAGGTCACTTCCTGTGTATTGCATCCCCTTATATCTGGCTGGGCAGGAGGTCACTTCCTGTGTGTTGCATCCCCTTGTATCTGGGTGGGCAGGAGGTCACTTGCTGTGTATTGCATCCCCTTATATCTGGGTGGGCAGGAGGTCACTTGCTGTGTATTGCATCCCCTTATATCTGGGTGGGCGGAAGGTCACTTCCTGTGTGTTGCATCCCCTTATATCTGGGTGGGCAGGAGGTCACTTCCTGTGTGTTGCATCCCCTTATATCTGGGTGGGTAGGAGGTCACTTGCTGTGTATTGCATCCCCTTATATCTGGGTGGGCAGGAGGTCATTTGATGTGTATTGCATGCCCTTATATCTTGGTGGGCAGGAGGTCACTCCCTGTGTATTGCATCCCCTTATATCTGGGTGGGCAGGAGGTCACTTCCTGTGTGTTGCATCGCCTTATATCTGGGTGGGCAGGAGGTCACTTCCTGTGTATTGCATCCCCTTATATCTGGGTGGGCAGGAGGTTACTTCCTGTGTGTTGCATCTCCTTATATCTGGGTGGGCAGGAGGTCACTTCCTGTGTATTGCATCCCCTTATATCTGGGTGGGCAGGAGGTTACTTCCTGTGTGTTGCATCCCCTTATATCTGGGTGGGCAGGAGGTCACTTGCTGTGTATTGCATCCCCTTATATCTGGGTGGGCAGGGGGTCACTTGCTGTGTATTGCATCTCCTTATATCTGGGTGGGCAGGAGGTCACTTCCTGTGTGTTGCATCCCCTTATATCTGGGTGGGCAGGAGGTCGCTTCCTGTGTGTTGCATTACCTTATATCTGGGTGGGCAGGAGGTCACTTGCTGTGTATTGCATCCCCTTATATCTGGGTGGGCAGGAGGTCACTTCCTGTGAATTGCATCCCCTTATATCTATTTTCTGAGTTGTTTTCTGTATTTGTCTTGTAAAGGGATTACTCACTTTTCTCCTGGACCCTGACTGAGTATTTGGCTAGATGGGAAATAGGCAAGTATATATATAGTTTTTTCATTTGAGAAGGTTATATCTTTTTTTTGGTAAATCCTCGGTCTCTTTTATACTGTACATATCTTGAAAACATTTGAGTAAATTCCTATTAGTGGTGTCCTGTGGTGGTGTCTGAATCAGATTTGAAGGTGATCTCAAACTAATAAGTATATCGATGGTATGCTCTTGGAATCTACATCTAATTTCTATTTGAACCAATTCCACTTTATCTTACTTTTTCATGGGTTCTTAACCCTGTCCTTACCACCTACAGGAAAATCGTAACATTTGTTACAACACAATATACTTTGTTCTTATTCAGATGTATTTTGTACATCACACAGTTTGAAGAATGATCTTTGTTTAATTTATAAGAACATAAAGTTGCTTTGCAGTTTTATAAAAAGAAATCAATTTTTATGCTGGGTAAGTCTGCCATTTTTTGAAAATACTGAAAAGGATCGGTAAGGAGAGAGTTAAATTATATAATATGAGAATTTTTTAACCGCCACATTTTCTTCCCTTTTTTTTTTGGAGCTGATATGACCATCTTATGTTTCAAAAACCCTTTTTTAAAAAGCAAACAAAAACATATTCAAATGTTAATTTCCATTTTACTCTGAGGTAGGTACGTTTGGGGGTGATGAATTGACATGAGTGTAATTTCGCCTTTAAAGGGTTAACAATAAAAGGAAACAGGATTCACTGTCGGTGTCGCCGGACACCTTTTAGTCAATAATATCAAAGTCACGATTTGTTTATCACAAAATCTTATGATAATTGTCAGGTAAAAGGTCGCTGTAATTAAATTTGTTTGTTAATTGGAGAAATAAGAAAAGAGGGAGAATCAGGAGAAGAGTTTCATTGGGTGAATGTTTGGGCAGTCGCTTGCCACTTGATGATCGATGGTCCAAGTCATGCTTTTGACTTTTCAGAGGGGGGGGGGGGGGTAGGGGGAGGGGGAGCGATAGCTCAGTTTGTATAACACTCGATTCACGCGCAAAGGGACAGAGATGGATTCGCGTGAGTCGAAAAATAATTGTCCCACCCCTTGTCAACCCAGCAGTGATTGGATAGCTTGGTCTGTGAGATATGGCAGAATGGGCGATAAATTAAACTATCCACCTTACTCTGTATGAAACAAAACATGTTTAACGATAGACTGGCGTCCTTTTCAAATATACAAACTAAGATATAGACCCCTTCTGTATTTCCTTTCCATAAAATAAAGATTTACAACCTTGAGGACACAAATGAATTCTTGTGAAGCTTCATAAGCAAGACTAATTGACACCATGTCGGCCATCTTGATTAAATGATTGATGTTTGAGGTAATTATTTTTGGAAATATGAAAAAAAAAAACATTTTTCTCGTGGTGTAGTAAAGTAGGCTACAAACTTCTGACTGAAATAAATGAATACATGTTGTTTTTTCTCCATAACACGCGAGACAAACATAACGAGGTAACACACGAGACAAACATAACGAGGTAACACACGAGACAAACCTAACGAGGTAACACACGAGACAAACATAACGAGGTAACACACGAGACAAACCTAACGAGGTAACACACGAGACAAACATAACGAGGTAACACACGAGACAAACATAACGAGGTAACACACGAGACAAACCTAACGAGGTAACACACGAGACAAACCTAACGAGGTAACACACGAGACAAACCTAACGAGGTAACACACGAGACAAACATAACGAGGTAACACACGAGACAAACATAACGAGGTAACACACGAGACAAACCTAACGAGGTAACACACGAGACAAACATAACGAGGTAACACACGAGACAAACCTAACGAGGTAACACACGAGACAAACCTAACGAGGTAACACACGAGACAAACCTAACGAGGTAACACACGAGACAAACCTAACGAGGTAACACACGAGACAAACCTAACGAGGTAACACGAGACAAACCTAACGAGGTAACACACGAGACAAACCTAACGAGGTAACACACGAGGCAAACATAACGAGGTAACACGCTAACTGGCGTAATTAATCTGATCAATCTTGAGTTTTACTTCCTTTAATTAACGTTTGAAATGTAAAAGTTCAAAAGACTGTCAGTTGAAACTTCATGATGACAAAATTATCCTACAACATTTTGATTATATTAATCTATAAATTCAAACGCACGCGCTACCGCACAAGCAGGGTGAGGTCTTTTCATCTCCCATCGTGTGTTGGGGAAATGAACATTTTTAATAGCCACACCACGCCTCGTTCTGAAAAAAGTCCGCGAAATTAGAGGGAGGCAAAAGAAAATCAGCTGATTGTTAAAACAGTAACAGAAAAGTGGAGGTGCTCGGCAATGAATGCAAGAAAGACTTTTAAAACGCCGTAAAAATAAATTTAAAAAATAATTAAAAGTTATAATTACCATCCATAACAACCTGTCACATTCACATGTGTAAGATGCCAAACGAAAATGATAAAATAATAAAGAACACGATTGACCGGTGTTCCGTTGACTACACATGCATACGAGTAAAAGAAATATTTTGTAAACAATGTGTCACAATATAATGTGTAAATTTCAAAGCAAAAGCAACCGCAAATAACATCAAAGAACAATTTGGGATTAATATTTTAATTTCATAAAACCAAACCCATATTTTTCTGCACCCGATATTTAACATGTAGCTAGTTTGTATCGTACAAACAACATTCGCTTAGACAGGTTGTCGGGATTCTAGCGCCAGTTTTATTTGGGTAACCATGTTTGGGATTTCACAGAATGCACTTATTATTATTATTATTATTATTATTATTATTATTATTATTATTATTATTATTATTATTATTATTATCATCATATCATCATCATCATTCATCATCATCATCATCATCATCATCATCATCATCATCATCATCATCATCATCATCATCATCATCATCATCATCTCATCATTATTATTATTATTATTATTATTATTATTATATTATTATTATTATTATTATTATTATTATTATTATTATTATTATTATTATTATTATTATTATTATTATTATTATTATTATTATTATTATTATTATTATTATTATTATTATTATTATTATTATTATTATTATTATTTATTATTATTATTATTATTATTATTATTATTAACGTTATTAATACTTCTATATATACTTACTACTATACTACTACTACTACTACTACTACTATACTACTACTACTACTACTACTACTCTACTACTATACTACTACTACTATCTACTACATACTACTACTACTACTACTACTACTACTACTACTACTACTACTACTACTACTACTACTACTACTACTTACTACTACTATACTACTACTACTACTACTACTACTACTACTACTACTACTATACTACTACTACTACTACTACTACTACTACTACTACTACTACTACTACTACTACTACTACTATACATATACTATACATATAAAATAATAATATAATATATAATAATAATAATAATAATAATAATAATAATAATATATAATAATAATAATAATAATAATAATAATAATAATAATAATAATAATAATAATAATAATAATAATAATAATATAATAATAATAATAATAATAATAATAATAATAATAATAATAATAATAATAATAATATATATATTAATAGTATTAGTATAGTAGTAGTAGTAGTAGTATAGTAGTAGTAGTAGTAGTAGTAGTAGTAGTAGTAGTAGTATAGTAGTAGTAGTAGTAGTAGAGTAGTAGTATGTAGTAGTAGTAGTAGTAGTAGTAGTAGTAGTATAGTATAGTAGTAGTAGTAGTAGTAGTAGTAGTAGTAGTAGTAGTAGTAGTAGTAGTAGTAGTAGTAGTAGTAGTAGTAGTAGTAGTAGTAGTAGTATAGTAGTAGTAGTTAGTAGTAGTAGTAGTAGTAGTATGTAGTAGTAGTAGTAGTAGTAGTAGTAGTAGAGTAGTAGTAGTAGTAGTAGTTAGTAGTATAGTAGTAGTAGTAGTAGTAGTAGTAGTGTAGTAGTAGTAGTAGTAGTAGTAGTAGTAGTAGTAGTAGTAGTAGTAGTAGTAGTAGTAGTAGTAGTAGTAGTATAGTAGTAGAAGAAGTAGTAGTAGTAGTAGTAGTAGTAGTAGTAGTAGTAGTAGTAGTAATAGTAGTAGTAGTAGTAGTAGTAGTAGTAGTAGTAGTAGTAGTAGTAGTAGTAGTAGTAGTAGTATTGCTCCACTGCTCTTCCAGAGACCCTGTTGTCATCTTGAATTTGAATCTCACACAGCTACTAAGTAGAAGATAGGATCGGTTCTCATCAAAGAGAAACCACCCTATGTAGCTGCCTCAGACCTGTGGTACTATGGCCCGTCAGCCTTAGACCTGTGGTACCATGGCCCGTCAGCCTTAGACCTGTTGTACTATGGCCCGTCAGCCTCAGACCTGTGGTACTATGGCCCGTCAGTCTTAGACCTGTGATACTATGGCCCGTCAGTCTTAGACCTGCGGTACCATGGCCCGTCAGCCTTGCGGTACTATGGTCCGTCAGCGTTAGATCAGTGGTACTATGGCCCGTCAGCCTTAGACCTGTGGTACTATGGCCCATCAGCCTTAGACCTGTGGTACTATGGCCCGTCAGCCTTAGACCTGCGGTACCATGGCCCGTCAGCCTTAGACCTGTGGTACTAGGGCCCGTCAGCCTTAGACCTGCGGTACCATGGCCCGTCAGCCTTAGACCTGCGGTACCATGGCCCGTCAGCCTTAGACCTGTGGTACTATGGCCCGTCATCCTATTCGGTACCTATTGCGGTACCTATTCTGCATATCATTTGAGGCCTACACGTGTCGTGTACATTTACAACTCACGCACCCAGTGTCGTGTGGCGACGTCTTAGTCTTAGGGCAGATCCTGAGTTTATTCCTCGTCGTTAGTCGATCGTTTAGGTTCGTAAACGTTAGCTTGCTAATATCTGAGGTAATCCGTTACAGTATTGTTAATACGATTCAATAGTCTAATGTCACGTCGCCCGGCAACGGCGGCCATCTTGGTTCTAAACAAAGAAAATCATTACGTTTTATTTTTCATGCTGGCTAGAACTTTTCATATGCCTTGTGATCATAATGTGTAAAAGTCAAAACATGATCAAATTTATGGGAGTTTTTTCCCCTCTGGATACGCTTTTATGCTCGCCCGGGAAATATTTCATACGGGCGTCCGCCATTGTTCCGATTGTTAAGAGCCAGTGTTACTAAGTTACCATGCGTCATTAGGAAGGAAGTGACGTTACGACTGTTGAAGAGTATTCATTTAAAATACAACTAATTGAGCGCAGTGATCATAACTCACGCTATCACGTGATGGAACAAGGGTGTGTCACAAACATATTTAACTCTTTCCAGTTGGAGATCGAACTTACTCTCACCGGAGAAAATAAATTTATCTTTGTGATCAATCCTCTCAAAACGGTATTTTGTAGAATTTAGGCCTATCTTCCCTCTAAACGAACGGTTGTCACTGGTCTTTGTTTACATACTGAATTGTGACACACTATCAACAATGGTACCACTCCTCCTCAATAAAGCCTAAACGAATGGTTGTCACTGGTCTTTGTTTACATACTGAATTGTGACACACTATCAACAATGGTACCACTCCTCCTCAATAAAGCCTAAACGAATGGTTCTCACTGGTCTTTGTTTACATACTGAATTGTGACACACTATCAACAATGGTACCACTCCTCCTCAATAAACCCTAAACGAATGGTTGTCACCGGTCTTTGTTTACATACTGAATTGTGACACACTATCAACAATGGTACCACTCCTCCTCAATAAAGCCTAAACGAATGGTTGTCACTGGTCTTTGTTTACATACTGAATTGTGACACACTATCAACAATGGTACCACACCTCCTCAATAAACCCTAAACGAATGGTTGTCACTGGTCTTTGTTTACATACTGAATTGTGACACACTATCAACAATGTTACCACTCCTCCTCAATAAACCCTAAACGAATGGTTGTCACTGGTCTTTGTTTACATACTGAATTGTGACACACTATCAACAATGGTACCACACTTCCTCAATAAACCCTAAACGAATGGTTGTCACTGGTCTTTATTTACGTACTGAATTGTGACACACTATCAACAATGGTACCACACCTCCTCAATAAACCCTAAACGAATGGTTGTCACTGGTCTTAATTTACATACTGAATTGTGGCACACTATCAACAATGGTACCACTCCTCCTCATAAACCCTAAACGAACGGTTGTCACTGGTCTTTGTTTACATACTGAATTGTGACACACTATCAACAATGGTACCACTATCTACTCCTCAATAAACCCTAAACGAATGGTTGTCTCTGGTCTTTGTTTACATACTTAATTGTGACACACTATCAACAATGGTACCACTCCTCCTCATAAACCCTAAACGAATCGTTGTCACTGGTCCTTGTTTACATACTGAATTGTGACACACTATCAACAATGGTACCACTCCTCCTCAATAAACCCTAAACGAACGGTTGTCACTAGTCTTTGTTTATATACTTAATTGTGACACACTATCAACAATGGTACCATTCCTCCTCAACAAAACCTAAACGAATGGTTTTTACTTTTACTGGCTCCTTGTTTACATTCGTAATTGTAAACCACCATATCAAACTGGTGTTATGTTTCTGGTGAGATATTTACCAGATAAGGAAATTGAATGTTATAACATGCAGTGCTGAGAAAGTTCAGGGTTTTCTTTCTTCCTTTTTTACATTTTTATTTTTGCAGTTTAAGAAACTGATTCATATTCTTGAATCAAGAATGTAAAAAAAAATGATATATACCGTATAATCAAGAATGTAAAATTGATATATACCGTATAATCAAGAATGTAAAATTGATATATACCGTATAATCAAGAATGTAAAATTGATATATACCGTATAATCAAGAATGTAAAATTGATATATGCCGTATAATCAAGAATGTAAAATTGATATATACCGTATAATCAAGAATGTAAAATTGATATATACCGTATACTATAACAAAGTAATCCTTCAGAGCCATTCGGCCCATGGAACGGGAGTTTATCCCGTTTTCGATAGATTGAAAAGGACAATAGCAATTGATTGCTATCCTTTGGATAAAACACCAGTCTATCGCAAAGTACTTTCCGCCAAATCTAACAGACTCTGCTACCCATTCATTGCTTGGTAGCAGGGAGTGAAAACAACATCTCGACTGCACCGGGATTGGCCTCAGTCCCTTTGCGTGTGAATTGGGTGCTCTACCAGCTGAGCTATCGGGACCCCTATTGACCGTTTCACAACGGTATTATGTGGTCTAATGGTATGACACTCGCTTTCGGGTCGGAAGGTAATAGGTTCAAGCCTCGCGCTCGGCACATAGTTGAATCCTTGGAAAAGGCTCTTTACTCACATTCTCTCATCGTACTCAGGTGTAAAATGAGTACCTGGCCGTTAACAGCGTTGTCTTTATCCGAAAAAAATGTAATATCGCCTAACAGGCGTTATGTCCCGTCCTACATGTTAAATGTTGCTGTTGACCAGGGACTCCTTGTAAAGCACTTTGAGCACATTTAGTGGATATTGCGCTATATAAATCTCAATTATTACACCGGGGCGAGACGATGTAGATATTACAAATTGAATTCATTGTCAAAACTACGAGATAAGGCCAATTTTATTTGTTGTATTGAGTAGAATAAATATAGTCTCTTTATGTGACAGCATAAGATAATTCTATAATCCGACTTTTAGTGATTGTTCGGTTATGTGATCTTGTTGTATGACCCTCTCTTTCGGATCAGAAGGTCTTGGGTTCGAGCCTCGCTCGGCGTATTGATGAATCCTTGCAAATGGCTCTTTTCTCACAAATGAGTGCCTGGCCGTTAACAGCGTTTTCTCATGCGTTATTTGTCGTTATATATGATCATGTTGCTGTTGGTCAGGGACCTTTGCAAAGCGCTTTGAGCACGTTCAGTGGATATTGCGCTATATAAAAGCTCAAACTCAAGTCTATCTCGTCCTGACATAGTTACATTTTTTTGAGGCAATTTAATGCAAAAAATTAAATCAAACCTTTACTACTTCATATAATATTACACTCAATGTTCAATGTCTATTTCACCGCTTTTAGTTGATTAACCAGAACATTCGATTTTACATCAGTTTCCAATTTTGGAATTTATTATATTCAGTTTTTTTCTGGATGAGGTCTGTTGATATTCTATGGTGGGCAGGAGGTCATTTCCTGTGGATTGCATCCCCTTATATCTGGGTGGGCAGGAGGTCACTTCCTGTGTGTTGCATCCCCTTATATCTGGGTGGGCAGGAGGTCACTTGCTGTGTGCTGCATCCCCTTATATCTGGGTGGGCAGGAGGTCACTTGATGTGTATTGCATCCCCTTATATCTGGATGGGCAGGAGGTCACTTCTTGTGTGTTGCATTCCCTTATATCTAGGTGGGCAGGAGGTCACTTCCTGTGTGTTGCATCCCTTTATATCAGGGTGGCCAGGAGGTCACTTCCTGTGTGTTGCATCCCCTTATATCTGGGTGGGCAGGAGGTCACTTCTTGTGTGTTGCATCCCCTTATATCTGGGTGGGCAGGAGGTCACTTCCTGTGTGTTGCATCCCCTTATATATGGGTGGGCAGGAGGTCACTTCCTTTGTGTTGCATCCCCTTATATCTGGGTGGGCAGGAGGTCACTTGCTGTGTATTGCATCCCCTTATATCTGAGTGGGCAGGAGGTCACTTCCTGTGTGTTGCATCCCCTTATATCTGGGTGGGCAGGAGGTCACTTCCTGTGTATTGCATCCCCTTATATCTGGGTGGGCAGGAGGTCACTTCCTGTGTGTTGCATCCCTTATATCTGGGTGGGCAGGAGGTCACTTGCTGTGTATTGCATCCCTTATATCTGGGTGGGCAGGAGGTCACTCCTGTGTGTTGCATCCCCTTATATCTGGGTGGGCAGGAGGTCACTTCCTGTGTATTGCATCCCCTTATATCTGGGTGGGCAGGAGGTCACTTCCTGTGTGTTACATCCCCTTATATCTGGGTGGGCAGGAGGTCACTTGCTGTGTATTGCATCCCCTTATATCTGGGTGGGCAGGAGGTCACTTCCTGTGTATTGCATCCCCTTATATCTGGGTGGGCAGGAGGTCACTTCCTGTGTATTGTATCCTCTTATATCTGGGTGGGCAGGAGGTCACTTCCTGTGTGTTGCATCCCCTTATATCTGGGTGGGCAGGAGGTCACTTCCTGTGTGTTGCATCCCCTTATATCTGGGTGGGCAGGAGGTCACTTGCTGTTTATTGCATCCCCTTATATCTGGGTGGGCAGGAGGTCACTTCCTGTGTGTTGCATCCCCTTATATCTGGGTGGGCAGGAGGTCACTTGCTGTGTATTGCATCCCCTTATATCTGGGTGGGCAGGAGGTCACTTCCTGTGTGTTGCATCCCCTTATATCTGGGTGGGCAGGAGGTCACTTCCTGTGTATTGCATCCCCTTATATCTGGGTGGGCAGGAGGTCACTTCCTGTGTGTTACATCCCCTTATATCTTGGTGGGCAGGAGGTCACTTGCTGTGTATTGCATCCCTTTTTTTTGGGTGGCAGGAGGTCACTTCCTGTGTGTTGCATCCCCTTATATCTGGGTGGGCAGAAGGTCACTTCCTGTGTATTGCATCCCCTTATATCTGGGTGGGCAGGAGGTCACTTCCTGTGTGTTGCATCCCCTTATATCTGGGTGGGCAGGAGGTCACTTCCTGTGTGTTGCATCCCCTTATATCTGGGTGGGCAGGAGGTCACTTGCTGTGTATTGCATCCCCTTATATCTTGGTGGGCAGGAGGTCACTTCCTGTGTGTTGCATCCCCTTATATCTGGCTGGGCAGGAGGTCATTTCCTGTGAAATGCATCCCCTTATATCTGTTTTCTGAGTTGTTTTCTGTATTTGTCTTGTAAAGGGATTACTCACTTTTCTCCTGGACCCTGACTGAGTATTTGGCTAGATGGGAAATAGGCAAGTATATATATATAGTTTTTCATATAGTTTTTTTTAGTGGCGTCCTGTGGTGGTGTCTGATTCAGATTTGAGGTGATCTCAAACTAATAAGTATATCGATGGTATGCTCTTGGAATCTACATCTAATTTCTTTTTGAACCAATTCCACTTTATCTTACTTTTTCTTGGGTTCTTAACCCTGTCCTTACCACCTACAGGAAAATCGTAACATTTGTTACAACACAATATACTTTGTTCTTATTCAGATGTATTTTGTACATCACACAGTTTGAAGAATGATCTTTGTTTAATCTATAAGAACATAAAGTTGCTTTGTAGTTTTATTTTAACAAATCAATTTTTCTGCCTGCCATTTTTTGAAAATACTGAAAAGGATCGGTAAGGAGAGAGTTAAATTATATAATATGAGAATTTTTTACCGCCACATTTTCTTCCCTTTTTTTTTGGAGCTGATATGACCATCTTATGTTTCAAAAACCCTTTTTAAAAAAGCAAACAAAAACATATTCAAATGTTAATTTCCATTTTACTCTGAGGTAAGTATGTTTGGGGGTGATGAATTGACATGAGTGTAATTTCGCCGTTAAAGGGTTAACAATAAAAGGAAACAGGATTCACTGTCGGTGTCGCCGGACACCTTTTAGTCAATAATATCAAAGTCACGATTTGTTTATCACAAAATCTTATGATAATTGTCACAGGTAAAAGGTCGCTGTCATTAAATTTGTTTGTTAATTGTAGAAATAAGAAAAGAGGGAGAACCAGGAGAAGAGTTTCACTGGGTGAATGTTTGGGCAGTCGCTTGCCACTTGATAAACGATGGTCCAAGTCATGCTTTTGACTTTTCAGGGGGTTGGGGGGGGGTGGGGGGGGAGCGATAGCTCAGTTTGTATAACACTCGATTCACGCGCAAAGGGACCGAGATGGATTCGCGTGAGTAGAAAAATAATTGTCAAACCCCTTGTCAACCCAGCAGTGATTGGATAGCTTGGTCTGTGAGATATGGCAGAATGGGCGATAAATTAAGCTTTCCACCTTACTCTGTATGAAACAAAACATGGTAAACGATAGACTGACGTCCTTTTCAAATATACAAACTAAGATATAGACCCCTTCTGTATTTCCTTTCCATAACATAAAGATTTACAACCTTGAGGACACAAATGAATTCTTGTGAAGCTTCATAAGCAAGACTAATTGACACCATGTCGGCCATCTTGATTAAATGATTGATGTTTGAGGTAATTATTTTTGGAAATATGAAAAAAAAATCGTTTTTTCTCGTGGTATAGTATAGTAGGCTACAAACTTGTGACTGAAATAAATGAATACATGTTGTTTTTTCTCCATAACACGCGAGACAAACATAACGAGGTAACACACGAGACAAACATAACGAGGTAACACACGAGACAAACAGAACGAGGTAACACACGAGACAAACCTAACGAGGTAACACGCGAGACAAACATAACGAGGTAACACACGAGACAAACAGAACGAGGTAACACACGAGACAAACCTAACGAGGTAACACGCTAACTGGCGTAATTAATCTGATCAATCTTGAGTTTTACTTCATTTAATTAACGTTTGAAATGTAAAAGTTCAAAAGGCTGTCAGTTGAAACTTCACGATGACAAAATTATCCTACAACATTTTGATTATATTAATCTATAAATTCAAACGCACGCGCTACCGCACAAGCAGGGTGAGGTCTTTTCATCTCCCATCGTGTGTTGGGGAAATGAACATTTTTAATAGTCACACCACGTCTCGTTCTGAAAAAAGTCCGCGAAATTAAAGGGAGGCAAAAGAAAATCAGCTGATCGTTAAAATAGTAACAGAAAAGTGGAGGTGCTCGGCAATGAATGCAAGAAAGACTTTTAAAACGCCGTAAAAATAAATTTAAAAAATAATTTAAAGTTATAATTACCCTCCATAACAACCTGTCAAATTCACATATGTAAGATGCCAAACAAAAATGATAAAATAATAAAGAACACGATTGACCGGTGGTCCGTTGACTACACATGCATACGAGTAAAAGAAATATTATGTAAACAATGTAACGATATAATGTGTAAATTTCAAAGCAAAACCAACCGCAAATAGCATCAAAGAACAATTTGGGATTAATATTTTATTTCATAAAACCAAACCCATATTTTCTGCACCCGATATTTAACATGTAGTTAGTATGTATCGTACAAACAACATTCGCTTAGACAGGTTGTCAGGATTCTAGCGCCAGTTTTATTAGGGTGACCATGATTGGGATTTCACTGAATGCACTTATTATTATTATTGTTATCATTTTTATTATTATCATCATTATTATTATTATTATCATTATTATCATTATCATTATTATTATTATTATTATTATTATTATTATTATTATTATTATTATTATTATTATTATTATTATTATTATTATTATTATTATTATTATTATTATTATTGTTATTATTATTATTATTATTATTACTACTACTTCTACTACTACAACTACTATTATATGATAATAATAATAATAATAATAATAATAATAATAATAATAATAATAATAATAATAATAATATAATAATATAATAATAATAATAATAATAATAATAATAATAATAATAATAATAATAATAATAATAATAATAATAATAATAATAATAATAATAATAATAATAATAATAATAATAATAATAATAATAATAATAATAATAATAATAATAATAATAATAATAATAATAATAATAATAATAATAATAATAATAATAATAATAATAATAATAATAATAATAATAATAATAATAATAATAATAATAATAATAATAGTAATAATAATAATAGGTAGTAGTAATAGTAGTAGTAGTTGAAATGTGTATATGTACAATATTCTTTATAATAAATCCTTCAAAAGAATAGAAAAGAAAACAAAACAAAACAAATATGAATAAATGATTAAAAATATATATTTGGGCATTTACTTATATTAATAGTCTTGAAAATCACAATCACAATCCATGAAAATTAAATATCCCAAAATCCGAAGAAAAAATTAATTTAATTCAAAATCCAACACAGGAATGTATTTTAATAGGAGACAGATATCCTATTAAAACCATAGCATTACTGGCAAACAACAGTACCCCACTCTGCGTTTAACGGGCTTGTGACCGTCACATTGTAAATTGTGGCCGCATCAGGGTGTCACAGTAAAGGTTGTTCACAATTATCTTATTAAATTTTATTTTATTAAGAACTGAATTCATCTCACTCCAGTTATATTTCGGTAGGCTTAGATAAACTTTACCTTCTAATATTAGATCGTCTTTCCTTTTATAGCCTTCCCTCCAATTAATTTCTAATTAGTGAATACTTTTCGTTCTACATTCTGTCACGTAGCCACTTATTATAAAAGCTGATAGGTCTAACACTCTACACTCACTTTCTCTCCACAATCTATGCCGGACGGCCAGTCGCTCTATTCCTATATATATACTGGAAGATTTTTATCTTTTGGGACTTTGTAGATATTATATCTACACCATTAAGACGCCGGAGCTTTTAACTTTGATTGTATAATCTTCAAGGATCAAACCCAAGCCCGCTGTACTACACTATAACCTCTTTCCAATTGCCTGGAAGCGGAATTTTACGAGTCCAATCCTGTTATCAGAGGAATAGATCATCCAAGCCCATCAACTGCCTGGAAACGTAAACTTATGAACCTGACATATTATCATAAGTTACGTAAAATATTCATATCTCTATTTGTAACTGCCACGATCATTGTTTATCTCTTTTAATTAAATTTCATCATTATTTTTATTCATTGTAAACAAATCGTTAATTGTTTTTCATTTATAGTAACTAGTAAATTCTGGGGCCTCATTCTACATAGATCTTTATGCATAGTCGAGTAGCTCTTTACTCACTTGAGACCATGACATTTTGGAGGGGACACATATAAAGAATTGAATTTATTTAGTTACTTATATCTATTTCATCTAACTTTAAAGTTTAAATTGTAAAACTCTTAATTGCCCCACTTGATCATATTTTAATTGAACTCCCTATTTACAGGATTAATTTTTTTTTCTTTTTCATTTCTTCATTTAAATGGAATAGCAATTTATCCATTCATTCTTTCATTCAAATTGAATAGCATTTTATTGATTCATTCCTTCATTCATTTATTCATTTATAAATTATTCATTCATTCATTGTTCATTCATTAATTCATTCATTCATCCATTCATTCGTTTATTCACTCATTTATCCAATCATTCATACATTTTTTCCTCCCTTCATTCTTTCATTCATACATTATCCATTCATTCATTCATCTATTCACTCAGTTTTTCATTCATTCATTCATTCCTTGTCCACTTTGTTATTATATCACTCATTTCATTTTGTTGTTTGCCTCATTCATGAATTGTTTTCAATATGTTTACATTCCATAACGATTCATTCACCTATCATCCAATCACTCAGTGTTGTGAACACATTTTGTAACTATTGTAAATCTTACGATATTTTATTGTTTTGTATTTCAGACATCACTGTTAAACACTCTTCAATGCCTAATTACAATTGTTGAACAACCATTGAACAAGAGAGAGGTCCCAGCCACGAACTGAGTTGGTAAATATATCCTTCATTATTCTCTTTTACATGAGTTGGGCATCACATAGTAACTATAGACATCGTGATTTGTTTTGCATAGTGATTTGTTTTAAATGCATTTTTGGCATATTACTGTTACCGAAAACCACTTATATATTATGTTCTGAAAAGTGAGTCTTTAAAAACTAAATAATAATAAAAGGAGTCTACTAGCCGTCGTGTTATATTTAGTGATAGATAACTTGGGATTATTTTGGCATCCTATTATTGTTATCACACTCTAGTATATTAGCGTCATTGCGAATAATTGTACACAAACTAACGACGAGTCACACACATTGTGTGATACATTTTTCGTAGTAACATAGTTTAGAGTACACGCGATTGACACATTGTTATTGACACAAGTCATAATAACTCCGCATTGTATTGACACATTGCTTTATAAGATATAACGATAAAAGGCATCAAATTCAACATACATAATAAGTTGAAATAAGAGAGAGATTTCTAATAATAGAACAGTTCATTCCAGTAAGTGTAAATAAATAAAACAGTCAGTAACAGTATCCTGTCAATATAATATATATAAAACATCGTAACTAATTTATTGCAAAAATGGAAGCATATAAAAGATACTTAAGTCTCGCAAAGGACTTAGAAATACCCCAGGAAAGAATATTTTCATGGTGCGAAGAGAAAATAAAAGAAGAAAAAGAAGAAAGAATTCGTAGAGAAGAAAATGAAGAAAGAATTCGTAGAGAAGAAAAAGAACACGAAGAAAGAATTCGTAGAGAAGAAAAAGAAGAAAGAATTCGTAGAGAAGAAAATGAAGAAAGAATACGTAGAGAAGAACGAGAAGAAAGAGTCCAAGAAAGGGAACTAAAAAGACAAATAGCTTTAGCAGAAGAAGAAACCAAAAGGACCCAAATGATGCTGGAAATTGAAAAAACAAAAACCGGTCATGAAAGAAAACATAATAATAGTGATGAATTTTTCGTGAAACTTCCACGCATGCCAACATACGATGAACGCTCAGACTGCCTAGAATCCTTCTTACACCGATTCGAAGTTCAGGCTAAAGGTTATCGTTGGCCAGAAAGCAAATGGGCCACAGCCTTGATTAACTGCTTATCTGGATAACCGCTAAAAGTTTTCTATACCTTAACAACTGAAGATGCAGATGACTATGGTAAAATTAAAGACGCTCTACTAAAAAGATTTAGATTAACGGAAGATGGTTACCAGGAAAGGTTTCACACTGCAAAACCGGAAAGTGGAGAAGACTTTAATACATTCGTGAACCGAATTACTCAATTTCTAAATCGGTGGCTTGAGTTGGCAAACGTAAAACAAGACGACTTTGCAGGCCTTTACTATCTCACGCTGAAGAATCGAATCTATCAAGCTTGCAACCCAGATTTAGTCGCATTCTTTAAAGAGAGAAAGCCAGAAAACTTGGACAAATTAAAAATCTACGCAGAAAACTTTAACAGCGCACATCCATTGACACCCCTTAGCAGAACATTGAAGGAACCATACTACGCTGCTGCTGCTCAGAGTCCAGGTACACCTAAAGTTCAGTACTCAAATAGAACGAGCCGATCAATCACTCGGAACACGCAAGTGAAACAGGATGACCATAGTAACAAACCACGGAACAAACAGTTCAATAGAGACCATAGCCGACCCTATCAAAACAAAACAAGAAATATCACTGACAATAATACTGAGTATAAGAAAACCAACAAACCTATAATTAAATGTCAATATTGTGGAATGAAAGGCCACACAGCAGACAAATGTTACAAAATCGTGGGATATCCAAAAGAAACTGCAAATGCATCACTCCAAACAAGTGTAAACAATCAGACACGAATAATGTCAGGAGAAAATATAAATGTGTATTGCGTGAAAGGTATGTCACTTTTAACACAAACTCACAAATCAGGATCGCTATTTTTTTGTGAAGGCAAAGCTAATGGAACTGATTGCAAAATATTGAGAGACACAGGATGCAGTACAGTAGGAATAAAAGCATCTTTGATCAATGACGAAGACAAAACTGGAAAAACGGTACAATGCATCACATTCAGTGGCACAGTCGAAACCTTTGAAACAGCTAACGTGTACATAGAAACCCCATACTATACAGGAATAGTGGAATGCTGTATACTTCCCAACCCCGTCGCTGATGTTATTGTTGGCAATATAAAAGGTCTTAAAGACAACCCAACAGATGTAAAAGAATGGTCATTAACCCAAGAAACAGCTTGTCTAGCAGAAACAAGAAAGATGACTAAGACAACAGAGAAGCCAATGACTATTTCTCTTGAACCACAACAATTTGACAGGAACACGTTCATCGAAGAACAGAAAAAGGACCCGACTTTAACTTCATATTTCAATATCGCAAACAAAGGGACGAAATCAAAAGTTGAATACATCATTGAAAAAGATATTCTGTTCAGGTTACATAGGAAAAGAAACAAAATAGCTAAACAACTGGTCACGCCGAGTATTTACAGAAACAAAATCCTTGGAATAGCGCACGATTCAATAACTTCTGGACATCTTGGGAGCTCTTCCACATTGAAGAGAATATCCGAGAATTTCACATGGCCTGGAATTACTAAAGACGTCCGAGAATATGTGAAATCTTGTGACACATGCCAAAGAAGAGTCGCAAAAGGCAGAATACCGAGATTGCCATTAGAGACAACCCCAGTTATTGAAAAAGTTTTTCAAAAAGTTGCAATTGACATTATAGGCCCTTTAACAAAATCAGATAGAAACCATACACACATACTAACACTAGTCGATTACGCAACCAGGTGGCCAGAAGCGATAGCATTGAAATCAACTACATCGGATCACATAGCTGAAGCATTGATGACAATTTTTACTAGAATAGGCATACCAAATGAGATACTGTCGGACAATGGACCCCAATTTACATCACATATGATGCATGAAACCATGAAACTCATGGGAATCCAACACTCATTCACAACTCCCTACCACCCCCAAGCAAATGGTCTTTGTGAAAGATTTAATGGCACTCTAAAGAATATGTTAAGAAAAGTGTCAGCAGAAAAACCAGATGATTGGGACAGATACTTACCAGCAATCCTATTTGCATATAGAGAAATACCCCAAGAATCTACAGGCTACTCCCCATTTGAGTTGATGTATGGACGATCACCTCGCGGCCCGATCAATATAGTAGCCGACATTTGTAAAGGGAATGAGGAGGACAATAACGAAATTATGTTTGCTTACGAATATGTAAGAAACCTGAAAGACAGTATAGAGGACACATGTAAGCTAGCACAGGAATCCGTCACTAAAAAAGCAGAGAAATACAAGGAATACTCCGATCGAAAAAGCAAATCAAGAAAATTTGAGATTGGTGACAAAGTACTAATACTCTTACCCGATGACTCGAGTAAACTTTTAGCTACATGGAAAGGACCATTCCAAATAACAGCAATAAAATCTAATGTTAATTACGAGATTAAAATTAACAACACAACAAAGACATTCCATGCAAATATGATAAAAAAATATTTTGATAGAGACACAGTGTCGCAACCTATGTTTACTAATATCGAAGCTTCAAATGCAGGATTAATCATACCGTTGGTCATGGGACACAGACACCCGAGACAGAAAAACGAACAAAAATCGCACAATTGCAACCACATAAGACAAAAAAAGAAGTACGCAAAGTACTTAGGCTCCTAAATTTTTACAGGAAATACATTTACAACTTCGCGCACATCGCGACACCGCTAACAAATCTGACAAAGAATGGGTCACCGAACAAAATTGTTTGGACAGAAGCGTGTCAGAATAGCTTTAACCAATTAAAGGCATTACTCTGTTCAGAACCAATTCTTAAATTACCCGACATATCAAAAGAATTTGTTGTAAGAACTGACGCGTCTGATAAGGGCATCGCAGGTGTACTATTACAGGAACATGAGGGAACTCTAATGCCTTGCTTATATGCAAGCAGAAAATTATTGGACAGAGAATCACGATACTCTGCAATAGAGCGTGAAGGACTGGCCATCGTCTTTGCTTTAAAGACATTCAGCAGATATCTACTGCTAAAAGAGTTTGTGGTCGAAACGGACCATAAACCACTCACGTACATAAGAAATAACAAAATGAATAATAGTAGAGAACTAAGGTGGAGTCTATTTTTTCAAAATTACACTTTCAGTATCTCTCACATACCAGGCTGTGAAAATATTCACGCCGACCTACTTTCTCGATTAGTATAAACACGTGAGAAGGGTATAACTTAACCTCCCATGCATACTGTTAGTTACCTCGCAAACTATGCCAAATCAGAACGCACAATTTCGATAATTTTATTTGTAAACATGATGACCCAACTTAATGTAACATTGAGTATTGTTTGGATATATATACCATGCCCATTCATGATTTGGGAAATCTTCTCTTTATCTATTATTGTTATGAATTTTCACTCATTTATGATTAATAATTGAAATGTCAATATTCCATTTACATTTTCATTCATTTCATTCAGTAAATTACCTTCATATCATCGACTTAAATCATGCTACATTGCCATCATATTGTTTATCACAATGATTTGTAATCACAATCTTTCATTGTTATTGTCACCCATTCATATACCTACGTTAATATAAACATTTCCATGTCTAGTTAATAAATAATTTAATTGTAGCACAAATCATAACAATGGATTAATGCTAGAGTATCATGATAGTAAATTTACTTCCGTTTGTAAAATCTATCTTTCCCATAATGGTTAAAGAGTATATTTTAAACGTGGGTGGGGGGTGTCACAGTAAAGGTTGTTCACAATTATCTTATTAAATTTTATTTTATTAAGAACTGAATTCATCTCACTCCAGTTATATTTCGGTAGGCTTAGATAAACTTTACCTTCTAATATTAGATCGTCTTTCCTTTTATAGCCTTCCCTCCAATTAATTTCTAATTAGTGAATACTTTTCGTTCTACATTCTGTCACGTAGCCACTTATTATAAAAGCTGATAGGTCTAACACTCTACACTCACTTTCTCTCCACAATCTATGCCGGACGGCCAGTCGCTCTATTCCTATATATATACTGGAAGATTTTTATCTTTTGGGACTTTGTAGATATTATATCTACACCATTAAGACGCCGGAGCTTTTAACTTTGATTGTATAATCTTCAAGGATCAAACCCAAGCCCGCTGTCAAAGGACTACACAATAACTTCTTACCAATTGCCTGGAAGTGGAATTTTACGAGTCCGATCCTGTTATCAGAGGAATAGATCATCCAAGCCCATCAACTGCCTGGAAACGTAAACTTATGAACCTGACATATTATCATAAGTTACGTAAAATATTCATATCTCTATTTGTAACTGCCACGATCATTGTTTATCTCTTTTAATTAAATTTCATCATTATTTTTATTTCATTGTAAACAAATCGTTAATTGTTTTTCATTTATAGTAACTAGTAAATTCTGGGGCCTCATTCTACATAGATCTTTATGCATAGTCGAGTAGCTCTTTACTCACTTGAGACCATGACACAGGGTAATCGGTGTCCTAAAGACTGACATACTGACATACAATCAATGAGACCTAATAAAGAATCCATTCTAGAATTCAACTACAAACTGAAAACCATGATAAATACCTGAATAATACTTCATTCTAATCTATAAAACAGGTCAGGGCTTACTGTTTCGCTCATTGATTATATATCTCACTCAAATAATTTTCTTTGCTAAGGTTCACAAACACTTCATTTTATTGCAAAACATTGATTAATGAGATAATGTGTATTTCAATCATAAACTTAATCACATAATCAAAATGGTGGGGAATAAAAACAGCTAATTATCAAAAATTTCACTGATTAAGTTATCTATTTCAACTCCGCATATTTAGCTTAATTACTCAATGAACATATAGTAAAATAAATGTATTGCATTGTTTCATTTAAACAAGACCATTACGCTTATGTCTGGACCTAGTATTCGCAAATTCTGTTTTTGTGTTCCACTTTTCAAATCGAATTTACTAATATTTTTTCCATTTGTTTCCAATCTGGATCGGGTATTCTCAAATTTTGCTTTTAATTTCCACTTTTAGAATCATTTTTTTCTATTTGATTCATTTATTCTCAAAGTTTCTGCTTTTTTTAAAACAAAAAAGACCATGACGCTTATGTCTGGACCTGTAAATCGCAAATTCTACCTTTGTGTTCCACTTTTCAAATCGAATTAATTTCTATTTTATCGGTTTGTTTGCAAAGTTTATGCACTTTATAAACAAGACCATGGCGCTCATATCTGGACCGGGTATTCGCAAATCCTACTTTTGTGTTCCACTTTTCGAATCGAATTCACTTATATTTTATCCATTTGTTTGAAAAGTTTCTGCAATTTATAAATAACAACATGACGATTATGTTTGGCCCGGGTATTTGCAAATTCTAATTTTGTGTTCCACTTTTCGAATTCAATTCTGTTCTATTTAACCAATTTAATTACAAAGTTTCTGCACTTTATAAACCAGACTATGACGCTTATGTCTGGAACGGGTATTCGCAAATTCTGCATTTATGTTCCATTTATCGAATTTAATTCTCTTCTCTTTTATCAGTATTTGCAAAGTTCCTGCACTTTATAAACAAGATCATGATGCGTAAGTGTGCACCGGTTATCCGCATATTCTACTCCTGTGTAACATTTTTCGAATCGGATTCTGTATTATTTGAAATCATTATAATCGCAAACTTTCTACACTTGATAATTATAATCAAGACTATAGTGCTTAAGTCTACACCGATTAATCTCATGTTCTGCCCAAGAAGTACATTTCTCGAATCAGAATCTGTTCTAGTTAACCATATTAATTGCAAACTTTATATTTATAAGGAAGGCAATGGCACTTTAGCTCGCATTGGATAATCACACACTCAGCTCATGTATTACATATCCCAAATCAAATTCTTTCCCATTTAGACACATTAACTGTAAATTATCTCCACTTTAAATACAAAGCCATAATTTTTTTTAAAGAATAGACGTACAATCTGCTTAATCGCTCATTCCGTAAGAGAAAGACAAGAAGAAACACAACTTTTTACTTACTTTCTTCAGTACTAAAAATAAAGATATATATAACTTTCTAAAGAAATATTATTTAAATTTGTGGATATGGCAATCCTCTGAAAGGCATAATGAATTATTACAAGATCTGCTGTATATGATTATGTTGTGATAATCTTAAGAATGAATTATTATTATTAAATCTATGTATTATTGAATTTTAAAATAATAATACTTGTCTTATGGATCATTTAAAGGCATATTGCCTATTCACTCTGCAAATTGATATGATACTTAAGTGTAATTCAATTCTATAAAAATACATACTGGTTGCTGATGTGAATAAATCCATTTTCTTCTTTTCTCTTAAGTATTTCTGACAATATAATTTTTGAACAATTGTGCTAACAGTCCTATACAAAAACTTTTAAAAATCCCTTGAGTCCATAAACTTGATGATGCTTTTTCTTGATAAGTCTCCCTATACACTGCATTTAAATAAAAATGAAAAGCCTAAAAATCATATTGAAACAAACAGTTGAGTTTGTGACTGTGACTGTCTGCATGAGAGTGGGTATGTGTGTATTTTGACGTGAAAGCGAATAATAATTATAATAATAATAATAATAATAATAATAATAATAATAATAATAATAATAATAATAATAATAATAATAATAATAATAATAATATAATAATAATAATAATAATAATAATAATAATAATAATAATAATAATAATACTAATAATAATAATAATGATAATAGTAATAA
>NC_088371.1:40158357-40190857 GCF_034508935.2 Berghia stephanieae | reverse complement strand
CATAGTCAAGTGTGGATCTAACATTACCCCGACATTTTTCACACACGTTTAGAGGTTTATTGTACACCCCTTTATATTTAGAGTAGGCTTCAGAAAATCATCTTTTAAAACACATTTTCTACAACACACCATCACCTCTGTCATTTCATTATTCAGCTTTAACTTGTTAATTGTTTTTGTTAACTTCTTTTGCTTGTTTTTATTGGCTAGGGGGCGCCATTGTCTTCCTCAGCACTGTCAGAGCCCATATAGTTTTTTATGGTTTATTAAGCCAAAACTTTGTCTTGTTGTTGCAAGTTTGGAGCATGTCTGGAGTGTGCGATGGGAGTTTTATTCTCCTTCACCACATTAAAACGTGCATATTTCGCCTATTTGATAAACTCTGTGTGCATTTGCTTTATAATAAAGATTGGTTTTATCAGATTATTTTATAAAACCAGGTGATTTAAAAGGCATAGACAAGTCCTCTCATTAACATCAATTTTTGTTTATAATAAATGAACTTTCAATTTGATTAAATATGCAAACAGGTGCTGCACAAGATAAGGTGTGCTCCTTTGGTCATTTAGCGAAATGCGAAAAACGTCTTCAACACAGTGAGGACTACGGACCAGATGTTTCCATCGACATTGCTTGCGGGTTAGTATGTCCCGATTCTAGTCACACGTGTCAGATGACTTTTTATTCCAATATATTTTTATGATACTGTGGGGATCCGAACCTATCTCCCCCACCTATGTCTCTATCTATATCTCTCTCTATCTCTCTTTCTCTTCATCTTTCTCTCTCTATCTATCTCTATCTCTCTCTCTCTCCCACTCTCTCTCTCTCTCTATCCCTATCTCTCCGATCAGTGACACAATACCGAATCCCTCAGCCATACTGCCACATCATCATTCAACATTGAGTGATGCCATTTATTGGATTTTGTTGTGAATGAAAATTATTGTATTCAAGTATCGTAACTTGTATTGTCTATCTAATGTTGTATCGTTCACAAATAGCGTCTGAGTCAATGGCTACCTTGTTGTTAGTCATTCTGTATCCAACGGTTATCCTGTACCCATGTATATTGTGTTGTGTTGTTTAATAAAGGTTCTTTACTGTAAGAATTTGGTTTGTTGACTCTTGGAATAACCCATCTTATCAATTAATGATCTTAGAACACAATAAATATGACGACAATGATTTCTGCACGAATTGTGGACTAATAGATTAATAATTCTTCATTTTTATGTAAATGAACATTTCATATTAAAGTGTTTGTAGTTACTACTATTTGGCAGCGTAATATACAAGATCAATGAATATTGTACAACCTGAGATCTTATCGATTCGTGTCTGGTCGTTATCCATCCGTGAAACGAAGATTTGCTTGGACGTATTGAAGAATTCCATTTGACTGGTGATTTCGAATCTTACTGTGAAAGACTGGAACAGTATTTCCCGGCCAATGATGTTACATCATTCACAAGTAGCGTCGGTTCTACTGGCTACCTTGTTGGGATTCATTCTGTATCCAACCGTTATCGTGTACACATTTATCTTATGTTATATGGCTTTATAAATGTTCTTTACCTTAAGAGTTTGGCTTGTTGATTCTTGAAAACAAGTCTTATCAATTAATGATGTAAGAACACAACAGATAGGTGACAAAGATATCAAGCTCTGTCCTTTCAATCATTATCTTTCTCGACTAAGGTGTGAAGTAAATACTTGGCTCTTTAAACATATGTTAATGGGTTGGTGGATACTGCACAGGTTTACAGTATACTGGTGGCTTACAAAATGTAAGATAGATATTTGGTTTTATGTGCTCTAATGGGTATAAAAAAAGTTATATTGCGATTTTAAAATAAACAAATAAAGAAAAATGAATTCCCTTATTTCATAACATGGTGGAATTTTTTTCTTTATGGACTATTCAGAGAGAAGGCCGGAATAAGCCAGGCGTTAGCCGCATTGCAGACCCGCAATGTGAGATTGTGGGAAGTGAGTTGCTCAAGGCCACACGGTGCATCAGTGGGTGATCGAACTTCGTATTTTCGGATACGAAGCAAAGACCATGCAACTGAGCAGCGCTACCCATTCATTTTCATATAGATCATTCTATATCAATCATTTTGTAGAATACAAATCTTTAATTTTTTTTAAAAAAGTATTCAATGATGTTTCTTAGGAAAGAGATATGTTTACAAATTTATTTCCATAAATGTCTTTATTTAGACTAAAATATTCATGTTGAATAAGGGCATGATTATATTATTTTAGAGTGTTGGTCTCTGTGTGTGTTTGTGTATTTAATGTGTGTTTATTCTTAAAGTAGGTAATATTTGGTTAATATTGCAAATCAATTTTGAATGACCTGACTTGTGAAGGGAGGAAACTTAGTTTTATATACTTTAAATGTTGAACAAGTGTATTTATTATCATTCCTTCTTTTAGAACATTGTATAGCTTTAAGAATGAATACACAAGTGTTTGTTTTTCAGGATATTGGAAGATGTTATAAAATGCGTTAAGGATGCAATGGCCCAATGTGATGGCGTCATGAAACAACGTTATCGGGTCTCTTTGGACCATGTTCAAGATCGCATGGCTAAGTGTGAGAATCTAGATGTAGACGAAGGTAATGATTAGAATATTCTAACATAATATAACTAGATGGATAAAATTAAGGCATATAAATAAATTCCAGTCATTGTCTTTTGTTGTAATGTTTACTTTGTGCGCCAATCTGATATTGTGGTATTCTTTTAGGCGCATAATTGAGTCCTTGAAAAAGGCTCTTTACTCACATTCTTTCATACCTGGCAGTTAGAAGCGTTTTTCTCTGTCGGAAAAAATCGTAATATGGGCAAACAAATCTCATGTCTCATTCTACATTCTTTTTGTTGTTTTTTTAACAATAAGTGTAGAATTTGTGCTGCATTGCAATTGTGTAAATTGTACAAGATCGTCTAGTTTTGTCCTCAATGGAAAGGGGAGAGTTGGATGGAAGAATTTGAACTTGTGTCCGCTCAATAATATTGCACTATATCATGGTATTTCTCCCCATTTGGAATTAGACTCGTCAGGGTTCCAATTAAACACCACATGTAAGTTCGCAAAATTTTCGAATAAAACCCATCATAAGTCGCCGTGAAAGTTTTCGACCACTGAAATTTGGGTTTTTTGTTGATAGTGTCAAGGAGCTCATTACAGGTAAGTTCGTTTAATTTTCTAACTGTACCTCAGACATCATTTTAAATTCGGATACAAATGAAGTCTTGTCTGTTATTACCCAAATTGTGAAAATTCCAGCGGTAATATTCATTTATTGTATTCATGTAACTACTCAAATGAATTCCTTTTTTGGATCCACTAATGTACGACAGAATTTACTACATGTGTTCCTCGACCTATATGCCGTTTATTGTTTGCGCTGCTAAATCAAGTGGAACTGATTTAATGGTCACTTTGCTGATTGTCTTCCCTGAAAACTCGAATGATTTCATATCTCCTATTTTAAGTGGATAATTTAGAGAATGCGTGAAACGAATTTCCTTCACTTCCGTGAAATTTTAAGAGTTTCGTCTTTTTTCTTCCTTGCAAAACTATTAGAGTTAAACATGTCCTCACTTATATCTTGTTCTGTACTATTTGAATCATTTCATCCTTATTAGTCTTGTACCCTCTTTTGAATCACATTATATGTTCATCTATTATTAAAGAGCTAAAATATAGATGAACGTCGACAATCGGATTGGTCTTTTGATATATTATGCCAAGTAAGTAATTATAATATGTTGTTTGGTCTAGCCCCCAATAAACTTATAGAAAGTTTTAAAATGCTTACGTTTGTACATGTGTGTTTATATTTCATGTTCCGACATAAATTATTTATTTATAGGCCACCTCTATTTGCAGTACTACTGCAAAAAGTAATTTCCTCTATTCGCAATACTACTGCAAACAGAGTATATCACTATTCCCAGTACTACTGCAGATAGTAGATAACGGCCGTTTTCGTTATTCGTAGTAGTACTGTAATTATCTTCTAGTCAGCGCAAAGTAAATTCCTGCAAATCCACCAAATTAAGCAACCCAGTCACTGTTGAGTAGGCAGTGTGGTCAGAAAAAACATATCGACTTCACCCACAATCGTTTCCGGTTCATTTGAGCGTTAAATGTATCTCTCAAATAAGTTATTTGGACTCTCATTATTCAACAATCTGAGCAAATATTATATAATGTGACAAATTAATATGTTTTTGTCTTTTGCTCTTTGTCCTTTTTGTCTTCTTCTCGTGATATTTGGAAGGTGATTTATCGTGGTCAGTAAAAAAAAATAGAGAGAGAACGGCTGCTCTTATTACAGATATAGGATATAAAGCTTTCTATAAAGGTCTTGTAAAAACAATTCCTGTTTTCAAGAAACCAGCTTTGTGATTTATTTCATAAATATCGATAACTTTTGCAGTTTTAAAACTAAATTCCAAGATGTGTCGGTGTGAGCTGTTTAGCATATAATTTCTTCTTCTTCTTCTTCTTCCTCTTCTTCCTTTTCTTCTTCTTCTTGTTCTTGTTCTTCTTCTTCCTCTTCTTACCCATCCATCTCCTTTTCCTTCTCTCTTCATTCTGCACCTCCTCCTCCTCTTTTTTTTCATCATCATCTTCTTCTTATTATTCTTTTTCTTCTTCTTCATCATCATCTTCTTCTTCTTTTTCTTCTCCTTCGTCCTCTACTTGCTCTTCTTCACCTCCTTTTTCTTTGTTTCCCTCAAGTTGTCTTCATTTGTTAGTGCTTTTATTGACAAAGGGGTACCCCTTCGTCCTCTACTTGCTCTTCTTCACCTCCTTTTTCTTTGTTTCCCTCAAGTTGTCTTCATTTGTTAGTGTTTTTATTGACAAAGGGGTACCATTGTCTTCCTCAACTCTGACAGGGAGCATACAGTTTTTATGGTGTACTAAGCCGAAACATTGTCTGGTTTGGATGTTCCATGGGTCCTTTTTTTCTCATTCACGATATTAACACATGCATTTTTGTCCAATTTTACAAAATCTTGTGCATGTGCTTTATGATACAAATTCGTTTCATCAGATTGTTTTGTACAACCAGATGACTTAAAAGTCATTGACAAGTTTCTCTCATTAAAATCATTTGTTGTAGTAATAAATCTACTTTTAATTTGATTAAATATTGAAACAGGTGTTTGGCAAGATTCTGTGTGCTCGATCGATTATTTAACGGAATGCCAAAAACCACTTCAAAACAATGACTACTACAGACCAAATGATTACATCGACATGGATTGCAGGTTAGTCTGTCTTGATTATAGCCACACCTGTCAATGCGACGCTCAGATGAATTTTTATTCCAATATATTTTTATGATAGAATGGGGATCCGAAACTAGTCAATCTAATTCTATCCCCCACCATTGTCTCTCTGTACCTCTCTCTCTATGTCTCTCTCTTTTTCTCTCTCTCTCTCTGTCTCTCCTCTCTCTCTCTCTCTCTCTCTCTCTCTTCTCTCCCTTTGGACTGAACAGTGACACAAGACCGAATTTATTTCTTGGATAGGTGACAATGATATCACGCTCAGGCTTTCCAAACAATATCTCTCTCGACTCAGACGTGAAAAAAAATACTTGGCTCTCTAAAATTATGTAAATGGGTTGGTGGATACTACAAGGATTGCACAAAAAAGGCGGCTTACATTGTATAAGTTAGACAATTGATACCATGTGTTATACTGAGGATAACAAATATATTTTGCGATTTTAAAACTAGAAAATAAATAAACAGAATCCTCTTTATTGAATACATGTAGGAATTTTGGTTCCAGGTTCTATTCAAAAGGAAGAACGGAATATCCCAGGAGTTAGACTAAAATATTTATATTAGTGTCTTTGTTTGTGTGTGTACTTGTGTATGTGTTTGCGATTGTGTATTTTTCGTTTGTGTATGTATTCTTAAAATAGGTATTATGTAGTGAAGATTCCAAATGAATGTTGAATGACAGAACTTGTGAATCGAAGATAACCTCTTTTGTTGGAGTTGAGCGCTGAACAAGTGTATTTATTATTATTCCTTCTCATAGAGATTGTATACTTTCTTTAAGAATGAATACACAACTGTTTTTCAGGACATTTTCTGACGTTGTGAAATGTATTACGGATGCAATGGCCTCATGCGACGACGTCATGAAACAACGTTATCAGGACACTGTGGACGATCTTCTAGGTCGCATGGCTTTGTGTGAAAATCAAAATCTACACGAGGGTAACGATAGTCTACGTATATTTTAACATATTATAACTGGATAGATATCATGGTGGCAAGCAAAAACAGTCCAGTCATTGTCTTTTGATGTAATTATATGCTAACTTTGTGCGGCAATGTTATTGGGGGGTATTCTTGCTAGGCGCACAGTTCAGTCATTGGAAAAGGTTTTTTACTCACATTCCCTCTTACCTGGCTGTTATAAACGTTTTATTCTATAGAAAAAATCGTAATATCCCCTAACATATATCATGCCTCATTCTACATTCTTTTTGTTTTTTGTTAAAAATAAGTGTAGAATTAGCCCCAATGTGTGTTGGATTGCACGATAGAATCTTACAAGAGTGGCTAGTTTTCTCCTCAATGGAAAGGGGAGAATTGGATAGTTAAATTTGACCTTTTTCCACTTAATAATAGAGTGCTACATGATGGCATTTCTCCCCATTTGGAATTGGAGTTTCATTTAAACACCACATGTATGTTCGTACAATTTTCGAATTAACCCCATGATATGTCGTCGTTAAAGACTTCGACATCTGAAATCTGAGTTTCTTGTTGTTATTCTCATCGAGCTCATCACACGTAAGTTCGTCTTATCTTCGAACTCTACCTCATAAATCATTTTAAATCTGGTTAGAAATTAAATTTTGTCTGTTATGGCCCAAAAAGTGAAAATGCCGGTTTTAATACTCATTTAATGTTTTGATGTCATTGCTCAAATGAATTCTTTTCTTCCACTAAATTACGACAGAATTGAGTAAATGTGGTCTTTGACTTTTATGCAGCTGATTTGATGTGCTGCTGAAACAAATGGAACTCCTTTAATGGCCGCTTTGCTAATAGTCGTAGATGCTGCCCCTGTGTAGTGTGGCTAAATAAACTGATATATGACCGTGGTTTTTTTTAATTCTACGATTTTCAATAACACAAGATCTTGCAATGATATAATAACAAAATAATGGAATTCTTGTATCTTTAATGCCTGCATCTTTAAATTCAAAATTATGCATTCTTCCTTAATCGTATCATAAGCCTCATATTCTGATTCATTTATGCTCTCCAACCCACAATCGTTACTGGCATTATGATGAATATGATACCTTCTGGTTTAGGTCATACTATCACAGGTGTTAAATCCCATGGAAACTATTTTCTCATGATTGTATTTTTGTTGGAAAAGCTTGCATTATTGTATATTTCTAATCTTTCTAAAAAAAGTATAGAATATGCGTTTTACGTATACACTGATATTCAAGTCCTAATAACTTGCGCTAAATAATCAATTACATCCATAAAATAATCATAGACTACCCGAACCTTCTCTACATATAGGTAACGGTCATAATGCACGAATTTAGCGTAAATCCGAAGTCAATGATTTGGTGTTTGTAATATGCAAGATTATCAATATTGATGGTAGAAGCCTCTTATGGTTTTCACACTAATATGTTATGACGATCGACCCAATCAGCAAAGTCTGGTCCGCACCGTCGCAAACCCGCCGTGTAGCATCGTCACAACACACCGTTCGACTAGATGCTCTGCCGTCTAAGGTTCTAGCCCACAGCGGGTACACGTTTGAAAGGTAAAAAGACCCCACCGATGAAGCGCACTTGCCGTTAGGCAGCCCCTCGACCGAAGCCGATTCGCAGCTACCCGGTGTCTCCTCTTACTGGTATCAAAGCCTGGCAAATTCTCACCAATCTTAGAGGAGTGTACGTCCCCGCACTTACGAGGATTGAATCTTCCTAACCGACTTTCATCTCGTATGTGCAGCTCTGTCCGTAGTCAGGGATTCTGCGTACAAGGGTTGCCGGGACTTATTTCGGCTTGAAACGGGGGCGCTTAGGAGGGGTATCCCCATTCCCTCTCTCTTTGATCTTACTCAGCCAGTTTCCCGTAATCGTCTCCCTCCGGACATCAGGGGTTTGGATCCCTGCCATTATCGGGCCCCATTCTCTAGGAGTTGTTGCCCGCGTTCCTGACACTATGCGCATCGACTTTTGATGGTGAATCCTAGATCATAAAGCAATGAATAAAGTCATGTAACTCACGTTATATTGGATTTGTGTAACCCACAATGAGTGCATCGTCTATCTTTCATATTTTTCCTATCCTCTTCGTGCTTGATCAGAAAATAAGGCTGACACGGTGGACTGCCATCTCTCTCGTTTCGAGGCTATTTTTCTCATCTGTCCCCAAGAACCAACCACCAGCTTTTATTTTTCTTTCGATGCTCCTCCTCCTGGTCTCTAGCTTGCGACCCATTCTTCTCAATCACTGAGGGGTCCACCTGAGGGCTATCGTGGAAATGGCCTTCGAATACATCCTGAAGACATGTCCTGTTCATTTCCACCTTCTACTCTTAACAGATTCAGATACTGGTTCAATTTCAGTGCGTTTAAGCCACTTCTTTATTTGAAATTACTTTTAACCAGAATATCCTTAGGATCCTTCTTAGGCATTTGTTTTGGAATGCGTTTAATTTTTCGGAGATGGTGCCTGTCAGTTTCATGATTAAGACCAATAAAGGAGAACAGATAAAACATTTGTTTTGAAGAACGTAATTTTGTTTTGGTGGTGATTTTCCTTTATTTTCAGATAGTTACTTATAACATACACTGCTTTTTGTAAGTTGGTTTCCACATCTATCCCTTAACGCTCACAGAAGAAGAACTTTTCGCTTGTGCCATTGGCAGACGATATTGATCCATTTTCATAGTAGAATTTATTGTCACTTTAAAGTCACCATACAGTCTTACTTTACCATCCAAATTTTGTACAACTACGATAGGTGCTGCCCATTTACTATAAGTGACTAGAGAGCTTACTTAATTTGCAAGAAACCAGCTTTGTGTTTTAGCCATGACTTATTTATTTCATAAATATCGATTACTTTTGCAGTTTTAAAACTAAATTTCAAGATGTGTCGATGTGAGCTGTTTAGCATAAATTTTCTTCTTCTTCTTCTTCTTCTTCTTCTTCTTCTTCTTCTTCTTCTTCTTCTTCTTCTTCTTCTTCTTCTTCTTTTTCTTCTTCTTCTTCTCTTCTTCTTCTTCTTCTTTCTTCTTTCTTCTTCTTCTTCTTCTTCTTCTTCTTCTTCTTCTTCTTCTTCTTCTTGTTCTTCTTCTTGTTCTTCTTCTTCTCCTTCTCTCTCTACTTGCACTTCTTCACCTCCTTTTTCTTTGTTTCCCACAAATTGTCTTCATTTTTGAAAGTTTTTATTGACTAAGGTGTAAATTTGACTTCCTCAGCTCTGTCAGGGAGCATACCTTTTATGGTGTACTAAGCCAAAAATGTGTCTTGCTTTTCGATGTTTGGAGCCGGTCTGGAATATTCGATGTGAGATTTATTCTCCTTCACCGCATTCAAACGATCATTTTTGTCCTAATTTACAAACGCTTATGCATGTGCTTCATAATAAAAATTCGTTTTATCAGATTGTTTTATAAAAGCAGGTGATTTAAAGTGCATAGACAAGTTTATCTCATTAACATCAATTTTTCTTTATAGTAAATGCACTATGCATTTGATTAAACATGCAAACAGGTTTTCCACAACATTGGATGTGCTCGATTGATCATTTAACGGAATGCCAAAAACCTGTTCAAGACCATGTAAAATTCAGACCAGAAGCCATGCACATGATTTGCAGGTTAGTCTGTCCAGGTTCTAGCCACAGGTGTCAATGCGACGCTTAGATGACTTACTTTTTATTCCAATATATTTTTATGATACTTCGAGGAACCGATACTGGTCACCTAACTATCTCGTCCACCTTTTTCTCTATCTATGTATCTCTCTCTCTCGTTCTCTTCCTCTCTCTCTCTCTCTTTCTACCTATCTCTCTCTCTCTCTCTCTCTCTCTCTCTCTCTCTCTCCTTTTGGATTAATCAGTGACACGATATCGAATCCCTGAGCCATAGTGCTACATAGTCAGTCAATATTGAGTGATGCCATTTATTGGATTTAATTGTGAATGAAAGATATTGTATCCAACTATCGTTCACCATCCGTGATTTATGATGTATGGACTCGCTTGGACGTATTGAGGAATTCCATTTGACTGGCGATTTAGAACTTACTGTGAAAGACTGGAACAGATTTCATGGCGAATGATGTTTCAATGGAAACAAAGAAGAGGGATTTTTTTCTTAATGTTTTTGGGTCTACCACATACGATCGTTTGAAAGCATTCTTTCACAGGATAAACCAGCAGAAAGATCGTATGATCAACTGAAAACGACGTTATTGAATCATCTCCGTCCACAACCTCTTATGATTTATGAAAGATTTAAATTTTACAACGGAAAATAAAGTAAACATGAATCGATTGCTGACTACATCGCATCACTTCCACATCTAGCTCAGAACTGTGATTTCAAACAGTTACTGGAGGATACCTTACGGCGTCAAATTGTCTGCGGGTTGAGAAGCGTAACCATTCAACAAAACCTCCTACAGATTGAGGATTTAATACTGAAACGGGAAAATGAAATTACTCAAACAATGGAAAGTGTAGAAAACAATGATTTTCAGTTGCATAAGCAATTGGCCAAAGTAAACATAGTCCATGAAAACGTACAGCAAGGACCCAAACACAAGAAAAGCAACAAAAACTACACAAACAAAAACAACAACAATGATAGGAGATGGACAGAATCAAAATATTACAGGTGTGGTTATATGAATCACACATCAGATAAGTGTAGGTTCAAGACGTACCCTTCCAACGCTTGCAATAGGAAGCGTCATTTATCAAAAGTCTGTTGGAACTCACGTGAGAGATCATCGGGTTCACGAAGAAACGAATCAAATCCATCTCCGAGTATAATAATGACAATTTTGTTTTCGCCAACTTCCAAGACGTAGATCAAAAAGATGCCTTTCATTGTTCGCTGGAAGTAAATGGTTCCCCCTTGAATATGTAAATTGACACAGGATCAAGTGTTACAATTATTCCCTTCTCTATGTTTAAACGTAGTTTTCAGGGAGTCAATTTTCAACCCTGTTAGGAAACTTTGAATACAATGAATTGCAAATGTACCTAATAAACATGTCGTTCTAGGAAGAGATTTGATATTTAAACTAAAGCTTTAGATTTCTAATATTTCTCATGTTCATAACTCATTGGACAACATATTAGAAAAACGCAAACTACTGAGTTGGGAGAGTTGAAAGGGGCGAAGTTAAAAATTGATATGAAAGAAAATAGACATCCCATATTCTTCAAACCAAGACCTGTTCCATACGCTTTAAAAGAGAAGGTTGAAGAACACAAAAGAAAGTTGGAAAAAGAGTAAGTAAGCTCTCAAGTCACTCATAGTAAATGGGCAGTTCCTATCGTAGTTGTACAAAATCTGAATGGTAAAGTAAGACTGTGGGGTGACTTTAAAGTAACAATAAATTCTACTATGAAAATGGATCAATATCGTCTGCCAATGGCACAAGATCTTTTTGCAACTGTCACATGGAGAACAATTCTCAAAGATGGATTTGAGTCAGGTTTATCACCAAATGGACATGGAGCTCGAAAGTAAACATTGCTACATTAGACAAAGTACTGCACAAGCTTTGAAAAAAATGGAGTAAGATTCAACAAAGAAAAATGTAAATTTATGGTTGACAAAAAAAGGAGCTATAATTCAAAGCAGTAAGGGAACTGCTAGTTACACAAAGGGCCCTAACTCATTATAATCCAGAATTGAATGTTCGATTGTCAACTGAGCTGTAATGACTCAAATTATCCCAAATGGAATGAATCTAATTATTTTCAGATCGAAAAGAAAGCATTATGCATCGTATTTAGAGTACTTACAATTCACCAAAATGTATATGGTGGACATTTTGAACTTGTCACAGACCACAAGCCTCTAGTGATAATATTTAGACCTAAAATTAGCATGTCAGCAATGTCCACATCAAGAATGCAGAGATGGTAAATAGAACTCAGTAGTTACCAATATGCTATTCTATTTAGGGAAACAGAAGATCTCTGTAACGAAGATATGCTTGCCTACACGAGAATCAAAACAAGACGAAGAATTGGTTTCATTTAAGTAGATAAATGATCTACCACTCCCTGCGAAAGAAATAGCGAAAGCTGCACGAAATGGCTCGATATTGTAGAAAGTTATGATTTTCACCCTGCACGGTTAGCCTAACAAAATCAACAATGAAAGATAGAAGCCTTTTTTTCAATGAAAAGAAGAAATAACATTGGATTCAATTGTTTTACAGTGGGGACTAAAAGTTATAATTCTAGAGAAATTCAGAAAACGGATACTAATGAAATTACGTGAAGATCACTATGGAATAGTCAAATCAAAAGTATTGGCTAAAAGTTACATCTACAGGCCAAATATTGATAAAGACATAGTGGAAATGATTAATAACTGCAGAGTTGCTCTATGATGATAATATTCAACCGAAAGCACATTTTTGCACATAGACAATCCCTTCAAAACCATGGGAAAGACTTCATCTGGATTTTGTAGAAATTAAAAGAGAATATTTTTTAAATTCAAATTGATGAATACTCAAAATGGCCAGAAATTTTCCTAACGAACAAAACGAATGATCAACATACTGAAACGAATATATCAGCGGAGCGACTGGTGCAGACTTACAAACGCCCTATGATAGTCAACAGTGGAAATTATACCAGACAACAAAAACTAGCAAAAGTATTGCTACAGATCAGATCAAACCCTCACACTATGACGAAAGAAAGTCCAGCGGAAATTCTGTTTAAAAGAAAATTGCGCATTCGACTAGATAAAATTCGTAAACGCTGTTGATACGATGAGAGTGCGGCACAAAAATCAATAGCATCCACGATCAAAATTCGTTCTTTCTTTCCAGGAGACAACGTTACTATTCGAAATCATCAACATGGTTTTTATAAATGGTCTGACGGAATTATTTTACAACGATTTGGATCAGATAGCTGTTCGGCGAGGTAAATGGAGCAGTTAGTCACAGCCATATTAATCAGTTGAATAGTTCTCATGATGTGATGAAGGTAAAAATGTTACTAAAGGTACATATGATCTTGAAAGTAAAAATTCTCTATTGGATAAATCAAAGAATTCGAAAATGAATTACCTATCTAATTTATTGGACATGAATAACCAAGTAGATTTGTCAGCACCTATTGGTAATTTACCCAAGGAGAACCGAAAGGCGCGTTTACAAATACTAGTTGTTAAAACAGATCGGCGTTACCCCTTTAGAATCAGACGACCAGTAAGAATATAAATTCTTTAATTAACTTATATACGTTATATCAAAGATAAATACATGAAAGACAGTTTGAATGAATGTGTTCTAAATTATTCTAGAATTTTATTAATATTTATATTGTAAAAGAAACCAATTAAATTGTTTTTGTTTTTCATTAGAAGGGGAGGAATGTTGTGAATGAAAGTTACTAGATTCAAGTCTCGTAACTTGTATCGTCCATCCAATGTAGTATCATTCACAACTAGCGTTTGTTCTACTGGCTTGTAATGTTGGGAATCATTCGCTATCCAACCGTCATCGTGTACACATTTGCTTTATACTATATGATTTAATAAATGTTCTTTTCTGTAAGAATTTGGCTTGTTGATTTTTGGAATAACAAGTTTTATCAATTAATTATATAAGAACACAACAGGTAGGTGACATTGACATCAAGCTCTGGCTTTTCAAACAATATCTTCCTCGACTCAGGTGTGAATTAAGTACTTGGCTCTCTGAATTTATGAAAATGGGATACTAATAGTATACACCATTAGTCAATGGTGGATACTACAACGGTTTCTACTCTATAGGGGTTTACAATGTATAAGATAGCAATTAGTTTCATGTGCTCTATTCGGTATAAAAAAGATACCTATATTCCGATTTTTTAAAAAAATAAATAAAATTCCCTTTATTCATTACATGGGAGACATTCTTCTCTAGGGTCTGTTCAGAGGAAAAATCGGAATATCCCCGATGTTAGCCGCATTGCAGTCCAGCAAATTGAGATAGGGCGAAGTGGGTTGCTCAAGGCTACACAGCGCAGCGGTGGGTGATCGAACTCGGTACCTTCGGATACGAAGCAAAGACCTTACGACTAAGCCACGCTGCCCTATTCATTTTCATGTAGTTCAGTTTATATCAAACATTTTTTAGAATACAAATCTTTAATTTAAAAAAAATAATTGATGGTATTTCTTATGAACGAGACGTGTTCACAAATATATTTCCATAAATGTCTTTAGTTAGACTAAAATATTCATTATTATAATATAATATTGTGTTGGTCTTTGTTTGTGTTTGTGTATTCGTTGTGTGTCTATTCTTAAAATAGGTAATATGTTCTTAATATTGCGAATGAATGTTGAATGACATGAATTGGGAAGCGAGGATAATTATTTTATAGAGGGTGAGTGCTGAACAAGTGTTTTTATTATTATTTCTTCTTATAGAGGATTGTTTGGCTTTAAATATGAATAAACAACTGTAAAACGTTTGTTTTTCAGCGAATTGGAATGGGTTGTAGAATGCGTTACGGATGCAATGGCCACATGTGATGACGTCATGATACAACATTATCAGGACACTTTGGACGATGTTCAAGGTCGCTTGGCTTTGTGTAAATATCTAGATATATACCCAGGTAATGATAAGTATATTTTTACATGTTATAACTAAATAGATAATATCAAGGCATACAGATACATTCCAGTTATTTTCTTTTGTTGTAATTAAATTCTAACTTTGTGCAGCAATGTGATGTTGTGACATTCTTGTTAGGCGCATTATTGAGTCCTTAGAAAAGGCTCTTTAGTCACATTCTCTCTAACCTGGCATTTACCAGCGTTTTCTCTGTCGAAAAAAAATCGTGATATGGCCAAATATATCTCATGTCTCATTCTACATTCTTTTTGTTGTTGATTAAAATCAATTGTTGAAATAGCCACGATTTATATTGCATTGCACGATGGAAAGCGTACAAGAGTGCCTAGTTTTCTCTTCAATGGAAAAGGAAGAGTTGGATAGTTGAATTTGAACTTGTGTCCACTCAATGATATAGTCGTACATGATGGCATTTCTCTCCATTTGGAATCAGATAGTTCAAGACCTAATAAATTTATTTTAAAACATTTGGTGGCCAATTTAAAAAAAATTCATATAAAGTACCGAAATAAAAAGAACAAAATAAGTTATTGCGCATTCAACGGCAATGTACCTAGGCAGAATAATAGTATTTTTGTTTGAAATCCTTATCTTACCAATGGCCTCCACTTGCGGGGGCTGGAAATCCAGAGTGAATCTCCTTTCTAAAGAACTCCTTGGTTGTGACATGATTTTTATATCAAAATCATGTGTAGCATTTTCCAAAAGTCTGTGGTGTTTTAGTACTATGCCTAACAAAATGTGTAAATATGGAGGTGCTATGCTATCTAATATTACTTTTATAATAGGTTGGTGTAATGAGTTAATATATTTTGTAGCTTCATTTTTATTCCCACCCGTTTCGATTATGAATCTTGTGTGGTCTGTTTATTATGTTGGTAAAGATCTTAATTGTCAATGTTTATGTACTGTCTTTAATGTTCTATTTGGTATGAAGCACAACAATCACGGATATGTGCCTTGTGGACCAGAAAGGCCATAGAGATTACACAAAAGCTCATAGTCCCCATTGATAAACAACTTGATTGTTTTATCGTTCCATTTGTGTGATTAGAGAGCAGTTATTTTATCATATAGTCCATTGTCTAAAAATCGTTTCAAATTTTCATGCGTGTCTTTGACTGCAGCAATTGCTATCACAATTGTATTCTTCTGTGAATGTGTTTGTCGAGATTAGCGACCTGTAGGGAATTTTTGCCATGATCAAAACCTATTTTGACCCATATTTCTTCAGGCGGGATGTTGTTGTTGTGCCATGTAAGTTTATTTTTGTCATGATTCAAGTTCAGCATATATATAATCTAAAAAGCTACATAATAGAGTTACTCTTCCAAAAAAGCACATGAATTTCGACTTCCTCTCGTTCAAAGCATTTGTTTTCTACTTGTATATAATCTTTAATGACATCTTTTGAATATTTCCTCACAGCTTTTTCATTTTCCAGGCTTACTCCTAACTCCTTGAACAACTTTCTAAGTTTATTTTCTTTTCTCCAGCTATGATCCAATACTTCCTTAATTAATAAAACTTTTTCCTTTGATACATTTAGTCTCTGCTTGATACCAGCCTTTTTATAAATTTTCTGCCTGCGACTACGGTCTATTTAAAAACTCTGATGCAAATTGGATGTCTGTAGATTCTGATGACTTTCCAGCAATACAGTTTTGTGCATTCTCCATTGTGGCATTAAAGATTATTCACATTTATATTATCAAACGTTTTATTTTAGTAAGAACTGAATTCATCTCACTCCAGTTATATTTCGGTAGACTTAGAAAAACGTTACCATCTAATATTAGATCATCTTTCCTTTAATAGGCTTCCCTCGAATTAATTTCTAATTAGTGAATACTTTTCGTTCTACATTCTGTCACGTAGCCACTTATTATAAAAGCTGATAGGTCTAACATGATAGGTGTTCATTTTGAAGCCCTTTTGGATCACATATTGTATTTGTTTGGTCGAACAATTAATTCAACTTATTGTAATTTTCTTCTGTTTTTGAAACGTTGTCTAGGGAGAGATCATAGCTAATATAATTAGTTTCAGATGTACATAGTAGTTATCATTGTTAATTGACACGGTTGCAATATTTGAAACATGCTCAGAACCCTTATGAGGTGACTGATTGTGTTCTTGTGAAGGAGCCACTAGTGGTGGACAGATTGCTAACAAATTGGAATAATGAGCACAAACACGACATTGAGTTTTTGTTTTCATGGATAAATCAAAGCTAATCCAAATGTTTTTTTGAATTTCCATAAGTGTTCCTGGCTGTTTCTAAGGAAATTTTACTTTGTCTTCGTTTAAAAGTTTTGATGGCAGTGACACAAGTATAACAAATATATTTAGAATGTGTGTCATCTTGGTCTTCTTTATGATTTAATCCATAAACTAAAATGAGGTCCAATGAAAATTTTTCACATAGTGTAGGCTTCAGCAATCGATGGCTTTGTTTAACTCTACTTTGACTTAAGGCCTGTCGCTTCTTAATCATCCGATCGGGACGACTCGGCTGCCTCTCTAATCATCCGTGTCATTTCCTTCCACTGTTCACGGTCTTTTGCTGTGGATGCTAATTTCGTAAGGCCTTCCTTTGATTTTAATACTTTGTCATTTTGAAGGCGTTTTAGATCTCTATTGAAGACAGTGCGAATGGACGTGGGTGGTCTACCTTGATATTTCTTGTATCCAGATGGGGTGAAAAAAGTATTCATGGCTTTATTAGCTGATATATTTACATCTCTTCTGAGTATATTCCCAAAAAGCCTCCAGGATTTGAATGGATAAGGGTATTTCGTTGCATTTTTCATGCAGTGTTTTATTGCTTATTTGAGTAGGGTATCGTATACTCAGGACTCTTTTCAGTTGTTTTCTATGGAATCTGTCTAATCTTTGCTCTTCGGTTCCAGTCAGTGCCCATGTTCCGCAGTTGTATATAAGCACGGATTTTACAACGGTTGTGTATAATTTGCTTTTAATATTTAATGTTAATTTATCTTTTCCATTCCATATATGTAATAATTTATTTAGTGCAGCCGCCATCTTGCCATCATGTTTTTGTTTAGTTGTAAAATTTATTTTACCACATATACGACACAAATTGTTAAGTATAGTCTTATGAGATTCTATGGAATGATCCATACAACTGTAAGAGAAATGGAAATGTTTAAAAATGATAGAAAAGACAAAATTAAGAATAAATCAAGAACTACAACTGCCAATATGACAAAAACGCACAAGAACACAGATGCACACATCCACTTTTGATATTAATTAAAATTCATGAGAAAACAAATAATCACAGAACTATCAAATTTGGACTGATGTTTAGAAAGACAAACGATTTCTCAAAGAAATGAAATACAATTAAAGAGGCTGTTATAGTTTTCCCGCTAATCCAGATAATACAAGGCCATAAATATCCATAATTGCCCCCATTGTACACGGCACTGCCTGGTACCAGTTGACCTCTATTGACCTCACACAGGTAGCTATCAGGGAGGGTTAGTGGCCTCCTGGAAGTTCCAACTAAAAAAGAGCCTTTTCCATGCAGTGAAGGACGCACCCAGCCTTATCGTCAGTCCAACATAAACTGTTAGTCACGTCATTCTTTCATTTGTAACCCAATTCGGAAATGATGTAAGAGGTAGAGCTGTATTTAACTTTGAGTTTATGGGTAATTGGGAGTTGGAACTCCGGTTTGATTGTTATTAATTCAACTCATATTCAAGTTTATTGTTATTGGTACCCTAGGGTTGTTATGAGATAGAAGCGATAAATAGCTGTTCATTCATTCAGAATAATTTATCTTAATATTTACATTGGAATTCAGTTCTTCGTATTGTAAGTCTAGAGTCATGTGTTTTTGTTTTTTTTTGTTAATGGAAAACTAATTCAGAAATACAACCCTGCAGCAGGGACTGCCTAATCGTGGACTGCATAAACTTCTGTATCTTAAGATAACTGGAAAGATAGCCAAACATGATCATCAATTTAATAACTGTAATGATTTGATTGGATTCACTGATTACTAGTGTTGACAAAGAATTGTAATTTTGCCTATACCGGTTGATGAGACCGACTTGAAAAGTAGGATGCAAATTTAATTTTTTTCGCGAGTACACCTCTTCAAAATTTATTGACATATACACATACACACATACACACATACACATATACACATACACACATGCACACACATAGAGCCTGTGACAACGGGGTAAAGCGCTATATAAATGCCATTTATTATTATTATTATTATTATTATTATTATTATTATTATTATTATACACACACACACACACACACAAAACACACAAAGATATCTATAACTCCTTTAAATCTTTGTTGGAAATAATGATTCAATGATGCTCTTTGAACATTTGTAGCTTCTTTATTTTTCGTATAATACAAATTCGTTTATCAGATTGTTTTATAAAACCAGGTCATTTAAAAGGCATAGACAAGTTTCTCGCATTAACATCAATATTTGTTTATAATAAATGCGCTTTACATTTAATTTAATATGCAAACAGTTGATGCAGAAGATTTGGTGTGCTCGATTGATCAATTAACGGAATGCCAAAAACATCTTCAAAACAGTGACTACTACAGACCAAATTATTTCATCATCATGGCTTGCAGGTTAGTCTGTCCTGATTCTAGTCACATGTGTCAATGCGACGCTCAGATGACTTTTTATTCCAAATTATTTTTTATGATACTCAGGGAATCCGAAACTAGCCACCTATTTCCCAACCCCTGTCTTTATCTGTAGAATCTCCCTCTCTATATTGCTCTCCTTCTCTCTCTCCCTATCTATCTCTCTCTCTCTCTTTCTCTCTCTCTCTCTCCCTCTCTCTCTCTCTCTCTCTCTCTCTCTCTCTCTCTCTCTCTCCCTGTCTCCCTTTGGATTAATCAGTGACACGATACCGAATCCCTCAGCCATAGTGCCACATAATCAGTCAATATTGAGCGATGCCATTTATTGGATATTGTTGTGAATGAAAATTATTGTATTCAAGTATCGTAACTTGCATCGTTAATCTAATGTAGTATTGTTCACAAATGGCTACCTTGTTGTGAGTCATTCTGTTTCAAACCGTCATCCTGTACACATGTATCTTATGTTATGTTGTTTAATAAATGTTCTTTACTGTAGGAATTTGGTTTGTTGATTGTTGGAATAGCACGTCTTAACAATTAATGATATTAGAACAAACAAATACGACGACGAGGATTTCTGTACAAATTGTGGACTAATGGATTAATAATTATTCATGAACATTTCATATTATTTCAAACAGTTCCTGGAGGATACTTAACGGGGTAAAATTGTCTGCGGGCTGAGAAGCGTAAGAATTCAACAAAACCCCCTTCATAATGAGGATTTAACATTGAAACGGGTAATTGAAATTGCTCAAACAATGGAAAGTGTAAAAAAACAACGCAATTCGCCAAAGTCAACGTAGTCCACGAAAATCTACAACAAGGACCCAAACACAGGAAAAGCAAGAAAAACAACACAAAGAACAACAATGATAGGAGGACAGAATCAAACTGCTCAGGTATGGTTATATGAATCACACACCAGACAAGTGTAAATTCAAGACGCACACTTCCAACACTTGTAATCGTCAGGGTCATTTATAAAAAATCTGTTGGAACTTACAGGAGAGGTCATCGGGTTCCCGACGAAAAGATTCAAACATGATATTTACTGATTCCATCTCCTAGCATAATAAAGACTCTTCCATTTTCGCCAACAAACAAGACGTAGATAAAATTATTGCCTTCATTGTTGGCTGGAAGTAAATAATATCCATTGAAAATGGAAATTAACGCACAATCATGTATTACAACTATTTCCATCTCAGTGATTAAACGTAATTTTCAGGAAGTCAAATTACAACCCTGTTCGGAAAAGTTGAAATCAAAAATTGAAAATGTGCCTCATGAACATGTCACTCTAGGATGAGATTGGATTTCTAAACTAAAACTTCAGATTTCGAACACTTTTCATGTTCATAACTAATTGGACAAATATTAGAAAAACGCGAACGACTTTTTATAACTGAGTTAGGAGAACTGAAAGGGGCGAACTTAAAATGGACAGCCCAAATTTTTCAAACAAAGACCTATTCCATACGCTTTAAAGGAGAAGGTTGAAGAACACAAAAGAAAATTGGCACAAGAAAAAGTAATCTTTTAAGTTACTCATAGTAAATGGGCAGCACGTATCGTATGTGTACCAAATCTAAATGGTAAAGTAAGACTGTGTGGTGACTTTAAAGTAACAATAAATTCTACTATGAAAGTGGATCAATATCCTCTGCCAACGGCAAAAGATCAATTAGCAAAATCTGTCACACGGAGAAAAATTCTCATCGTTAGATTTGAGTCAGGTTTATCATCAAACGGCCATGCACTAAGAAAATAAAAAGCTTATCACAATAAATACCGATATTCGACTGTTTCAGTACAACCAACTTCCATATGGGGTGGAATCGCGACCAGCACTTTTCCAAAATTACATGGAAGAATAGACAATGTTCAACTTTTCATTGATGACATTCAGCTGACTGGGTTTAACGGAAAGCAGCATCTTGCGAGTCTAGAAAAAGTATTGACAAGATTAAAAAATGGAGTAAGGTTCAACAAAGAAAAAGGTAAATTCATGGTTGACAGAAAAGGACGTATCATACAAAGCAGTAAAGGAACTGCTATTTTCATAAAGGCTTATTATCCAGAATTGCCACTTCGATTGTCAACCCATGCGAGTACAAAGGGACTAGGAGCTGTAATATCTCACATTATGCCAAATGGAAAAGAACGGCCGATGTCGTTTGCATCAAGATCCAATACAATCACTGAATGAATCTAATTATTATCAAATCGAAAAGGAAGCGTTAGGCATCATATTCGAGTACGCAAATTCTACCAATAACAATATGGCAGACATTTTGATCTTGTCACCGAGTACAAGCCTTCTACTAATACTGCCTAATACTGCAAAGGGGCACGTCAAACCATCGATCATCTGGTCCTGCAATGCCCAGTAACAAAATTAGAAGGTGGGTACGAAATCTTTGAAGCCGGAGGTGGCCTGACATCATTGATCGACAAACATAATCTGGCGGTGTAGACATACGCTACTACTACTACAAGCCTCTGATGAAAATATTTGGAACTAAAAATAGCATGTCAGCAATGGCAGCAGCCTCTTATGGTTCACACTACTATGTTATGACGATAGACCCAATCAGCAAAGTCCGGTCCGCATTCGTGCGCCGTCGCGAACCTGCCGGGTAGCATCGTCACAACACACCTTTGGACTTGATGCTCTGCCGTCTCGGGTTCTTGTCCACAGCGGGGACATATTGGAGAGGTAGTAAGACCGCACCGATGTAACGCACTTGCCGTTAGGCAGCTCCTTGACCGAAGCCGATTCGCAGCCACCCAATGTCTCCTCTTACTGGTATCAAAGACTGGCAACTTCTCACCAAACTTAGAGGAGTGTAGATCCCACCCCCCCCCCCTCATCCTTCTCTCCCCCCCCCATCCTCCCCCCCCCCCCACGAGGGATTGAATTCGTCCAAACCGACTTCCATCTCGTATGTGCAGCTCTGTCCGTAATCAGGGATTCTGCGTACAGGGGTTGCCGGGACTTATTTCGGTTCGAAACGGGGGCACCGTCCATTATGCGCATCAGAGGGGTATCCCCATTCCCTCTCTCTTTGATCTTACTCAGCCAGTTTTCAGTAACCGTCTCCCTCCGGACATCCGGGGGCTGGATCGCTGCCATTATCGGGCCCCATTCTTTAGGAGTTGTTGCTAGCGTTCCTGACACTATGTGCATCGACTTGCGAAGTTTTACATCCACCTTCTCAACGTTTCTGCTTCTCCCCCACACTGGAGCGCAATACTCCGCGGTGGAATAGCATAGTGCCAAGGCGGACGTTCTCATGAGCGCTTGACTAGCGCCCCAAGTCGATCCCGCCAGCTTCCTCAGAAGACTATTCCGCTTCTCTATCTTCCGGGTAACCCCTTCGAGATGCACCCGATATGTAAGGCTGCGATCCAACGTCACCCCTAAATATTTTGGATGCGGCTCATATGGGAGTGGCTGGTCCCCGACTAGGACATTCAGTTTACGGGTGTGCCAAGCACTGCATAAGTGAAATGCAGTGGCCACCGTTTTTGAAGTGTTCATCTTCAGGTACCACTTGCCGAAGTAGGATTTGAGTCAGGTGACGTCCTCGCTGAGTACGCTCTCGAGACGGGTCCACACCATACTCTGAGTAACGAGTGCCCAGTCATCCGCGTATCCCAGCCTCAGGGAGGAAGTGTTCGGCATATCGCTAATGTAAACGTTAAACACCATTGACGCAAGTACTTACCCCTGAGGTACCCCATTCTTCAATTTCCTTACTTTGCTCGTGGCGTCTCACAACGCGACGTAAAATTGCCTTTCCCCTAAGATCGAAGAGAGCAACTTCAAGGTCTTTTTTGCACATTATGATTTTTGCAAGTTTGAGCACCAACCATTCGCACCAGACGTAACGTACGCCGCTGATAGGTCTATGAACAAAGCACCTGTTTGCTGTTTTCTCTCGAACCCGTGCTCAATATGCTCTGTAAGGGCAATGACCTGCTCCGTGGTGCACTTCCCTTCCCTGAAGCCCGCCTGCTCGGGTGGCAGGGCAGCGTCTAAGACCGGCCCCCATCGGTTTAATAGAACACGCTCCAACAATTTGTAAAGACAGCTCAGCAGCGATATGGGTCTGTAACTGTCTGCCTCCTTAGCCGGTTTCCCTGGCTTCAGGATGGCAACTATCTTCGCATGCTTCCACACTTGTGGAAGCTATCCTTTTGCAAGGACGTCGGACATTGCCTCTGCAGCCAGGCCCGTGCCCTGGGGCCCAGATGCGTTATCATATCGGGATATACACCATCTATCCCTGCTGCTTTGCCGTTCTTCACATCACTAATGGCTGCACCCACTTCTCGTGGACTGAACGGGGCGTCCAGTCCGACTCCTCAGCAGTTAACAAGTCCAAAATCGCACGGTACGCCTTGCGGACACCGCGCTCAAAAGCCTGATTAGGGACCCGTTTGCTACTGCTCTTAACGTTCTTGGCAATTGTGTCTGCCTCACACTCCGGTGCAGCCTTTGCGTAATTCCGATCTGGGTCCAATTTCTTTATCAAACGCCAATAGTGGCGGCTGGACTGTGTAAAGTCGAGGGTTTCCATGGTCTCCTGTCACCGTTGCTTCCTTCCCTCTGCCAGAGACTGAAGTAGTCTATCGGCTACGTCCTGGGACTGGGTCTGCTGGTACTCTCGGTACAGCTCTTCCGACTCTGCTGTCCAGCAAAGGGTGTAGAATTTCCGTTTGCCCCGTGGAATAGAGCGTTGAGCGCTCTTGAGCAATAGCCTGCTGAATCTGGTTATATTCTCGGACTTGGGAATAATGGCAGGGCAAACCTGCTCGATATAGGAACGGAATTCCTCCCTGTCAGCCTTCCTGAAGTTCCATCTGCAAAGTGGGAGAGACTGCACCTTCGGTATTGTCACCCCAGCTGTGACAAGAACCGGCCTTTGCTGGCTATGCGGAAAATCCCCGAGGACTGTTCGCTTCACCTGCAGCGATTCACCTTTCGCACCTTTCGTAACAAGGGTGAGGTCTGGAGTATACTCCTTCTTATGGCGGGTAGCCCGGAAGGTACCCTTGGCTGTAGGCTCGTACACTATGTGTAGATCATTACAGTCCATCCATGAGCGGAGTTGTCTTCCTGCCTCGTTGCAGTCTTGGTAGCCCCATTCGTGATGGTGGCTATTAAAGTCTCCCAGGCAGATGGAAGGATGGCTGACTACCGGTACCGGTGGTGTAGTCCAAGTCGCTCTAGGTGGTTTGTAGATATTATGCAAACACAGTCCACATACTTCCACGGAAATTCGGTTCACCCATTGCTGTCCATTACGCTCTCAGTGACCCTTACCTTAGATGGCTCTTTAGCGTAAACGCTAACCCCGCCTTTGAGCCTCGAAGTGTCCTCGCGTTGGACCACTGTATAGCCTGGGATCTGGAATCGGGAAGATTGCGCGCCCGAGTAAAGGTGGGTCTCCTGTAACAGGATGATGTCTACGCTATGGGCGGTCAATAGCTTTGATAAAAGCTCATTTTTTGACATACTCTGGCTCTCGACATTCAGGGACAATATGTGCGTCAGGTCGCTATCCCCGCCTCGCATTTTCCGATCGGCAGGCCGCGAATCGATTGTGTAGAGGGACGCTTGCTTTTTTTTCTCAAACTTGCCGACGACCCTGGCGACAAGAACGCGGTATTATTTGGCTATGTGGCAGACCGCTTCGCCATTGACTGATTTGGAACCTTCATGAACATAGTAGTGTGGCTCCCGTGATAGCGGCTGCAATTCGGGCACCGGGTTGGATCAAATTTAGTCACACTCCGTGGCGAGCAGCTCATGTGGCTCGTTGTCTCGATACCCGGGATGGTCTCGTGACGGTCAACCGGCATATACACCAGCTGCAAGGTAAAGATCCATGAGGGGGATCAATGGCGGCAGGAAGAATGCAGAGAAGATCAATGGAACTCAGTGCTCATTAATATGAAATTCCATTTCGGAAAATTGAAGAGCTCTGTAACGAAGACATGCTTTCTCTATTACCTAAACGAGAAACAAAACAAGACGATGAATTGGTTTCATTAACTACATAAATAATCTACAACTCACCTCGAATAAAATAGCGAAATCAACCCGAAATAACTCGATATTGTGGAAAATTCTGATTTTCACACTGGATGGTTGGCCTAACAAAATCAACAATGAAAGATTGAAGCCATTCTTTTAACGAAAAGAAGAAATAACCCTGGATTCCGATGTTTTACAGTGGAGACTGAGAGTTATAATTCCAGAGAAATTAAGAAAACGGATACTAATGGAGTAACATGAAGGTCACCATGGAATAGTGAATCAAATGCATTGGCTAAAAGGTACATTTGATGGCCAAATATTGATAAAGACATAGAGGAAATGATTCAAAACTGCAAATGTTGCTCTATGATGAAAGATATCCCACCGAAAGCACATGTTTTAACATGCACATTCCCTTCAAAACAATGGGAAAGACTCCATCTGGATTTTGCAGAATAATAAAACGAATATTATTTGATTTAAATCGATGCATACTCAAAATGTCCAGAAATTTTCCCAATGAACAAAACAAATGCTCAAAATACTGCTGATGTGCGACAAATATTTACAAATCATGGATTTCCAACAACTGTCATGACCGACAATGGACCTCTTTTCATGTCGAGGGAGTTAACGAGTTTTTTTTAATGAATCGAATTCGGCACGTAACATCACAACCGTATCAACCGGCCTCGAATGGATCAGCGGAGCGACTGGTGCAGACTTTCAAACACCTTATGAAAGTCAACAGTGGAAATTGGACCAAACAACAAAAACTAGCTAAAGTATTGCTACAGATCAGATCAAACCTCACACTATGGCGAATAAAAATCCAGCGGAAATGATGTTTAAAAGAAAATTGCGCATTCGACTAGATCAAATTTGTCTAAATGCTGTTGATACGATAAGAGAGCGTCAACAAAAATGAATAGCTTCAACTATCAAAACTCGTTTTGTCTTTCCAGGAGAGAACGTTACTGTGAGAAATCATCAACATGGTTTTGATAAATGGTCTGACGGAATTATTTTACAACGACTTTGACCAGTTAGCTATTCGGCGAGGTCAATGGAGCTGTTCCTGATAGACAGTTGAATAGTTCTCATGGATGTGCTGAAAGTGAAAATGATACCCAAGATCAATATGATCTTGAAATTGAAAATTTTCTATTGGATTGGGCAAAAAACTCGAAAACAGATGACCCATCTAATTTATCTGACATGGAAAACCAAGTGGATTTATAAGCATCTATTTTTAATTCACCTCAGCAGAACCGAAATTTGCGGTTACAAATACCACCAGAGCGGCGCTAGAAACAGACGACCAGCTAGAATATTAATTCTTTAATTAAATATATACATTATCTTAATGTTAAATACGTGAATGACAGTTATGTCTTTCTCGACTATGGTGTGAATTAAATACTTGGCTCTCTAAAATTATGTTTGCTCTATACAAGCGGCTTACAATGTATAAGATAGACATTTTATTTCTTGTGCACTAATGGGAATAAAACAGATATATTGCGATTTAAAATTAAAAAAAAAGAATTCCCTTTATTCATTGTATGGAGGAATTTTTTTTTTTCTCCAGGGACTATTTAGAGGAAAGATCGGAATAACCCTGGGGTTAGCTGCATTGCAGCCCAGCAATTTGAGATAGGGCAGGAGCCTATGTTATGACGATCGACCCAATCAGCAAAGTCCGGTCCGCAGTGGTACACCTTTGCGCACCCGCCCGGTGGCATCTTCACAACACACCGTTCAACAAGATGCTTTGCCGTTTCGGGTTCTTGCCCACATCCGGTATATGTAGTACAAATGGAAAGTCCCCACTGATGAGGAAGCGCACTTGCTGTTAGGCAGCTCCTCGAAGCGAAGCCGATTCGCAGCCACCCAGTGACTCCTCTTACTGGTATCAAAGCCTGGCAACTTCTCACTAACCTTAGATGAGTGTACGTACCCGCCCCCACGAGGGATTGAAATCGTCCAAACCGACTTTACTCTCGTATATATATATATGCATCTCTGTCCGTAAAAAGCGAAGCTGCGTACAAGGATTGCCGGGACGTATTTCGGCTTGAAACGGGGGAGGGGGGGGGGGAGGGTCTATAATGCTCTTAAGAGGGGTATCCCCATTCCCTCTTTCTCAGCTCTTTTTAAGCCAGTTTGCGTAATCTTCTCCCTCCGGACGTCGGGCGGCTGGATTGCTGCCATTATCAGGCCCCATGCTCTAAGCGTTGTTTCTAGCGTTCCTGACACTATGTGCATTGACTTGCGAAGTGTTACACCAACTTTCTCAACATCTCTGCTTCTATCCCACACTGGGGCGCAATACTCCGCGGTGGAATAGCATAGTGCAAGGGGTGCTTGGTTAGCGCCACAAGTCGATCCCACCAGCTTCCTCAGTAGACTGACTGTTGCGTTTCTCTATCTTCCGGGCAACTCCTTCGAGATGCACCCGATATGTAACGCTACGATTCAACGTCACCTCTAAGTATTTTGGATGCGGCTTATATGGGGGTGGCTGGTCCCGGGCGAGGACTTCAGTGTACGGGTGTGCCATACACTGCATAGGTGGAATGCAGTGGCCACGGTTTTTGAAGTGTTCATCTTCAGGTACTACTTGTCGAAGTCGGATTTGACTCTGGTGACGTCCTCGCTGAGTACGCTCGGACTTTGGAGGAATAGCAGGGTAAACCTGCTCGATATAGGAACTGAATTCCTCCCAGTTAGTCTTCGTGAAGTTCCTTCTGCAAAGTGGGAGAGACTGCACCCTCGGTATTGTCACCCCAGATGTGACAAGAACCGGCTTTTGCTGGCCATGCGGAAAATCCCAGAGGACTGCCTGTTTCACCTGCAGCGGTTCGCCGTTCGCGACTTTCGTAACGAGGGTGAAGTCTGGAGTATACTCCTTCTTATACCCCTGAAGATACCCTTGGCTGTAGGATGAAGATACCCTTGGCTGTAGGATTGTACACTAGGTGCAGATCGTCACATTACATCCATGAGCGGAGTTGTCTTCCTGCCTCGTTGCAGTCTCGGTAGCCCCATTCGTGATGTTGGCTATTGAAGTCTCACAGACAGATGGAAGAATAGCTAACCAGCGGTACCGATGGTGCAGTCCAAGTCTCTCTAGGTGGTTTGTAGATATTATTCAAACACAGTCCACCTACTTCCACGGTAATTCGGTTCACCCCCTTACCTTAGATGTCTCCTTAGCGTAAACATTAATGCACCCTTTGAGCCTCGAAATGTCCTCTCGTTATAGCACCGTATAGCCTGGGATCTGGAATCGAGAAGATTGCGCGACTGAGTAAAGGTGAGTCTCCCTTATAGGAATATATTGATTTTATGGACAGCCAGTATCTTTGACAAAAGCTCTTTTTCTCCATTCTCTGGCTCTCGATATTTGAGGGATAATATATGCGTCAGGTCGCTATTCCCGATATCGCATTTTCCAGCTGAAGATGCTTACATCTCGAACGTGCAGACGACCCTGGCGACACGAACGCGGTAGTATTTGGCTAGGCGACCGACCGCTTCGCTATTTAAATTCCTGTCTGGTGTGTCTCATCATTGAACAAAGTAGTGTGGTTCCCGGGATGGTGTGGTCATTCGGGCACCGGGTTGGATCCTCATTAGTCACATATCGGGCTAGCAGCTCAGGTGGCTCGCTGGCTCTATAACAGGGATTTACACCTTTACCCTCGATATGCCCCAAGCCCCCTCACCAGCGACAAGGTAGAGGATCCACTAGGGGGTGAGATAGGGCGAAGTGAGTTGCTCAAGGCCACACAGCGCATCAGTGTGTGATTGAACTTGGTACCTTCGGATACGAAGCAAAGACCGTATAACTGAGCAACGCTACCCCATTCATTTGCATGTAGGTCATTTTATATCAAACATTTTGTAGGATACAAATCTTTAATTTTTAAAAAAAGTATTCAATGATGTTTCCTAGGAACGAGATGTGTTAACAAATTTATTTCCATAAATGTCTTTAGTTAAACTAAAATATTCATTTTGAAGAAGGAAATGGTTATATTATTTTAGTGTGTTGGTCTATGTTTGTTTTTGTGTTTGTGTATTCAATGTATTTTTCTTAAAATAGGTAATATTTTGTCAATATTGTTAATGAATGTTAAATGAACTGAACTGTGAAGTGAGGAAAATAATTTTTATATAATGTGAGTGCTGAACAAGTGTATTTTTATTATTCCATCTCATAGAGCATTGTATAGCTTTGAGAATGAATACACAAGTGTACAATGTTTGTTTTTCAGGATATTGGGAGACGCTGTAGAATGCGTTACGGATGCAATGAGCCTTTGTGATGACGCCATGAAACAACGTTATCAAGACACTTTAGATGATCTTCAAGGTCGCATGGCTGGTTGTAGCTATCAAATAACACAGTGGGGTATGATACTGTTATTTTACATAATTTTATAGCTAGTTAGATAAAAATTTTGTAAGGCATACAAATTAGTTCCAGTCATTGTCTTTTGTTGTAATTTTATTCTAACTTTGTGCGCAAATGTGATGTTGTGGCATTCTTGTTAGGCGCATAATTGAGTCCTTGGAAATGGTTCTTTACTCACATACTCTTACCTGGCAGTTACAAGCGTTTTTGCTATCGGAAAAAATCATAATATGTCGAAACTTATCGCATGTCTCATTCTACATCCTTTTTGTTGTTGTTTAAAAATAAGTGTAGAATTAGCCCCAATGTGTGCTGAATTGCAACGATGGAAGTCGTACAAGATCGGCTAGTTTTGTCGTCAATGTTAAGGGGAAAATTGGATAGAAGAATTTGAACTTGTGTCCGCTCAATAATATTCCACTACATGATGGCTTTTCTCCCCCTTTCAAATTCGACTTATCAGAGGCGGTCCCGATGGTGCATTAGAAGGTTTATCAATTAATTAAAGTCCTCGGCAATTAACAGTTGTACTTCCGACAGTGAAGCGTGGGTGTCCCTGCTCACTGAATTTGAATGCCCCTGATTGTTAACTTCATTGTCTATTGTCTTAGTTTTGGATTTCCTTATTAATTATATCATACATCGGCTTATCTAATTTGGTCTCCACATTACTTTATTCCTCGTTTTCCCTCCAACAGGAGTAGAACTTATATTGTTTTTAATTTTCAACACTCCTCCAGCATATGTTGTATGACTGTTAGATTGTTAAATAGAAGTAATTGATAAGTAATTTTAAAACTTAAAAAAAAACATTAAGAAACACTATCACATAGTCAAAGTGTTATAAAAATGTTTAGAAAATGGGAATTGTATATATAATATTCCCGATAGTGTATGAAGAATCCAATTAAAATAATGAAAAATACAATGAATGCATTAAATAATTAGATAAAACAAGACGCATCCATCCTTCTCGACAGTCCTACATGAGTTTTTATTTGTAACCCAATCGGAATTACTGTAAGTGGTAAAGTTGTATTTAACTTTGAGTATGTGGGTAATTGGGAGTTGGAATGCCGGTTTGATTGTTATTAATTCAACACATATTAAAGTTTACAGCTATTGGTACCCTAGGGTTGTTATTAGTTGGTAAATCGTTGTTTTAGTTTATTTTTCATTCAGAATTTTTTATCTTAATATTTAGATTAGAATTCTGTTCAACGTAATGTAAGTTTTGCGACATGTGATTTTGTTAATTAAAATCTAATTCAGAATTACAACCCTGCAGCAGGGACTGAATAACCGTAGACCTCATAAACCTGTAGATCTTAAGATAACTGCAGAAAAAAAACAAGAATGATCATCATTTTATCAACTATGATTTGATTCATTGACTACTTGTGATATGCAGTGAATTGTAATTTTGCCTAGAACGATCAATGATCTACTTGGATGGACATAAAGGATGCAAATTAAAATTTTCATTAGTACATCTCTTCAAACAAATATGATGTAAATTTCAGTTTTTGCTAGTCCACTTCCTCAAAATTTATCGACATGTACACATACACAAACACAAACACATCTATTAACAGCTTTGAATATATAATATATAATAAATGACGGAACAGTGCTCTTGGAATATTTGTAGTTTGTCTTTTCAATTTTCTCTGAGTTGTTTCTCTAAATGATGTTAAGGATATATACAGTTATGACTCGCAATCGTGTAAGATTGATACATTGGTCAGCTATGTCGTGATTTTTTCGAAAGGGAGGATTGTCATTGATGAATTATATTAGTCAGACTATTCTGATTATAAAAAAGATTCACTCACACATCTAAATGTGTGAGATTTCTCTTAATCGCATAGTGGACGGTTCTCATAATGCCACCCAAAGAAATCCAATAATCTCTTGTAAACAGTTTCTCGGGCACGTCGATTTCCATGAACTGTGTGTTGCGTTAATCGGGGGGGGGGGATTTTCCTGGGTTTATAAACAATGACAGGAGGCGGTGGTTGGCAGTCACTCTCCTTCAGTGGGAACTGGCGAATCGCTCACTTGCACTCGCCGTGGTATCGGTTAGCTAGATGTTCAATAAATTGTTGATTAATTCAAGTGACGTGCTATGCAGTATGTGTCAGGATGACAAATTAGGAAGAAGGCACTGTTATAAGAAAACGAATATAAAGAATGGTGTGGCAAACACGCCAAGAACACTGTGTATGTCACTGGATCAAACACATTTTATTCAGATCTTTAAGTTTCAGGATAAGGTGTGGGCGTGGAATAGAATTCACGGTATGGTTGAATCGTCAAAATAGTGTATTGTTACTATTATAAACTGCTTCTGCCTAAATTTGAATTGAAATATAAAAAAATTGCAAGGCATTTTATCTTTTAGTTCTCCAAATAAAGAAA
>NC_088371.1:40148357-40153357 GCF_034508935.2 Berghia stephanieae | reverse complement strand
TTTTTGCGATCGGCTGCTTTTGCGGTGGCTGTATTCCAGGACAGGCCTGCTTCCTTTAATTCTTTCTCCATCGTCCTTCGCCAGGTTTCTTTGGGTCTTCCCGCTTTCTCTTCCCATCTGCTGTCCAGTACAAGGCTGTCTTGGGAAGTGACCCTTTTTCCATTCTGGCCACATGACCCAGCCAACGCCATCTTCTTCTTTTTATTTGGCTATCAATGCTAGTGCAGTCAGCTTTCTTTAATAGATCCACTGTTCTTATTTTTGTAGGCCAAAATAAATTAAAAATTCTTTTTAAACACTTGTTCTGAAAGGCTTCTAGTTTCTGTATTAAGGAGGATGTCATTTTCCAGCTTTCACTTCCATAAAGCAGTACACTTAAAACATTGCTCTTGTATATTTTCAGCTTTGTCTTTCTCATTATTTGCTTTGATTTCCAAAAGTTTTTCAGCATGCCGAAAGCCTGGTTTGCCTTTTGAATTCTGTGCTTGATATCGTGTTGTGCATTTCCGTCGTCTGTTATTTTGGATCCGAGGTAGGAGAACTCTGTTACCTCTTCAATTATATGTTCATCTATCCTAATTTCACTGTCATGTTTTGGATTCACCCTAATGTACACAGTCTTATCGAAATTTATTTTCAGTCCAATTTTCGAGGCGTTCTTGTGTAGTACGTTTAGTTTCTCTGAGGCGTCTCTGTGTGTACTGGAAACTAACGCGATATCATCTGCGTAGTCTATATCTTCCAGAAAAGATGTCAGTGTCCAGCGAATGCCCCTCTTCTTACCATCAATTGTATTTTTCATGAGCCAGTCTAGAGCCAGGATAAACAGAAGCGGGGAGAGTATGCAGCCTTGTTTTACACCAGTTGTTACATTAAAGCTGTCTGTTAAATTGTTACCACAGATCACTTGGCATTGGTAGTTGCTGTACATTGCTTTGATTAGGTTGACTATCTTCATCGGTATACCATAATGGCGGAGTATTTTCCACAGGGACTCTCTGTGTAAGCTGTCAAAGGCTTTTTCAAAATCGACAAAAATGGTGTAGAGGGGGCTGTTCCATTCAATGCTTTGCTCCAGGATTTGTCTCAGGGTAAATATGTGGTCACTACATGACTTCCCTTTTCTGAACCCTGCCTGCTCTTTTCTAAGAATGTTTTCAATGTGAGGTGAGATTCTTTTCAGAAGGATTCTATTAAAAATTGTGCTCGTTACGGACAGGAGTGTGATTCCACGCCAGTTAGCACAATTTCCTAGGTCTCCTTTCTTGGCTATTTTATGGATGATGCCTTTCTGCCAATCCTCTGGTATTTCTTCCTTTTCCCAAATGTTGGTGAACAGTTTACTGAGAATTTTGGACATTTCTTGCGAGTTCGCTTTAAGCATTTCTGCAGTGATTTTGTCAATACCTGGGGCCTTGCCATTTTTTTGTTGTTGTATTGCCTCGTGCACCTCATGCTCAGTGATTGGACCAAGATTAACCTCTACGTCCATTTCTGCTTCTGGGATATCTGTGTAAGAAGATGGGTCTGGTCTGTTCAGAAGGTTTGCGAAATATTCTCTCCATCTTTCAATTTTCTCCTTTTCGTCTGTGATGACACTACCATCTTGGGATTTTAATGGTTTCTCTTGACCATAACTTCTGTTTCCCGAGAGCTTTTTTGTGATTTTGTATAGTGTTTGTGTGTCGTGTCTTACAGCTGCATTTTCTGCTTCAGTTGCTAAATTTTCTGCAAAATCTCTTTTGTCTTTCCTTGTGGATTTTTTCACTTCTTTATCCTTCAATGAGTATTCACTGGATAGCCTTTCTTTCAGTCGGGGGGATTTAGCGTTCAGGAGATTTAGTTTGATTGATTTTCTTTGGTTAATGAGCTCCATGACCTTGCTGATATCCAATTCTCTGTATTGGATTTATTGTGTCCTAAGTGTTCAGTGGCACTTTCCTGCATGACGTGGTTGAAATCTTGGATTGTCATGTTTGTAATATCTTGTATTGCACTGAATCTGTTTCTGACTGAGATATTGAAATTGTTTTGGATATCTTGGATTTTCAATTTATCTGTGTTGAAACGTTTCTCCTTCTGTTTTGCTATTTTTGTTTTCATCAATTTAGTAGAGATTTTGGCTGTGACAAGATGGTGGTCACTTCCAATGTCTGCCAATCGTCTGACTCTGACATCGTTTAGGCTGCTCTTCCATTTTCTGTTTATAATTATATGGTCTATCTGACTTTCTGTTTTCCCATCTGGTGATTTCCATGTCAATTTGTGGATGTTTTTGTGTGGGAAGAAAGTTCCACCAATAATGAAGTTGTGTTCTTCACAAAATTCTGCCAGTCTGCTTCCATTGTTGTTCATTAACCCTATGCCCTCCTTTCCAACGGACTGATTTGTTTGTGTATTGCCAACTCTAGCATTAAGGTCTCCGATGATCATGAGCATATCATGTCTTGGAATGTTTTCAACGGCCATTCTTAGAATATCGTAAAATTCTTCTTTGTTTTCTTCATCTGAATCCTCTGTAGGTGCGTAGCGTGTGAGGATTGATAGCTTGGTGTATTTTGAGTTGTGTCTTGTGTATAAAAGTCTTTTACTTATCGGTTTCCATTCCAATAGTGACTTGTTGTTTTGCCTGGCTATCAAGAGTGCAACACCTTCTCTGTGTTGGTCATCCTTTCGTCCTGACCAAATGATCAGGTCGCCATTTGAGAGTTGGCGCTTCCCGCTCCTGTCCATCTTGCCTCTGATATGCCTAGCAAATCGATCTTGTAGTTTAACATCTCGCGCTGGGCTTGTGCCAGTTTTCCTGTTTGATATAGGGTCCTAACATTCCAGCACGAGACATTGAGCTTGCGTTTTGGTGACAACAGATCTGCAATCTGGTCGGGGGCGTCCTTTCGGCTTTGACCTCCTACCGTCATGAAGCCAGTATTCTGGTCCGCTTCTCTGCTGCCGCCGGTTGTGGATTTACGTCTGGTTTCTGTTTCTGTAACAGTTTGCTTTTTATGAGGTGGGTTGTTAACCCTACGCTCAACCCCCATTCCTGGAGGGCCGGTGGATTACTCTTCGTCTGATCTCTCTCCTTTTTTCTCTTATTAGAGGTCCGAGGTTCGAGATACGCAAGCCCTCCCACCACGACAAGGTGATAATCCGTCGGGAGGGGTGCAGCAATGTGATCTTGTAGTATTCATGTTAGGCGCATAATTGAATCCTGGGAAAACGCTCTTCACTCACATTCTCTCTTACCTAGTTAGAAGCGTTTTCTCTGTAGGAAAAAAATAGTAATGTCGCCAAACATGTCTCATGTTTCATTCTACATTCTATTTGTATTTATCTAACAATAAGTGTAAAATTAGCCCCAATATGTGTTGAATTGCGACAATGGAAAACGTAAAAGATCGGCTAGTTTTGTCCTCAATGGAGAGGGGAGGGTTGGATAGAAGAATTTGGACTTGTGTCCGCTCAATAATATTGCACTACAACATTTCTCCCCGTTTAGAATGTGACTCGCCAGAGGTGGTCACGATGATGCATTAGAAGGTTTCTCAATTAATTAAAGCCCTAGGCAGGTAGCAGTCGTAATCCCGAGAGTGAGGCGTGGGTGTCCATGCTCACTGAATTTGAATGCCCCTGATTGTTAACTTCATTGTCTATTGTCTTAGATTACGCGTGCTCGGAAGATCGTTTAACTGAATGCACACAACGTCTTCAAGGCAAAGACTACTCCTCGCCAGAATATTACAGCATATCGGCTTGCAGGTCAGTCTGTCCTGATTCCATCCTCACCTGTTAATGCGACGCTCAGTTGACTTTGTATTTCAATATATTTTTTTATAATACATTGGGGATACGAAAATATCCATCTATCTCCCTCACCTCTGTCTCCATCTATGACTCTCTCTCTCTCTCTCTCTCTCTCTATCTCTCTCTATCTGTCTCTCTCTCTTTCTCTCTGTCTCTCTCTCTCTATCCCTATCTCTCTCTATCTCTCTCTCTCTCTCTCTCTCTCTATTTCTCCTTTAAGATTGATCATTGACATGATACCGAATCCCTCAGCCATACTGCCACATAATCAATCAACATTCAGTGTTGACATTTATTGGATATTGTTTTGAATGAAACTTATTGTATTCAAGTATCGAAAACGTTAGAGGCTGCCTGAAGCCGGTGATGGTAAAATACTAACAAAAGAGTGAAAATGGAGAGGCTTCGTATGGGAACAAAACAGACAATGGAAGTTTCGGGTACAAACCCTTCGTCAGCAAGACAGTACACAAATAAACGTGGAAAACGATTAAATATAATGAAAAAATTAACATGTGTCATCTGTACTCAATGGTGGTTGCAGTATGAATGAAATGTTAGCGTGACGTGGTAGCGGATAGGGTGTCCGGGGGGAGGGGGGGGGTGATCAAATTGATAAGAAAAGGTAGGCATCAGCGAACAGAACTTTCCAGAAAATAATGAAAGATAAAAGACATATTTGTGGTAGTAGTAGTAGTAGTAGTAGTAGTAGTAGTAGTAGTAGTAGTAGTAGTAGTAGTAGTAGTAGTAGTAGTAGTAGTGTAGTAGTAGTAGTAGTAGTAGTAGTAGTAGTAGTAGTAGTAGTAGTAGTAGTTAGTAGTAGTAGTAGTAGTAGTAGTAGTAGTAGTAGTAGTAGTAGTAGTAGTAGTAGTAGTAGTAGTAGTAGTAGTAGTAGTAGTAGTAGTTAGTAGTAGTAGTAGTAGTAGTAGTAGTAGTAGTAGTAGTAGTAGTAGTGTAGTAGTAGTTAGTAGTAGTAGTAGTAGTATAGTAGTAGTAGTAGTAGTGTAGTAGTAGTAGTAGTAGTAGTGTAATAGTAGTTGTAGTAGTGGTAGTAGTAGTAGTAGTAGTAGTAGTAGTAGTAGTAGTAGTAGTAGTAGTAGTAGTAGTAGTTGTTGATGTTGTAGAGTAGTAGTAGTAGTAGTAGTAGTAGTAGTAGTAGTAGTAGTAGTAGTAGTAGTAGTACTAGTAGTAGTAGCAGC